>NC_090923.1:203584072-203892322 GCF_040938575.1 Ambystoma mexicanum | reverse complement strand
TGCCAGAGGCCTTCACCTCTACCAGTCCCTGGACTCTGCCACCCCCATGTTCCCTGGCGCACATGAGCACGGGGCCACAGGGATGGCAGATTACTATCCAGCTAAAAGTATGTGGCTCATAGGCCAGTACCACCCAGGAATGGCGGGGCGGGCATCCGGGTATGGGCACCCAAGCACAGTGCAATTTAGTGGGGAACCCCTGGAGAGTAGGCCCACTAAGGGCATCCTGAAAACCTCTGCCCAGTTAGGTCAGTGGGGGGGGATACCCATCAAATCCTGGTAGCAAGGAGGGATCTGAAGACTCCTCTGAGCGTCACAGGACACAGGAGACCAGGGCCCCACATTCTGCCAGCCATTCCCAGGCTCGCAGAATCAGGGAAAACCTGGAAGATCAGACGAGCACCTCTGAGAGCAGCGCTTCTGAGTCGGAGGATGAATGGACCAGGGTTACCCGAACCAAAAAGGCCAATAAGGCAAAAAGGGCCTTGCTTAAGGACCCATTGAAACAAATAAAGGCAATAAGGAGTGTCATCACGCCTTATCATAAGAACGCCAAGTATTCTGTTTGGGAACACTTGGAGCTCTATGAGCAAATGATGGAGACTTTCCATTTGAAGGACAGCCAAAGCTGTATTCAATATGTAAAGTGGACCTTCTCACCAGAATACTCCAGTTTCTTTGCGGGGCTGGAGGATCAAAACCATTCAAGGTGGTCCACATACAGGGCGGCCATCTTGAAACATTTTTCTGTGCACAGAAATCCTCAAGAGGCTCGCAAGGCAGACTACAATTTGCAATGTGTGGAGGATCAGGCCCCACAAGAATTTGTGCAGGAGTTAAAGCGTGCTTTTGCACAGACTACAAAAAGGGTGCGCACAGACAGCAAAGAGTTTGTTAATACTTTTTTCCATGCCTTGCCCAAATACATCATGACCCAGCTAGTGAGAGATTTTCACGAGAAGAGGTCACTAGACTGGGTCATTGAACAGGTTACCCGGATCTATGAGGTGCAGAAGCCCATAGAAAATAAAAATAATGCGCAGAAAAACCCCAAAACCAACAGCACCCCTGCTGCTGCCAAGGTGGCAGAGGTAAAGGTCACCCCCGTTTTGGATTTGGAGATGGGGGGGCCTAAAAACCTACCTGCACCTAATAATGCCAAGCCCAGAAGGCCCTCGGACCAGTCACAGACAGGGAGCCAAGGAGGTAGTCCCACAAATGGGGTCACTCACTCCCCTGATTATGTCAGTGCCCGCTACAAGGGAAACCGACCCATCCTGGGTTATGTGTGGACTCCTTCAGCCAAAGGTGGGGGATCCAGCCAAGCACCTAACCCCGGGAACTTCCCTCCCAACTTCCCACAGGAGGGCAGAAATTCTCCAAATCCTGGGCAGAACTTTTTCCCCAGGTATCCACCCAATTTCCAGCCTCAAAATCATCCATCCTTCTTTCCCCAATTGCCTGAGCCCAGACAACCTAATCCGGGAGAGGGGAGGCCAAGGGTGGAGGGGTACCAAAATATTCCCAATCCGGGTATTACCAGAGAAGGGATAGCTACCCTTCCCGGGATCAGCCCAGGGGAGAAAATAGAGCCCCGTATCGGCCTGAGCGGGTTTCACAACTTGAGCGCAAAGTCCAAAATATGGCACGGGATCTGAGTCACATATTGAGGGCTCAACAGAACCATCAGATGAGCATGCCACCGCAGAATGCATAAACTCTGGACGTGGTGCTCCAGAACAATGACGGGGGCAGCACCCCGACAACCCACCAGTTCCCAGGGAGGAGGCACAAGGGGAAGGGGGGTGTAAAGCCTTGGAGGAAGCTTCCTTCCCAACTTGTAAACAGCCCCTGGAAAACCAGGAACCGTAAAAACAATCTCCTGCCCCTGAAAGCCTGCCTCCCAAGGAGTAGAAGGGGGGTAGGAGAAACAAAGGACCCAAACAGACCCACTTTGTGGAGGAGGTACAGGTCTTCCAATTTGAGGGAGAGGGATCCTCAGAAGATCCTGGGAAAAGTATCTTCTCCTTTAGAGATGTGGGAACTCCTCCCAAAGAAAAATGGGTCCCAGGGATTCCAATCCAGACTTGGGAGATATGGAGACTGAGCTACCGCCGCCCATCATCTCATCCCAGAAACGACAATACCAAAATCCCATGGGTCAAACCCATCCTGATGACTGCCTCCAAAAAAGGGGGGGCGGCCCAGAACCTGAAACCATTTCCAGTTGCCAACTTTTTCTTTCAGATTCCCCAGGCTCTCCACAGAATTCTGCCCAAATCTCTTCGCTAGCAATGTCCAAAACCAGAAAGTTAGCCCACCAGTTGTCCAAAAATGTGCATTATCTGTGCCCCCTTGAGGAGAAGGAGGGAAGATATTATGCCCCGGTACAAGTACAGGGGCAGGGTACAATTTCGGCACTGGTGGACACTGGATCCCAAGCTACCCTTCTGTCCAAAAGGGCCTTTGATGAACTAAATGCAGGAAGGGGGGAGAATTACCGTATTCCTCTCACCTCTCTTCCTGGACAACTGCAGAACTTTGACGGGAAGGAAATTCCTGTCGAGGGGACTGCAGATTTGGACATCAAAATTGGGTGACACAAAGAGAAACACCCGGTCATAGTAGTGACTCCAAAGGGCACCCCTTGTTTACTAGGGAATGACCTCCTGAGAAGGTTCTCACCCCTAATAGATTGCGTAAACAAGGTCCTCTGGACCCTGACTAGCCGACCAATAAAATTAAAACAGAGTGTCATCCATGTTAGTTTAAACGGCACCTGCCACATGGTTGAACAAAAATCTGACCAAGTAGAATTTCTCTTCCAGAACAACCAAATTCCAGATGTGACAGTAATAGCAGTAGGACAACAGACTGGTGGTGGGGGGTCCTCTCTATTTCTGAAAATCAACCTTCCTTCCAGTTTAAGGTGGTATTCCACACTGGAAGGAAACACTCTGAAATTCTTTACCAATCCACAATCAGACACTCCCACTCCTATAGTCCAGAACAATGTGAAATCAGCTCAGAGCCTGGCTGATATTCAGCAATTTGGAGATCAGTTGTTCATCCCTGTTCAGTTAAATGATGGGAAGGACTCTGTTCTCGCTCGAGTGTGTGTGAACAACGGTAAGAGCTTCATCAGCGAAGCCATGTTCCACCAACTCCCAAAAGATCCAGCCATTCCCACATTCAAACTGATAGAAAATTGGGAAATGGATCTGGAAACACCCAATTCCAAACATCTCCTGCCAAGCAGGTGTATGCTCAAAATCTCCATTGACAACAAGAGCATAGTCCATAATTGTTGGTTTGTGCGAGACGTCACTGCCGCCTTTTACTTAGGCATTGACATTCTCAATCGCTTTGCCATTAGTTTGGACCTAATAAACTTCAAAGCTTGGTCCCGATTAGCGGATAATCCCATGGGCTTTGATGATCCAGAAAAAGCATTTAGGTCAGCTCAATTGCTACCTTATGCAGTTGAAATTCAGATTAAAGAGGAAATCACCATCCCAGAAAGGACCCGACAATTCTCCGTGGAAGTGAAAGTTAAAAGAGGACAAAAATTGAAGAATCCTGATGCTTATATTCATCTAAATGCTTCTCTCAAACACCCAGGGTTAGGGGTAAACCCAACACCATTAGTCAACATAGAACATGACACCATTCTAATAGAGGTGGATAATAGCGACTTAAAGAGTATTACTCTAGCCGCAGGCACCATTATTGGAATGGCGGTTGATGACCGACATTTCTCCATTGATTTAGGAAATTAACTGTTAGGACCGATCCCCAAGGACTGTTTTGACAGTGACAGTGAGGACAATACAACACCAGACAGGATTTTCACCCGGCATGGGGGGAACTTCCTGGTGTACACTTCTTGCCCTTATGGTAAGGAAGATGTGACTTGTGACACAGGAGGGATGAGGTGATTTTCCAGGTCCATGAGGGCTGCCTTTCCCACCTGAAGCCTCCAGTCGAAATCAGCACTCTGACCAGGGACTTCTCCACCCAGCTGGAGGAGGCCGCTGAGATAGCCAAACCAGAAGTCTTTCCAGGCTTCAGGCAGATGGTGGAAGAGAGAGTCAACCTAGCTGATGCCTGTGTGACTCTGGAACAGAAGCAAAAGTTGAAACAAGTTTTCTTGGATTTCCAAGATCTCTTTGCGGTAGACTCATATGACTGTGGTCGCACCGACATCCACACCACAACAATTCCCACGGACCCTGGAATGACTCCAGTGTTTGTGAAGCAATATTGTTTGCCTCTCGCATCCATGGAGTCCCTTACTGAAATAATTAAGAACCTTGAGTCGCGGGGAATAATCGTCCAATACACAGCACCTTCAATAATCCGGTGCTGGGAATATTGAAGCCAAACGGCCAGTGGAGACTCTGCGCCGACCTTAGGGAGCTCAACAAATGGGTCCATACTTCCCGATGGCCTCTGCCCTACATTGACCAAGGGCTGGCCCAGATTCAGGGGTCACAGGTATTCACAGCAATAGACCTGACCAATGGATACTGGACCGTGTCTGTCAGTAGGCAGGACCAATACAAACTGGCTTTTACCTTTGGGGGCCAGCAGTACACATGGACCCGGACTCCCTTTGGATACCTCAACTCCGGCAATGAATTCATCATTTTCCTACATAAGGCCATTCCCGACCTGGGTACGAGGGGTAACCTGGCTTATGTAGATGATGTCCTCATCAAAAGTTCATCTGTGGAGGAACACATAGCAGAGATCCGTTATGTTCTGACACAGTTGAGGCCCGCCGGAGCAAAACTTTCCTTTCAGAAAGCACAGTGGTGTAGAACCCGTGTTAATTTCTTAGGGCATGCGATTACTCCTCAGGGCCTCTGCCCCAGGAAAAGAAAGTGGAAGCACTTCAGAAACTGAAAGACCCCACCACTCTGCGGGAACTAAGGAGCCTCCTTGGACTGGCTAATTACAGCAGAAAGTTAATTGAAGGCTACGCAGAGATCACTAGACCCCTGATTCATCTCTTGAAGGGGGGGTCAAGTGGGAATGGGGTCCAGAACAATCCGAGGCAGTAAGACAACTCAAGAGAAGCCTCTCGCAAGCGCCTTGCCTAGCTTACCCTGTCAGAAACAAGGAGTTCTTCCTGGAGACAGGGTTCTCTAATACGTGCTTGACGGCAGTATTGTACCAAAAGCATGACAAGATCAATAAAGTAATCTCCTATGCGAGCAAAACTTTACCCTCTGAGCCCACTGTCTATGTGGATGTATGCTCTTACCATGTTGACAACAATGGGGAGAAAGAACTGGTGGCCGGCTTAGGGAATGCATGGGTGAAGGAGTTTCCAGAACCCTCCGCTGGATACACAATTGGTCCACGAAGTAGTCAGGTGGCAGAATTGATGGCTGTGCATCAGGCCATCCTCACTGCTGTCCAACATCAACTCCACGAACTGGTCATAATCACAGATTCGGATTATGTACGGAACGGGTTCGTGGATCACCTAGTTAACTGGAAAACCAGAGGCATGTTATGTGCTAATAACAAACCCCTGAAACCTGGGAAGTTAATCCAAAATATTGATGATCTGGTCACATCGAATGGGATGACCATCTACTGGAAAAAGATCAAGGGTCTTTCCAAAGTAGAGGGACCAGACAAAACTGGAAATGACTTGGCTGATCAGCTGGCTAAAACCGGGGCCATCCAAGGGGATCTAATCGAAATAGAGTCCCTGTTGGGGGAAATCTAGGTCACTGCTATCACTAGGTCCCAGACAAATGCTCACAATGATCTTTCAACTGCACAATGGAGTAAGGAGACCCCTGATGCTGATTTGATTACAGCTCAGAAGGGGGATCCAATAATTGGTAAGTTTTACCAACACATTGAGGACCCTGAGAACTTTCCCCTGACGGATACCGATTACATTGGGAAGGAGGACCTTAGAGTGTTGATGAAATGTCCAAAGATGTTCCGAATCCAAGACGGTTTGTTGGTAAGGAAATCCCAAGCTGGCCATGATCAGTGGGTGGTTCCTACCTCATTCCGAAGCCTGATGTTAAGTCACGCCCATGATGCAGCCACCGCCGGTCATAGGGGGTTTCACACAACACTGGAAATCTTAAGAGAGGTTGCATACTAGCCACACATGGGGCAAGACCTCGACCAATACTTGAAGGAGTGTCTTGTGTGTGCACAATTTCAGCCATCATCCCTCACACACCGTGCGCCTCTCCAAAAGAGGGGGATGACACTGCCATGGTCAGATTTGCAAATCGACTTTGTAGGCCCTGTAATTCACTCGTCTAGAGGAAACAAGTACATGTTGACCGTTACATGCTTGTTTACCAAGTGGGTGGAATGTCTCCCGGCCCCAAACGGCAAGGCAGAAACCGCAGCTGCCTTGATGATTAACCACATCTTTTCCCGTTTTGGTCTACCTCAAAGGATTGAGTCAGACAGAGGTAGCCACTTCACCAGTGAAGTAATGACAAAGATGTGGGAGATACTGGGGGTCAAAAGGAAGCTACATATTGCTTACAGGCCAGCTTCTTCTGGAGCAGTGGAGAGATAAAACCGAACCATTGTGAGCATCTTAAAAAAGTGTGTGGCAGATTCTGGGCCAAGTTGGGGTATACGACTACCTCTGGTCCTAATAGCCATCAGATCTACCCCTTCATCTGCAACTAAAATTTCACCATTTGAGTTGATGACGGGGCGCAAGATGGTGCTTCCCCAGCATTTGCTCTACAGAACCAAAGAGCAGACATTTATAAATGCCTCCACAACTCATGATTATTTGGAGAATTTAAGGAGACACCTTCAGCATGCTTCTGCCTATGCTCAGCGGAATCTAGAAAGATCAGCTGATAGCATCAAGACCCACTACGACCTGAAGACCACCAGGAAGGAATATACTGTGGGGGACCGGGTCTATCTATACAATTTCCAAAGGAACCAGGCCAAACAGCGAAAATGTTTGCCTACATGGAAGGGACCGTCAGAAATTATAGACAAGATCTCCCCTGTAGCGTACAAGATCCGCATCCCCAAAGGTAGTCTGGCGGAAGGGGAAGACAAGTGGGTACATATAAATCAGCTAAAGTGTTGCCATCCCAGGCACACGCTGTAGCAACTGGAGGAGTCCTCTGCAATACCAGAGGGGACCGCTCCAGATTAATTCAGTTCCAACCCTAAACTATCCCACATATAGTCTCTAAAATAGTAAGATGCTTGTAAGCCACTGTCTCTGAATTATATCTTGTTTTTCAAAATTGGAATGCTATGTCTATTAAAGTATAAAATGTATATGTTGCCCCACTATATCAATAGTGGGGGAGAAATGTCTATGAATAGGTATTGCCGCTTTCCTTTGTCGTCCTAGGAGAAAGAAAACCTGGAGACTGACCAAGGAGGACGACCGGGGACCGGGAGCAGAGACCCGACGGGCCCGGGGTACCGCCCAATATTCCCATCAGGACCGGCGAGGAGAACCGATCGATCCAACTGGGTGGACGAAAAGATGCTGAACTGTGCCATCTACAGAATTGGAAGAAGATAATGCGGACATACCAGCACAGGGCTCAAAACATCCTTGGCACCCGACTTCCCCTCGACTCAAATCAAAGCGCAGTCGGGCGGGGGGGTTTGTCAAGGGTATTGACCCATGCTGAATCCTTAGACTGGGTAGATGTGGGGATGAGCTGTCGCCGCCTATTATTCTATCCCAGAACAAACTAAATCAATAGACTGCGTGGATGTGGGGATGAGCTGTCGCCGCCCACATTCACGCCAGAATCCAGGAGAACTGTGCAGTTGGCACAAGACCACTCCAAAGATACAACCTTCTTGTGGGGGGTTCCACATCACCACTCTACTGTAAGGATGCCATCAAAACAATGTTAAGCAAGGGTCCTGTACTATCAAGCAAAAGACCACTCTATTGAAATGCAGTAATTCAAGACAGATCCCAAAAATGGATGCAATACCGGTACTCATCACTATCAGAAAGCCGGCGTTTTAAAAACCACCAGACTTTTGTGTAAAACTGAACAGAGGAACCCAAACCAGGCCAAGGAAAGACTTGCTAAGAGGTGGATACAATGTAAAACTATATTGTGAAATGACTTGAAGGAAGTCATTATTTAATGTACATGTAAAAATTGTAAGTTTTGATTTAAACTGGGAACTTAAGGACATTTAGCTGAATTCTGCCTGACAACAACCCCCGACAGGAGTTGAAACTTGATCAAACTGCATTCCCAGGCCTGGCTGCCTCCTGCTTCCCCACCAAAAGGAGATGACACCTCTCTGATTAGATTAGGGGAGGGGCACCTGCAGGAGGTTGAACAAAGCCTTGTCCTGGACTCAGGCAAATGTTATATTGGGGGGGCCGTAAAGTAGCTTCCTCTTGGGAGAAGTGGGAGGAGAAGTGCCTCTGGGAGCCACCCGAGCTGGAGGCGGGGACAGACATGAAGTGGGAGAATGGAAAAACAGGCTCCCGTCCTTCCCCTCTCGCGCCTGGCCTAAAGGATCACGGCCCAGGCACCCGCCACGAGAAGAGTTTGCCCATCTACCAGACGACCAAATACCCTGGTACAGGAACATACGGATGTGTCCATCTGCCTGCCCAGCAGCACACCCTGCCCATGCTGACACCTGCGGCACGGATCAACTAAACTAAAACCAACACGTCGTTAGAGATGCCATGACGACCTAGCCAACGGTCAGCACACCTGTGTAAATATACACACTGGACACTCCCGCACCAATCTACACGAAGAATATACTCAGTGCTATGACGTAGGCGACAGACATACTCACGGACGTGCATCTTTATTATTTTCCACATAGGCTCTCAAAATGCAGAAACGCATCTAAAGAGCTTGCTTACGCTTCTCCTAAACCCAAGTACCATAATGAGAAATATAACGAAGCCACGATACTGGTCATAAGACAATATGATACTATAACCTAAAGCGCCTGTGCACCAAACGGTTTCACCTATACACCAGGCCTAAGTAGGCCGCAAGCAAGAGCTCCCATGGACGTTAAAAGAACAAGAGTCAGGTTGCTGATCCTGCAAAATGAGCCCGGCGAGAGCAGACAGCCAAGGTCGCAATGTTGCAAACCCACATTCGGAAAGCAGACCATCAAGGGCACGATGTTGCAACCTTGCACGCCGCGCACCAAAGTTAAAATCACACCTGCAAATTAAACCAGGCACACAGCAGAAAAACAATATTAATTGTGCAAAAGTCTGCCTCAAACATGGTCCCACCTCACGTGACCAAGCCGAACCTGACAGGATGCCAAGTCCAGGAGGAAGAAGGCGTCTGGATCCCTTGGTACAAGACACAGGCAGACACACTTAAAAGGCTCGATGGACATCTGCGACAGTGGGAGTAGTCGGCCTTCCAGCTCATGAATAAGTCCTCACATTGTCTGCACGTACTCATAGTGAAACATTGTTGCAAATGACAGGTACACCGAGAGCTGGGAACAGCGATGGTCCTAAGCTGGGAAGCTCACGGGCGCACCAATCAGAACATGGGGCTCTTATCACTGACGCCATTAACATTGACCAATCATCAGTAGTCTTCATGTAACAATTCTCATGTATCTAATTGTAGGGACAACCCAGATATATCACCTGACTAACCCTTGTCCACTAATATTGTTCTCTATACGTATGCTATACTAACCCTACCACTCGAGCAACCAATTAAGAGTGGCAATAGGTTTTTTGCTAACTTTCTAAAGGTGACGCAAGTAGCGCGTCATACTAAGGTAAAAAGGGCCTGCGAGCCCCACGATTGTGTGTGTGTCAGGACGGACGCGTACGCTCCTTGACCCATCCCTGCCGTTTTGTTTAATAAACAGCAGAGTCACCTTGCTTCTTGCGTGTGTCTCATACTCTATCTCACCTGGGATATACGGGAGGAGTTGGGGCCTCCCTGCCCGGAGGTCTGCGGACGGCCCGGCCGACCCCGGCAGAATTTCCCCCCGACAAGTTGGAGGCACTGCTGAGATCTGTTTAAGATCCGCCTTTTTTATTTTTTACTTTTTCCAGGCACTCCGGTTGCGAGGAGGCCCGGCGACGCGCCCCCCTCTGCCGTCACCCCCTTCTGAGGACTACAGGACCATCGCGGAGCTGCGAGAAGACCGGACAGCGCAATCCGGATATTGGCCCTCGGGAGCCGGTTGAGAAGTATCCCGCCCGCGGTTGGCGAGTGTCCAGACGTGGTCCAGACGAGGGGAGGTGACGAGCCGCTTGGAGGGGTGCACGCAGTCGAGCGGCCCCGCATCAAGAGAACTTGGTGAGCATGCCACGCACTACAAGCAATGTGAAATTGTGAGGGAGGGGGGAGGAATTAAATAAGGGAGGCGGGAGGTGTTGCACAGGTGCGCGGCGAAGGTTCGACAACTTAGTGTTGGAAATAGAATGAATGGTAGTCGAACAAGTGCGAGAGCAGTCGACTAGGTTACGCGAGAGAGGGGGGTGGAGCACGAAAACATCAAGTGCGGCCGCTCGTAGAAACTGATTGGCCTAGGTAGTGACTACGTGCAAGGGTGGGTGTGTGTGGTTTACTATGATTTGGCATTTATTGATCAATGAGTAGATGAGGATCCCTATTGTTCGAGCAAGAAACTCGATAGGTAGATGACGTTTCCCTGTAGGCGGTAGCTAGCTAGTTGCCTCATACGGAAGATAATTGGCTGGTTAAGCCCTCCTGTCGAGGGGCGTATCACACGCAAGGCGACGCAGCGTGCGCAGTCTGATTATATTATTGATTTGATTACCTTGTTCCAGGAGTGACAGGAAGACAGCTGTAGGGTTAACGGGGATAGATTGAAAGTGCATTTTGAACTTAAAGAATATATGAAGAACTTATCAGTAGCTCGAAGAGATCGGTGACGTCACCAGTAGGGCTTTCATAGGATATCCCGAGCACAAGGCATCTTTCTTTCTGAGAGTGGTGGGGAAAGAGAATTGTGGTAAGGGAGTGGAAACGGAGATAAACGGCAATGAGTTGATCGGGGAAAGGCGAAACGGGGAACATGGCTGCGCACGGAGAACGCCGGCCACGGCAAGTGTAGAAGGGGGAGGAGCACGTGAAAATAGGACGACTGTATAAGAACGTCATAAGGGGTACGCAGCCGCAGGGGGCTACGTGCGCCTCGGCCGCAGGGGGCCGTAAGGGTGTTGTATAAAGAAAGAAAGACAGAAGGAAATATACAAATGTAACATACTATATTTTTTATAATTTTTCTTAGCGGACTATCGTAAGTCCCCAAACTTACGGGGCCAGGTAAACGATATAAGGCTGTATCTTGTAAACTGCTGGTGAGATAAACTGCTACCAGATAGGGGAAGGGTAACAAGTGGAGCGCTACTATGTCATACGGGACAGGATCGGGAGGGTGGGGGAACACCCTCACTACCCCACTACAACACATCTGCACAACACTGCACCCCATAGGGAGAAACTGATTAAATATAGCATAGAATGGACCCAGGGGACGGATAACAAAATGCTAACACCGTGGCCGCCTAATGGTAGCTTCGATCCATATGTCCAACATTCATTATTAAACCATCTGCACAATACATATAAAGGGAAGAATTTGGCAAACCATGTGGAGGTGTTTAACTTATGGAGGATGTTCCAGGGGTCCCGACCAGGACCAAATGGAATGTTCTCTATGGGGGAAATACCGGAAGAAAAAAAGATTAAGGAGGGAGGAGAGGATGGGAAAAAGGGGAGTGAGGACCCAAAGAACACGGGGAACAGAAGAGAGGGAGGAGAAAAGAATAATAAAACAGATGAGATAAAAAAGGAACCGAGCAACGAGATACCCATAGCAAGAGGGGTAAAAACAGAGGGAGGGGGATTGTACCCTTTAAGATAATTAGGAGAAATAGAAAGAGGACAGTTAAGGGCGGCTGAGGGATACTCGAACCCGGCATACAGCCCTCCACCATATGTGGCTCATAGGAAGATGCCAAAAGGGGAGGGGAGGACTGGAGAAGACCAGACTGTGGAAATAGGAAATTATGAGTGGGTAGCTGCACAGATATTATTAAAATTACGAGGTTCATTAACAGGAGAAGAGAAGGAGGTAGTAAAGAAAACAGATGAGGATAATGCCAGGGACAGTGAAATGAGGGGGGAAGAGCTGTTACGACAACAGGAAGAGATTTTGGAGGAACGACTAGCAAAATTAAGGGATGAGCAGAATGAATTGATAAAGCAGCTTGAAAGGGAGGAGAAAGAGAGAGCGAGGAAAAGGAAAGAAGGTAAGAACGAATTGGAAAAAATACGGGAACGAACCGAGGAGCAAAGGAGAGAAGCTGAAAGGGTAAAAGCAGCAGCAGAAAGGGTATCAAGAGTAGTACTGCGAGAAAAGAAAAGGGAAGAAGAAGAAAAAGAAAAAGAAATGGCAATGTGGAAGAGGAGGTTACTATCAGAAACAACTAAGAAATACAAAGAAGGGAGGGTGATAGAGAGTATAGTAGAAAGAGAAAGGGTGAAATGGGAAAGGAAGAAGGAGGATGAAAGAATACTAGAACAGATGAGAAGTGAAGTGATGGAGGAATTAAAAAGGAAAAGGGAGGAAAATAGTAGGGAGATGGAGGAGAGAAATGAAGGAGAAAGAGAAGATAGGAGTAGGGTGAGTGGAGAATGGGGGGATGTATATAGAAACACAGAAGTAGCAACAACATCAGCACAAAGGGGAGTGGTTGATAAAGGAGAAACAGGAGAACTGGACCTAATAGACTTACAAACAGTAACGATCAAGGGGAAAAAGACCGAGTGGGGGTTGCCGTTTATGACTGACTTTTGCAGTGAGGAAGAAGAAGGAGTGGAGAAGGAAGGAAGAAACAATGAAAGGGAAAGTTTAGATAAACTATACATCACCCGGACCAACACAGACTCACCATGGATCAGTAGGAGAAAGGGTGAACTGGAGAGAAGTGAGGAGGGAGAGCGAGGAATAGTGGAAAGACAGACACATGAGGCCGCACCATCCCCATCCCCATCACGCCCTCCCCCATCGCACCCTACATGTTCAACCACCTCACGCTCGTTACGCAAAATAAAACTCGCGCCCTTCACAGATGAACTGACACCCTATGCATATCGGCTTAGAAACCTCCCTAGTCGCAGGCAGGAAAGACGAATACACATGCCCACATTAAACGCAGGAAAAGATGGAGAAGAAAGAGTTACGAGCAGGGGAAATACGGACGAAATTGAAGATGTAGAAGAAAGGGAAGAGGAGGAAGGGTGTGAGGACTCGGTGTTATGGAACACAAAGGGTGAAACGAGACACAACTTGATGCCACTTTTAGAGAGAGGAGGGGTTAGACCGCAGTATGTCCCTTGGAAGCATACCGATAAAGAAAATATAAAATGCAGGCTCCCATCATTAAGTGGAGGTGCGGGTAAGTGGATATATGAAATGGAAAAACACACCGCAGGACAGAAACTGGCAGTAGGAGATGTAAAGGGCCTGTTAATATCAATATTAGGGGATAGAGCAGATGACATTTGGAAGAGAGAGGGATTCCCTGGGGTAACAATAACAAACACCTTGCACGATGGGGCACCATTCGCAAACTGCAGACATGCACTATGGCAGGCACTGAGGGTACAGTACCCAGACACATCAGACATAGGAGCAATTACCTCTCGCAAGATGCGTGAGAATGAAGATCCTGTTGATTATATCCAGGAGATCCAAGAGAAGTGGCGCATGGAAACGAGAGAGCAATGGGATAAAACACCAGCAATATTCTATCATATACTAGTACAAGGGCTCCCAGAAGGAGTTCAGAAACAACTAAAGAAAGTAGTGGGAATGGAAGCAAAACCATGGCCAGAAATACAACTTACAATAGTGCATCATTGCAGGACATGGCAAGGAAAAATGAAACAAAAGGAAGAGGACAGGAAAACGGAAGAGGCTAAACTAGTACAAAAATAATTACTAAATACACAATGGAAGGGGCACTAATAACTACGCCCACAACAATGACCCAAAGCCCCACACAAGTAGTGGCTGCACAAGATTCTGCCCAAATACCACCTTCACAGACTGTAACACAACAGGCGCCACCAATACAACCATACATGACCAACATGGGAGGAGGACATACGATGGCAGGAGCTGGGTATTATAATTATAACAGGGGGAGAGGAGGATTTATGAGAGGGAGAGGATACGGATATAACACCCAACAACAGGTGGGAGGACTTAGAAATCCCTTCCCCACAGGGCAACCAGTATACCAGGACAACACAGGGAGCTTTCCATGGCAAAGTAGGGAACCGCCGGTGTGTTGGAGTTGTGGACTATTAGGGCACATGTCACGCACGTGTAGAGGTAGACCAGGTACACCATCATGGAGTGAACAGGGACCACCAAGGCCCTCACAGGAACAGCAGGGCCTACCGCAACAGCAGACGTTGCAACAGGGAAATGAACAACAACAACAATTAACACAACAACAGCCACAGACGTATTCACTGCCACAACAACAAGTAGCGATGACACAGCAACCCCAAGCACAACAAACACAACTGGGTAGGGTGACGGTCTTGGGACACAACCCTTACACAGGAAATGGCCAATCATTGTACCCTCAATAGGATAGCCCACAGACGGCCTTGGTGTGTCCCATCCTGTCAGTAACACCTAATAGTGCGGAGGAGCCACGCATAGAGGTAACGATAGGTGACAAAAAATTATCATTCCTTGTTGACACCGGGGCAACCCGGTCTTGCATAAGGGAAGGTAAATTTAATATGTCAGGCGAAGCCATGAACACCCAAGGATTCTCTGGGGCTAGAGGGTTGGTTCCCTTTACTGATACCATTCCCTTATCTATTGGAGATTATGATCTGTCAGTTCCACTTCTATATTATAGTGCCTCACCAGTAAATATACTGGGGAGAGACATAATGAACAGGTTGAATATGACGATCTCCTTTACTGAGGACGGCATCATTTGCTCTACTCCAGGGATTAGCATGCTCGCAGCACGACAGATTATGCAAGCATACTGCGGACAGACAGCGATTAGGGCGGAGCCAGTAGATGGCGAACTATTCCAGTATGGAACAGATATGGCAATTGCATGGATGCCAGGGATAGAAGGGAAAATATGGAGGAGGCCAGCAGCCTATCTGTTCAGACCAGAAACACCTGTTAATGAACTAGAAGGAAAGGTGATCCTAATGGACATTGAGAGCATTATTGCAACAGCTGACTACATTGCTGTACATGCCCAAGACAAAGAAGGAAGAGCATGGAGGGCCGTGATAGCATTAGCAGAAGGATGTAGGCTCACACAGGTGTCAGATGAGGAGCTGTTCTCAGATGAAAAGGAAGAAGGTGAAATGGTGTTTATGATGAGTGTGGAAATATGGCTAAGAGTGGCTTACAAACAAGTAGCACAGAAAATTGCAATGGCACTTGAGGCACCCGCATGCACCCCAGTCCCCTTCTTTAAGGAGGATATGTCAAAGGTACCCAAATCATGGTGGACTACTGGCCCCTATGATGTGGGGTGCATAAAAAGTATAGGGGGAGTAAGGATAAAATTGAAAAAAGGTGCAATACTCCCCAGAGTAAAACAGTACCCACTATCAAAAGAGGCAGATGAGGGTATATATGAAACCATAACGGCCCTTATAAATAATGGCATATTGGTCCCCTCGGAATCACCTTGTAACACGGCTGTGTACCCAGTGCGCAAGGCTAAAGGGGGGTCTTGGCGCTTCATACAGGACCTCAGGCCCTTGAACAACATAGTAGAAGCGGAATATCCCGTAGCAGCAAACCCGGCCACGATATTGTGTGGCATTCCAGCAGAGGCATCACGATTTACAGTGATCGACCTTAAAAATGCTTTTTTCTCAATACCATTACACCCGGACTCACAAGATCTGACGAGCTTCACTTACAGAAACACAAAGTGGAAACACACTAGATTGCCACAAGGGTATTGCGAATCACCCTCAATTTTCAATAGAGTGATACAGATGGATTTGGGTAACATTGAAGTGGAAAGCACAGTGTTGCAGTATGTGGATGAAATAATAATTTGCAGCACGAACGAAAGAACATGCAGAGAGGACTCCTTAAAGATGTTGACAATATTGGCTGAAAAAGGTTACAAGGTAGACATGGAAAAGATACAGTACTGTCAAGAACAGGTACTTTACATTGGTCAACTTATATCCCAACATGGAAGAAAGATTGCACCACAAAGAGCACAGGCCATTTCAAACACTCCAATGCCACAAACTGTGAGGGAACTGCAGCAGTTCCTGGGGCTGTGCAACTACTGTAGAGCATGGGTGTTTGATTACAGCTCGTACATAGGACCCCTGCTTGAGGCGTTAAGGGAAGCTAATAAAGGGGAGAAAAAGCTGGGGTGGACGATGGAAATGAAAGAGGCTTTTGATGAACTGAAAGATGCGATATCAACTGCTCCAGTACTGGCATCCCCAGACTATGAGCGACAATTCTTTATATTCTCACATTGCGATTCAGCAGTAATGAAAGCAGTGTTGGCTCAAAAAACAAGCATGGGCTACAAACCAGTAGCATTTTACAGCGGCCACTTAGATCCTGTGATGTTAGGCCACTTCCCTTGCGAACAAGGTCTCGCCGCAGCTGCTTTTGCAGTGGAAAAGGCATCAGCAATCACCATGGGGTGCCCAACTACACTGTTTATGGAACATGCACTATTTGCGATATTGAATAAACCTAAGTCCACCCTAACCACGCAAAGAGCATCAGGTTATGAGATCATTTTATCAAGAGCTGAACTATCAATTGTTAGATGTAGCACGGTCAACCCTGCAAGATTCCTAGCAGAAGTAATTGAGGAGGGAGATTATGCCCATGACTGTACGGAAATAACTGAAATGTACTCATGTACTAGAAAGGTTGAAGAAAACGCACTGGAGGGTGGTGAGCTCTTATTTATTGATGGGTCATCAACTATCGATCAAGGGGATGGTATAAGGAGAACTGGGGCAGCAGTTTTAAAAATGATGGAGGTACCGGTGTGTGTGGCAATAAAATGTGTACAATTACCACAGCATTTCTCCGCTCAAGCAGCGGAGCTAGTTGCACTGATCTTGGCGTTGAAGGAAAGCTTTGACAAACGAGTGACCATATACTCAGACAGCGCATATGTTACATCCACTGTCCACTCAGGGCTGTCGAAATGGAGAAGAAGGGGGTTTAGGAGAGCTGATGGCACTCCAGTGCAACATGCTCTCTTATTGGCTGAACTAATTGAAGTAATAAATGACCCCCAAGAATTAGCTTTAGTAAAATGCACCGCACACACCAATGGTGAAGACCACGTCTCGAAGGGGAATGCAGCAGCAGATGCACATTCGAAGTATGCTGCATACTTTGGTGAGATATGGAACCCCCCAGAGTCACAGAGAGGGAGAGGGAGGGGAATGGCTAAGGAAATGTTGATACGAGAAGGGTACACCCATCTCCCAGCCACGCAGATTATGGAGCTACAAGCGGCTGCACCAATGGCCGAAAAAGAAATATGGGTAAAAAGAGGATGCACAATGACACCAACTGACGCACTATGGCGCCAGGGTGGCACTGGAAAAGTTGTAATACCATTGGCACTTTTGGACACTGCCCTGATCCAAATACATCACCCAGCCCACACAGGCAAGGAAGTAATTGCAGCACGAATTAGGGAAGACTGGTTCTGCCCCAAGCTAAATTCTCATGTGTCAAACTTTATCAGTAATTGTCTCACATGTCAACAGTTTACAGCCGGCCATACTCTAAAGGTGGTAAGAGGTACTATACCCCGGCCAGAGGGACCTTTCCGGCATCTCCATATTGACTACGTTGATATGATCAACATATGTCAAGGAAATAGGTATATGATCGTAGTAGTATGCCCATTCTCTAGGTGGATTGAAGCAGGGCCCTGTTCACACCCAGATGCATTTAGAGCAGCTAAATTCCTAGTGAGGGAGGTCTTCCCAAGTTGGGGAGTGTGCGAGGTGTTAAGGTCAGACAATGGCCCACATTTCGCAAACGAAATGTTCCAGCACATCCTTGCTGAACATAAAGCATAAATTTGCATGTGCATACCACCGACAGGCCAACGGTGTATGTGAACGCCTGAATGGCCTATTAAAGGAGGCGATTGCAAAGATACAGCAAACAACAAAGAAGAGTTGGTTATATTGCCTTCCATTAGCCCTATTTGAGCTAAGGAATAGACCAGGGTCCGACCACCACCTCACCCCACACGAGGTGGTTACCGGACGTCAAATGTGCCTTCCCCTAACGCCAACATCAAGAGCATTTACCGACCACGAAAGCACAGCGAGTGTTCTTGGTGATGAAATGTACCAATATGTGTCTTCTTTGATTACTAGTGTAGTGTTTGTGTCTCAACAGCTCGAGCACACACGGGGCGGGTCTAACAGCAATCAACAAGAAGACGCGGATAAAGAATTGGAAAAAGAAAGACTGTGTAAAATTGCTAAAGGTGACCACGTACTGCTTCGCAATTTCAATAGGAAGTGGAACAGTCCACGATTTACTGGCCCCCATCTGGTAGAGGAGGTATCAACGAGAGCAGTAAAGCTACAGGATAAGCGTGCCTGGAACCACCTACACGATGTAAAGATCTACAAACTCCAGACCCGCCCCAGCGCCACCGACAGGTCCATTGGAAGAACAACAACAATACCGTCGACGGAGGAAGAGAGTTCTATCACAGCCAACGACCCAAGTGTTCCCATACCCTGTCACTCCCCAGATTCCCCAGAGACAATAACTAAAGAAGAAAAGGGTGATCCCCATACTGCCCACCCCATGGTCACACGTTCAAAGAGTAAAAATACTTCCGCCAGTTGAGCCCAAACCCCCTGCCCATTGACCCCTACCCCCATTACGAGTAATAACTGAACTAAAAGACATTGTATTGCACAAGTACACATGTAAACACGTGAATGCTTTCTTTTCTTTTCTCTCGCACATGCAGGAACTGCGTATTATTGTACTGCTAAGAAATATATAACTAACAAATTCACTGCCCAGGAGTAGATGGTAGCCTCAGACGATGACTACCCAGAAGAATTGTCACACCAATTTGTATATGAAATAAAAAGGCCAACGTACCTGAAAAAGAGAAGGGTACGTGCGTACTACACAGCATTCCTCTTGGCCATAGAATACTCAATGCCCCACCTCCACCCATACTTGCCTGCCCTAAGAGATAGATCGCTTAGATTGGCGTGGGAACAGCTCTTCGCCTGGGCACTGAATGACTACCTGATAGGGAGAGCTTAAACAACAACAACTAACATTTAATAACCAGCATATTGAGAATTTTCAGGCGGGTAACTTTAACGTCGCAAGAATACGCTGCCGGACCGCAGCAAGGTAAGAGCAAAAATGCCGGTGAAATTAGCATATGTATTAAAAATAATGGGGATTTTGATGATCACCGGGTTCTTGGCTGCCTCTGTATGGCAGTACAGCTGTGCTATCAATATTATTGCTGTACCCAAACCTAATACACCCCCATCCCCAGCTGCAACAGGTGTTACGTCAGGTGATACTAGTAAAATTATATACAAGCAAAATAGAGTTCAACGCAGCACATACTCAGATAATAAAGGTATTGATAATTATATACAAGATTCAGCACACGTCTCAAACAACATATGGTACCAACACATGACCCGCATTGGTAAGCAGACAACAGAAGACAGCTGCTACGTTTGCTCATTAATACCATACGCCATGAGCGCTTCCCGAACATTTGTTGCCACCGAAATAGATGAAAAGACAGCACGATGCATAATATACTTGGCACTGTTCCAAACGAAAGGAAGAATTTAAGGGACAGTGGTGCATATGGTGTGAAAAACACGAGATTCATACCCATACGAAAACAACTTCCTCAAGACTTATTTGAGTTACCACAAGAGCAGTTTACATGCTGAAGCATTCAGATACATAACAAGTGGTCCTGCAAAAGGGGAAACAAAGAAAGTAACACTGCAGTATTTACCATGTGATTGGTATGCCACTGAAGTTCCTGGTAAACTAGGATGCTGGGAGAGGCCACTGGTGACGATAACGGGCAAGGTGTACTTGGACAACAATTGGGAGATAGGAGTGATTGGAAGCAGCATGGTAACAAAGGAAACTATCTCAACTATCGAGGCACACAACCACAGATGTTGGACGACTTGGATCAAGTACGTACCAATGCTCACATGGATAGAGACGGATGAAGACCCAATAACAATACTGCCGCTGACTGCGCCTAAGGTATGCTACCAACATAAAGGAGAAGTGGACGTAGGATACAACACCAACTGTGCCAGCATGATGGAGTTACCTGAGGGGGGAGCAGGAACAGCAGTAATAATGGACCATTACTGGGCCTGTGGAGAAAAGGCATACCACACACTGCCCCCTCTGTGGAATGGTGTATGCACGATGGTGCACGTCAATGTACCATCGCTAGTGGTACCCAAGAAGCATGTGAATGTGGCTAACTTTCCCAAAATGGATGAAGGGGACAAGAGAAAGAAGAGATCTGCACCACCTCAGGAGGAGCAAGGGAACAGGACCAACGGCAATAATACCGTCCTAAATAGAAGGAAAAGACAAGGAGAACCTCTGACTGGAAATCACCTATGGGGAAGGTCGGAAACGGCCCTCACTTCAATTCCGCCAGAACACAGACTATTCAGCAGAGCAGCAATGTTCTTCTCCTCAATAATCCATCTGGGACTGCAGGCTTACGCAAACGCAAAATGGCTCCAGATAACTAGATGGGAACTAATGATGACCATCAATTCTACAGTAAATGGATTCAACGCAATAAAAGAGGAGCTGCGAGCTGTAAGGATGGTAGCACTCCAGAACAGATATGTATTGGACCTCCTCACAGCTATGGAAGGAGGAGTATGCGCAAAGATAGGACAATCATGCTGCACGTTCATTCCTGCCAACAATGCTGACAACAGTACACTGACAGAAGCAGTTTCACAATTGGCCCAGATGCACTCCAAAATGATGGATGAAAGTAAAGGTGTGAAAAAGGATGAGAGCTGGTTTTCGCTATTATGGTCATGGATGCCATCTTGGCTGTCAGATGGACTAAAAATTACAGTTGGTTGTACTATTTTGGCTGGAGCTACACTGATCATAATAAGATTTTGGAAGGCCCGGAAGGCACGCACCACCGACGAGTTGCTTGAAATGGTCGGTATGCACCCCTTGATGCCAGCAGATGACGGCCAACACGCAGGCATAATAATACAAGAGAGGGAGAAGCTGCGAAACCAGATCATCACCAACCATCTGGAACCACCCTCAGTGAAGATCGAGAACCCAAGAAACCCCAGGAGTTACATAGGGAAATGGGTATACTGTACTCCTGGAGGAACCTGTGAATATATGTATTGGTCATTTGAAGATCATGTTAACCACTATAGTTATTCCTCCTAGATGTTAACCACATCTAGGAGGAATAACTAAAATATGGAGAGTAAGAGGAGATAACGAAAAAGATATGTTTGTGGTCGACTAGTCGACCAGAGAGGGGACTGAAGTGGGAGAATGGAAAAACAGGCTCCCGTCCTTCCCCTCTCGCGCCTGGCCTAAAGGATCACGGCCCAGGCACCCGCCACGAGAAGAGTTTGCCCATCTACCAGACGACCAAATACCCTGGTACAGGAACATACGGATGTGTCCATCTGCCTGCACAGCAGCACGCCCTGCCCATGCTGACACCTGCGGCACGGATCAACTAGACTAAAACCAACACGTCGTTAGAGATGCCATGACGACCTAGCCAACGGTCAGCACACCTGTGTAAATATACACACTGGACACTCCCGCACCAATCTACACGAAGAATATACTCAGTGCTATGACGTAGGCGACAGACATACTCACGGACGTGCATCTTTATTATTTTCCACATAGGCTCTCAAAATGCAGAAACGCATCTAAAGAGCTTGCTTACGCTTCTCCTAAACCCAAGTACCATAATGAGAAATATAACGAAGCCACGATACTGGTCATAAGACAATATGATACTATAACCTAAAGCGCCTGTGCACCAAACGGTTTCACCTATACACCAGGCCTAAGTAGGCCGCAAGCAAGAGCTCCCATGGACGTTAAAAGAACAAGAGTCAGGTTGCTGATCCTGCAGAATGAGCCCGGCGAGAGCAGACAGCCAAGGTCGCAATGTTGCAAACCCACATTCCGAAAGCAGACCATCAAGGGCACGATGTTGCAACCTCGCACGCCGCGCACCAACGTTAAAATCACACCTGCAAATTAAACCAGGCACACAGTAGAAAAACAATATTAATTGTGCAAAAGTCTGCCTCAAACACGGTCCCACCTCACGTGACCAAGCCGAACCTGACAGGATGCCAAGTCCAGGAGGAAGAAGGCATCTGGATCCCTTGGTAAAAGACACAGGCAGACACACTTAAAAGGCTCGATGGACATCTGCGACAGTGGGAGTAGTCGGCCTTCCAGCTCATGAATAAGTCCTCACATTGTCTGCACGTACTCATAGTGAAACATTATTGCAAATGACAGGTACACCGAGAGCTGGGAACAGCGATGGTCCCAAGCTGGGAAGCTCACGGGCGCACCAATCAGAACATGGGGCTCTTATCACTGACGCCATTAACATTGACCAATCATCAGTAGTCTTCATGTAACAATTCTCATGTATCTAATTGTAGGGACAACCCAGATATATCACCTGACTAACCCTTGTCCACTAATATTGTTCTCTATACGTATGCTATACTAACCCTACCAATCGAGCAACCAATTAAGAGTGGCAATAGGTTTTTTGCTAACTTTCTAAAGGTGACGCAAGTAGCGTGCCATACTAAGGTAAAAAGGGCCTGCGAGCCCCACGATTGTGTGTGTGTCAGGACGGACGCATACGCTCCTTGACCCATCCCTGCCGTTTTGTTTAATAAACAGCAGAGTTACCTTGCTTCTTGCGTGTGTCTCATACTCTATCTCACCTGGGATATACGGGAGGAGTTGGGGCCTCCCTGCCCGGAGGTCTGCGGACGGCCCGGCCGACCCCGGCAGAATTTCCCCACGACAGACAGAAGCTTCCCCCATGTGCTTTGGAACCTAAACCACACCCATCTGGGCCAGAGCATAATTTTAAAAAAGATGGATAATTCATAGCACGGACTTGTCAGAATTATATAAGTAATATCATTATTCTTGCGAATCTTCTTTGCACGTTTTAAGAGGTGTTAGGACCCTGTGGTGTATTCTGGGGGGGTTGCTAGCGGAAAATAGGGTCTTACTCCAAATGTCTGCATGTTAAAAATCTGACACTTCATCAATTAATGTCCATACTCCTTGCGCACATGTGTTATTTTTTGGTAAATGTCCGATATTGGTAAACCGACCAAAAAGCGCAAAATGTTGTATAATGTGTCCATGTAATTTCAACAAATTGTGTATCGGGGAAATATGTATTTGAATCAAATATAGATTTGTGGGCAAATTGACCAGGGGAGGATCCTCTGACCCATAAACAGACCTCATCATGACGATAATCCATTTCCTTCCCCCAATCATGGAAGAGGGGATAATTGGGCCGATGACAAGTAGAGAGGGGCAGGCTTAGCTAGGCCCAGGCACACACCCATTTTCAAAACACATAAAAAGGGCCACTGAAACCCAGGTAGGGGATTCACTTTCCACTTTCTTGTGGGACGCTTTGCCGGGAGACTCCAGACTTCAAATACATCAACCTCCAGAGACCAGAGATCCAGAGAGACCAGAGATCCAGAGAGACCAGAGATCCAGAGAGACCAGAGATCCAGGGAGACCAGAGATCCAGAGAGACCAGACCTGTGCAGTGCTGAGAGCAGAACCGGAGACCAGACCGCTGTTCAGAACCGCCAGAAGTCCCGTCCAACCTGACCAGACCTTGATGGCTTATTTAAAAAATATAGTGTGAGTACTCACTGTGCCAAAACCAATCTCTTAGTTTAAAATAATCTAATCCAAACTATTTTAGCCTATTAGAACTGCCTCCTAGAATCATGTCATTCTGTCATCTTTAAAACTGAGAACTGTCATCTGTCATTCTGAGCTTTAAAATTTCAAATCCGAAAAACTACTTTCACAAAATCGTCGTATCTCCGGAACCGTTTGTGCTAGGAACGAGATTTAACTTTCATCTTAAAGCTAAGATTCTAGGCTTTCAAACGAATCTAGAACCTTATAGTGCCTCCGTAATTACGCTCGACGCGCGCAAGTAAATTTGCCGTGATTTGACAATTTGCACAATTTCAGCCACGTGTAAAAATCAGCAGCTTCTTGCTTTCCTTTGCTAAAATTCATTTTAACCTGCTGGTTACACATAGAGCATTGCTAAAGTGAGCCGGAACTAATATAAACTAGATATCACCCACCCTGAACCTCTAGAGGGAATTAAAAGCATTTTTAGCACATTTCTCACTTCATTGTCATCACATTCAAAGCATTTTGGGCCTGTGTTTCAAACCTCTACCTGTTTTCCTCTAAGCTTGCTGGGGGGGAACTGCATTTCGTATTGCATTTTGTTGGGATTCTTGAAGACTGTTTGCTCTCCTTCCATTTCTTAAATTGCATAGGGGGGAGTGAATTGTAAAGGAAAACTGATTACATTGTCTTTTGTTGAAGCCATATCAAGTTATTTTCTGTACTGCATTTCATTCATCATTGCGTTTCCTTGAACCATATAAAGCATTCTTTCCCACCTTATTCTTCTGTTCCTATTCATAAGTTACCTCTTGCTGATTACTGCTCATATTCACAAGTGTAATATCCATTATCAATTTATTTATAGAAGTGAGATATATATATATATATATATATATATATATTGTTTACATTTTCAAATAAACCTTTTAATTTGCAAAACAACCTACTTCTTGGCTCAGTGGGGTCAGGGGCATTCTAAGAATGGGTGTTATACAAGGGCTGTCATCCAGAGTACTGAACTGTACATAAAAATACATCAATAAGGGTTTTCCTCAGCATCCCAGACTAGGCATTGACTTAGCTGTAGTGTTGATTGAATATCGCTTACAAGATCCTGCCTCCTACCAGACAGCCAGGTCACCTGGCACCACCTGCTCTTACCAGGACAGCTTCTGATACTGAGCCGCGGGCTTTAATTCCAAAAACTGTTAATAGTGTAATAAATACAAGCTGACCTCTTATTCATTCATCCCTTACTTACAACCCCCATTCCCCACCAAGAAGAGTCCCCAGACCTACACAAGGGATATAGAATGAGGGTGTTATAGCTGAACTATTCATGATGAAGGAAATCCTGGAGGAAGAAGCCACTAAACTCCTGAATGACCTGAATTCTAAGCAAAGACCATGAACTCCAGTCTCTAAGGCATCCTTGATGCATACATTTACTATGTCCAATTGCCAAGACTGGCCTAATGGTATTGCAGAGTATCAGAAACATTATAACTAAAGCATGGAAGGAACCTGAATAGTCTCCCATTCCTAGGAGATTGTGAAAGGGTTTCGAACAACAATTCCCTCCTTCATAGCCAAGAATCTGTGGCTCGGGGAGGTTTCTGCCCCATCATATCCGGTGGACACTGGTGTCGAATAATTTCCCTATTGAGCACTCAAAGCCTAAAGCCTGGCACTGAGGGCAGCTGGCTACTCTGCCTAAGTGACTTAGTTTCTCCTTCAGCACTTCCAGTCCTTCATCACTGCACTGGAGGAACTTTAAGTATCTACTGCAGATAGTTGAGGAGCTAATACCTGTGCCTGATATCACATGTGCTGTGCTCAGAGCCATAGCATTGCAAAAGGTATCTCGTTGTTTAAATGTCTTTGAAGTAACTTACGTTGAAAGCCTTACTTCAAATGACATCGAATTAGATATAATTAGTTGTCAGTCAAGGGGTAAAAAGCGGGTGGGCAGAGATTTAGGTAGGAGTGGTAGTGAATAGGAAGTGGGGCATGGGGAACTCCCCACATTAAAACAAAATAAACAATGTAAGTATTTGTTTTAAGTTTGATACAGTTAAATATAACTTTACACACAATCATAAAAAGAACAATTTCATACATTTTCCATATAAAATACACAACAAAGAAATACATATAATTATACAAGATACCAAAAAGAGAGGAAAAGCTCAAAAAACATTATCACCTGTAGTACAAATCTGATACCTATCATATCACATCAAAAGTTCAAACTTCACCACTCAATTGCGCTTTCTGTCCTCCCTAAGTTCAATCAAATAAGCCCAGTCCTTAATTACTGAGTCTGAAAACAACTCTTACTTTCAGCGTTATAATAGCCAATGATCACAAGAAAATCAGCATAACTAATCAGGCCTCAGAATGCAGTACTTCATCCACTGCCAACAGTAACTTGGTTAATAAGGCTTCTACTATCGTCTATACGCTTGTAATAGCTAAAAGCAAAGAGAGACTATCACCAGAATTGCAGCGTAGCCAAAAAGACTCTCTACGAATATCTAACACATTCTCCAAGTGTGTACCATAGTACAGCATATACATACTCATGAACATCGGCCATCTCATGTGTTCCCAGATCACCACTGGCTCGACATGTACGTTTATCCTTAGGTAACCCTATCCATGGACCGCCACCACATTCAGTCTGTTAAATCTGATTAACATAGATTTATCTAAGTTTAGGAGAGGGAAACTGATATGTACATTGATAAGGTTTTTTGTAGGGAAAACATCCTTGCAAAACTACTTCAGATTCCCGATATGTTTCTTTATCTGATCAATGGCCTAGCATAAAGCTCCCACCCAGGTGCCCAAGCGATGGCGTCAAAAGACCCTTGCTAATCACATCAAATCACGAGGGCCTGGCCATGAGCACTTTTTTCATTATCACCTCTAGAGAGTTACCCTTGACCGTCCTGATTTAAAAAAAAATGATACCTCTATTGATCTTAACTAGGGATGCGATTGACGTCAAACTCCATTTAACTCTAATGGCTTTGATGGTGGTATTAGTAGACATCCCTAAAATATTGCGCCAGATGAGACCCACTTATAGGTCAGTGCAAGCATCTAAGTTGGAATAAGAGGCTTGAACTGGAGGCTTTCAGCCCTTTAAGCTGAGGTAGCAATACCCTTGAGATGGGATGCAGAAGTTACTCAAACATCAATAATCGAAACGACTCAGGAAGTTGGTAAAAGGATAACTGTTTTAATATCAATGATCTAAAACGGGGAGTACAACAGACATCAACAGATGTCTCAGCGTAACATATCTCAATGCATCTAAAAAAAGCATCATTTTATAGCAAAGAATCATCATAGGTGACGTCTACCTACATATTACTAACATTATCCTATGTGGAAAACTACAAAAACCTAGTGGCAATTGTGATAGGGTTTAAGGGAATATCTAAGTGTACTATCCATACTCGTCTACAGGAGTGAAGAAAAGCAATATGTTTCCTAACATCAGGTGGGGCAACTAAGCCCTCCCCTTAAACAGGTCACTATGAATGTCACTAAATACACAACTTGTCATTGGCTACACAAACTATAGGACCCTTAATCATGCAGCCCCCTACCATTAGTTGGCATTTGACCCTCCGTTAGTGCTTTTCCACCTACATTAGCAGCACGCAGACTTTACTTCCAGGTGCTGGTGAGCTACTCTCCAACCATAGCTTCCCACCAATTAGCATATTCATCTATCATCACCTAAGTGGTCTGCTGTCAATTAGGGCTTTGAACTTGTCCTTGGGAGTGTTCCTTTCTCTGGAGAATTCAGGGGAGTGAAGGTATGCTCTGTCCTCATGTGTAGGTGTGACCATGTTCGTCCAACTTCATCCTTCCACATTACTGAAGACCACAAAATCGAGCTCTAGTGTATTTAAAAACACTATTTTCAAATAGTCCTCTGACGTCTTCCTTGTTTTTGTCCATGTCTTATAAACAGGAGTTCTGTTCTTTCAAACGATTTGGCAATGTCTGCTCACCCCAGCCTGATATGGCCTTGGCTTCTTGGCTCATCCAGTCTCACCTTTCTGAGATTCACTTCATAATTCACTTGTTTTCTAACTACGACACACTGAAAAAGAGGCTTTCCTTCTTTAGCCCAATTATGCTATAATACGTGGTGGAAACATCCATTCTTTACTCACTTCTCTCTATATATATATGTATATGTTGGCGCATGCAACAATCTATTCACTACTTAGCTAGCCTCAAGAATACTTCATCTGCTTGAGTTTATTTGCATCTGTACACGTGAAAATGACTTGACATCTTCATTAATTATGTAGCATAGGTTTCTTCTTCTTGATCCCAAGATGCCACTTATCTTCAACACTTTCTTGATGCCTTATAGAATATCTGCATTCTCTAGTCTCTGCATCTCTTCTATGTAAGTCAGCTCGGCTCTTTCTGATGGCACCATTCTTCTTTGCCATTCATTGGTCCTGCTTCTTCAGGGATTTCATTCAAATGGCCATCATACTGCCATGTATGCAGGTATGGTTTCCTCAATGGGAACCTTGCCTCCAGGATTCTCCTCTGTATCAGTATTTTCACTGGTACCGCACATGTCTCACACTCTGGTTCCCAACATATATGCAGTATGGGTGAAGTGGTGGAGGTGGGGGTACTTAGCTCCTTATCTTCACTGCCCCCTCTGGGTGATTTATCAACCACTCTCCCATCATCCTTTACATTTAGACATCCTTGTTTGAAGAAATGCTTCTTTGGGATCCATATTTTTTTGAATCCCTTCAGGCATCTAGCTGATTTCACATGCTTATACTTGTTCCAAGTCATGGGCATGCACCCTCCACTTGGACTGCAATAGATCCACTTTCCCACATATATCTAATGATTCTTTGCATATAAGAACTTCTTTCCTTTTGGTGCATGGATGCTGGCCTTCACAAAGTCTGTGATTTCTTCATCTGTCAAGTCTCTGGCCTTCCATCCTGATTCAACATTGATCATGATTTTCATCCCTATGGCTTTCTTTGCTGTCTTCTTGCATTGTGTGATTATTATCCAAGCACCACCAACACAATCAGGGCTCCAAGGAACTTGAACATATCTGCCATCCATTGTGGAACCCAAGAAAAGAGTGATCCAAACCAGCTGTCATCAGAAATGTCATCCACTTTGTATGTCATCTGGACATGTAGATTCGTTAACATCTCTATGGCCTCTTTTAAGGGCCCATTGTTGTCTTCATGAGAAGGTATGAATGTGCAACATGATTCTCTGATTTTTGCACAAACACCTCTATCCATAGCTGTGATCATGTCCAGCATGTACCTATTCTGAAGATTCATCAGTCGTATGGCTCTCATCTTTTCTTTGATAGCATTGAATCCCTTTATGGTTGTGTTGATTGTCTGCAGCAATTCCCATCTGGTAATCTGCAGTCATTTGGTATTTGATCCAACCTGGATACTCGGCATGAAGATCAACGTGAATACCAATGAAGTCTGGCTGAACAGTGTGTGCTCATACGGGATGACTTGGCAGAGAAATAGTTCTCCCTCTTCATTGGATTAATCAGCTCCACAGACTTCTTCCTCAGGTGAGCATCTGCTTTCGGGAAACTGTCAAGGTTCAAATCACTTTTAGGAATCACCAAAGCCGGAACATGAACATTCACCACTGAACATCGACCTCCCTAATCCTTGGGTAGCCTCATATATGCTCTGGATCCACAAGCCCGATAGTGATCCATGATCACTGCTGTTTCAAGTTTCATTCCTGGTACATCAAAGATACAACCACAGTTCTGATTCTCTCCCATTTTTCTTGTGCCATTATTTCTGAAGCACAGCGTTGCACTCTCCAAAGGCACTATCTGCAAGGGTCCTCCTCTATCTTCAACCCACGTCAGTAACAGGTCAGTAACTTAGCAAGTCTTGGCCATAGTGGTTTGCAGCCATTCTGCACTATTTCAATGGCTGGTTGATAACAACCAATGTCCACCCAGGCTCTGCAGATCACCACTCCTTCTTCCCATCCATCTTGTGATTACACAGATCCCCAAATGTGCATCTGGCCTCTATTTTTCCATCTTCCATCAAATTTCTTCTGCAGATGTATCTGGACGCTCAAGTCTTTTGTTTACTTCCCATCTGACTCCAGCTCCTTTCACTCTAGGCTTTTCGTATCTGATCACGTGGTTCTTAGTATGCGCCTATTCTTCATGTCCTGCATGTAGTCATCTTCGTCTGGATCTGTCCATTTAGTTGCCAATTATAGATAGGCATCTTGGCCCATGAACTGGCCTCTTGTATGACAGAGTGCTATGTGTGAAAGACAATGTGCTGCCTGGACGTCTATTTCAATGGCTATAAAGATCTTAGACTCCTCCATGCCATAAGGCATGAGTGCACGCACAAATCATTCATCCTTTGAGGTTCTCCTTCCCACTTCGATCATATGCTGATACCATATGTTTTTCCCCAAATGTGCAGTGCTATGCAGGTAATCATTCAGCTCATGATCATCCTCCCAAGCAATTCTCAGATCTCGTTCTTTTCTTAGGAGCTTCTCTAACCATCTATTTTAATATGTCAGCATAGTGTCTTCTCACTGGACCAACCATAGAAACATTCATCAGCGGACTGGGTGTTTTTAAATGTAATACCTGAGTAGGAGAAAGGTCCAGAAGTTTCATCCTATTAACATAATAGTTAGGCATAAAATGGCTTGCATAATCTCCATACGTTATCTCCCTCTAAAAGGAAACACAGGATTATCCATCATAGGACCAGGTGCCCTTGTGTGTATCTCGAGAGTAGGAACAATCACATAAAGTCTCAGCTGCCTCATAGTTGCCACATCTGTACCTTCCTTCTGTACAGGAAGATGCACAGGAGTCTTTGCTCCATTTACATCTATGTAGTAAGCAGTGCATACTGTAAGTGAGAGCAGTATTACTATGAACAGAATCCAAGTGTAAATAACACACAAATAAGACCATTTGCAGCAATAGCTTTTTGCACAACGTGAACGTCTCTCTGGATCTGTCATCACAATGTTGCTATTGATGCTGCCCAATTTTACTCTTTAAGGAAGGAATAACAAACTTTTAATCGGGCAACATCATGCACTATTTTCTGGAAACTGCTGAGTCGGCTCCACACGTTCCTCAATCAGCTACAGCTGGTTGTACGACAAAGAACAAAGGTTCCCAGAGGAGACCACAAATTGGCCTTTTACCAGACGACATGAAGATTTTCCTTCAGCATGAAACAAAGTTCCTCAATCAGTAGACTTTTGGATCTTCTCCCTCGAAAGTCTCATTCAGTTCTCAGTGTTCTCGTAGAGTACCCTAATTATGATGTCTCTCCAATATTTCATTGAGCGCTGCATTGTTCCTCAGATCTCTCAGGAAGGTTCGGACATCAGTTTGTCTCCCAACAAGATGCAGACACTCTTTAATCAGATAGTAATACACCAGGTTGACCAGTCTATGGGCATTATCTGCTGATACAGGCGTTTGCGCTTTCCTCACTGTACTCAGGAAGCTGAAGGATTTGCTCAATGATAGCTTCAAGCAATCTCCTCACGATTGGACCATTCTTAGGATCTAGCAAGAACAGATGAACACTACTAGTTCTCCCCACAAGCGTAGGGTATGCTGCGCAATATGCACAGTAAAACTGCAAGAACGATCCATGAAACATTGTCATTGGGAACCACCATAGGCCCCCCCGAAAAGAAATTCAGCGAGGAAGGAATCGGGGAACTGCTTCTTCTTACAGTCATCAAAAAGGAACTCAGTCCAATGTCAACACATTCATGTGGCTCCAGAACAAATAGCTTCCCTTAACTCCTTTTTTAGTGACTGAAAAGGGTGTCCTGAAATAGGCCACACTACAATATATTTTTTGTTTTTACTCAACAGCTTCTGTGTCCTTCATCCTCATCATAGACCTAGTCTGCATGTGCTCTGGTTCTTCCCTGATGCTTGCTTCCGATGGTGGTGGGGTAAAGGGGATTCTCAAGCATAGATCTTCACGTCTCCAAGAAATATCCAATCGTGTCTGTCTTGCACCTTGACTGTAGACGGTGTAACGTTCTCAACTATGAAAGGGTTGTTAAAATGAGGCTCGTGCCACCTTCTAGTGAGGTTGCTTATTAGGACTGCATCTCCGGCGGAAATGTTTGTGAAGACATAACTTTTCAATTCCACTTGTTGTTGCTTCTGCTTCTGTGTTCTGTGGTGCCCCACCCCCCTTTGGCTTGAGATTATATAAAATGACAGAGATATTTGAAGTCATACACGTAGGATAATCACGTAACTCCTTTCCTAACAATTCTGCTGTTGTCTGGGTATCACTTCTAGTTCGAGACGGAGTCAACAGAGGTGTCCTCATTCGCCTCCCTGTCACTATCTCGTATGGGGTAAAATGGTGGTCTGAACCTGGGTGATTTCTCAATGCATCCAATGCCAGTGGTATACAATGCATCCATCCTTTCTCCAGGGTAAGCTTCAAGTTGTCTATTCTCTATTTAAGTTTTAAGCAAGCTGTTGAGTCTCTCACAGACCCCATTCACTTGTGAGTGATGCGCCCAACGAAACCTTGTGCTTTATACTAAGCAACAAGCTTATTTGCTCAAAGACTTCATTAACAAAATGAGGGCCATTATCTGATCTTAATACTTCACATATTCCCCATCTACGAAATACTTCTTGTACTAAAAATGTTGCTGCACAGGTGGAGTCTGGCTGTGTGTACACAGTCCAGCTGCAATCCACCTTTAGAAGGGACACACCACTACACACTACAATCCTATATCTGTATCCATTACATTCTTGCAGCATGTCGACATAGTGATATGCAAATGCTGAAAGGGTCCACTAGGTCTTGGAATAACTCCTCTAATAGTGCGCAATGTGTGCCCAGCAGTAAACGTTTGACATACGATACACTGGAGTGCCGTCCGCTCTGAGGTAGCCCTTCCTTTTCCAACATACTATCCCTGCATGCACTGTCGATGTCGCATAGGCAGAGCCACTGTGCACGGTTACTTCCTGGCCTGCGTGTCTCTCGAGCATGATAATCAGCAGCACTAATTCTGCAGCCTTTGCAGAAAAGTGAGATGTAGCTGTGCACTTATCAATACTTCAAACTCTCCATTGGCCGTGTGCTTCACCACAATGGCACCTGTATATCTTTTTCTATCATTTTGATCGATTCTCGAAGAACCATCATTAAAAAGAATCTCCCCAGCTGCCATCGCATTTTTCTACACCCTCGGAGTTCATCATAGAATTCCCCATAGTTCAAGCAATCATGTGCCTGCTTGTCCTCTGCCAGTGGTTCTGCTACAAACATGGCAGGGTTCACTATTCTTGATCTCACTATTTTAATGACCAGATTCGATATGACTACCTCGTAGGCAGAAGCCCTTTGAGATGTCAATGTGCCTTTAGGTTTTTCCAAAATGGCAAACAATGCATGTATAACAAATAACATCATGGAAAATCCCATCACTATGCTAGCATCCTTATCAAATATGAATGCGACGGAAGCCAAAGACTGTTCACATTGAAAGTAGCCCCTCATTACTGGGTCTAGAATCCCACTTTAATATGCAAGGGGCTTATAACCCAACATGGTTCTCTGCGTGCGTACTGCTGTCATAACAGTGCCATTTGTGTCCGAGAACAAAAACAATTCCTCAGCATAATTGGGAATCGCTAAAACTGGAGCTGTGCAAATTGCCTTTTTCAGATTGTCAAACCCTTCTTCCATTTCCTCAGTCCAAACAATGTTTTCCTGATTTACCTGTGCTTTCTTGCTTTCTTCAGAACTTGTGACAAGGGCCTTATGTATGAACAGTAATCAAAGACCCATGCTCTTACATAGTTACACAGTCCCAAAAATCTCTGCATGTGCTTTTTCATGTGTGGCTTTACGGTTTTCAATATAGCCTCAGTCCTTTCAGCAGTAACTTTCTTTCCCTCATGTGAAATTAACTGACCTATGTACAGCACTTCCTCTTGACAATACTGCAATTTCTCTTTGTCTACTTTATATCCTTTGTCTGCAAAAATAATCATTAGTCGAACTGAATTGTGTCTGCACTGTTCCTCTGAGGTGCTACAGACCAATTTGTCATCTACGTACTGCAACACAACACTTTCTAAATCAATATTGGTTATGTCCATCTGCAGGACTCGATAGAAAATTGACGGAGACTCACAGTACCCCTGGGGTAAACAAGTGTTTTTCAGACGACTTTGTCTGAACGTAAATTACATAAAATCTTGAAAGTCTTTATGCAATCGGATTGAGAAAAACACATTTTTCAGTCAATCACATATATGTATATATATTAAATAAGATGGTCAAAGGATTAGGAACTAGAGGGAATTCGGCCTCTACAATCTGGTTAATCAGGTGAATGTCTTGAATTAAATACCACCACCCACCTTTCCCTTTTTTAATTGGATAAATTGCAGTATTACACAGTGACTCTGATGTCACTAGGATGCTCTACTCCATCATGGTGGATATAGTCTTAAAAATACCTTTGCCTGCCTCTCGAGACATGGGATACTGTTGTGCTCATGGTGAAATCGCTCCTGGTTTCATTTTAATCTTCACTTCCCCAGCTCCCTTCAATAGGCCTACGTCATGGGGGCCTTTTGTCCATAACGAGACTGGAACTTTCACCATGTCGTCATCAAAATATTCGGGGCGCTTTCTTGCTAGCATCATTTTCTGAGGAAACTTGCATTTAATTGTTCTCACCAAATAAGTAATACTCATCTCAAATATTACTTTGTCATCTGATGGATGATCTCCAAACATATCCTCATCAGTGAAGTCAGTCAATCTGTAACCTTCCCCAATGGCAATCACTGGGCACCATCGTCTGCTGTCATGAACATGTTCATCAAACGAAGTAATTTCTCCTCGCACTATGGCTGCTTGTAATTTTAAAAGAAAGATTTGCCCTTCCTCTTCATCCATAGGTATCTTTGGTATTAATAATAATTCATCAGGTATTCTCATGTTCCTGCCCACTAAACCTCGCAACCATGTCAACAGAATGTGTACTCCATAATGAAAAACCTCTGGTTCTAATGGTCCTCCTCGCATGACCAATTGTCCTGCAAATGCTATAATAAATTCACTCACATTTAAATAATGCATTCCTGGTGTTGAACACACTATGCCTTCATCAGTGAACAAAGTTGTCATGTTCAACTTGGCAATTAAATCTCAACCTAATATATTGACAAGTGTTTGCCTTGAATATAACAATGGCACAGATATATCACAATCTCCTATAGAGACTGGCAATGCATCAGTAAAAGGAACTCTGCTTGTAGGTCTTGTGAAACCTTGAGCATTCATGGCATTTCCTGACATCGAAAATCTCCCCTCTCGTATACATGAGCATGTTGCACCCATGTCTACTAAAAATGAAAATGATTTGCCTCCTATATTAATGTCGACCCTCGGTTCCTCTTGAGGATTAGGCGCCACAGATAGTATCGAACACATCAAATCTCCCAGTGAGCTGTCCTATTGTTGATATATTCTCATCCACGTACCTGTGAAAGTATTCCCACCCATCAACAGTGACACCCCCTATTCTAGGAGTCTTTAATTGTCCCTTGTTTGTGCTTTGCTGTATCTGCATGGCTGACTGCTGTGACTGCCTCAGTGGCATATTTCCTCCTGTCATTTTTAATTGTTGCCTGTTGTGTCTGAAAATCTTGTTGCATTCTCTGTGCTTGTGTTTGCTGCACTGTTTGATTCTGAGCAAACCCATCTCCATTCTGCTGCTTATATGCAGGCGGGTTTGTAGTCCCCCTCTTGATAACTGCTCATTCTGTACAGATCCTTGACTTCTACAGGTGCGATAAAAGTGCCCTGACATACCACATGTCCAGCATAATGGAGGAGATCTCCTAATGTGTCCTTCCTGCATGTCTTGACTATCATTCTGCGTGTTGTGAAACCCACCTTGATTATTCTGAAAGTTTCCCTAATTATTCTGGAAGCTGCTACCTCGAAAGTCTCCCCTTCCCCATGGTATGAATCTACTATTATTTTGATAGAACTGCCTTTGGTTATTTACCTGTGGCATGTTCGCTACTTGCGGTGACCTGGCCCATCTGCACTAGTCAACATCGCCCCTTCAATGGCATACTTTGACAGTTTCTTCTGCACTAACTTTGCCTCTTCACCTTTCCTAACATCATCTTTCTTTCGGTTCTTCTCTTGCAACAGCCTGCAATAGTGCACAATGGCAACTGTATTTCTAACCACGACTTCGCTTCCATGCCCACCAATTTCACGAGCTGCTTCTGCACTACTTCTGGCAGCCCTTTGCACAATATATGATAAAATACAGGTATAGATTCATCCAAAGGCCCACTGCTCTTGTAAATTCTGAATGTAAACAAGAGGGTCATCCCGTTCCTGCATCTTTTTTGCCATTATAGCTCCCATATCTGACGTTTCCAGATACAGTATCTAAGCTCTTTCCACACCGCCGCCCTACAGTTATTGAATGGTGCCCCATCATGAGCAGTGTTTATTGTAGTAACACTGGAATAACCTGCTCTTGACCAAACTTCATCAGCCCTTTCCCCAAGGATTGCAATCAGGTGACTTTTAATGTCCCGCTATAGCTAACATATTTCCTCCTGTCATTTTTTTTAACTCATGTATCCATTTCCCAGTGTTGGAAGTTAAACTCGGGAGTTTACACATTAAATTGCCCTTTCCATCTGTGACCAAGGTATATACTGTGGCCTAGTTCCTATTTTTTCTAATAAAGGGAACTGCGAAACCCCAAACTCACATTTGTCTTCCATCGTCTGTCTATCCATAGCAGAGACAATGGTTCTGCTCCACATTCTACCTGGCAGCAACCTTCTCTGTCCTCGTCTGACATATCCTGCCCCCAACTTGTGTGACTTCTCTCCTCTTAATGCCTATTCAGAGTCAGTCTATCTAAACACAGATCCTTTGGCTCAAAACTACATGATGCTCCCTCTTTATCGTACAGCTGCGTACTCTCGAGTCGATCATTTTTACCCTTCCCTTGCTGCACTTTCTCAGTCCTCATATCATGATAGACTTTATCAATAGCATCCCCAATGCTTCTTGAGTCAAACTCATCCTCTAGATTAGTTCTAGACAGACCTGCAATTGGCCCTTTGATGGGAAGAACTCTTCTATATCTTCCCATGCCACTACTAGATTAGGATCTATTATGTCCTTTTCCATAGGATCAATTTCACATGCTCTTTGCCTTCTCTTTCATTCTAGCTCATCATCAAATTCTCTTTGCTTTCTTGCTTCCTCTTTTCTCTTCATGTCTCTTCTCTCATTTTCCCTTCGTATCTCTTCATCTGAACGTCTTTGCATTCTTTTATCCCTTAATTAATGTTCCTCTTCCTCCATGCTTTTCCTTTCTAGTTTTGCTCATTCTTTGATTACCCTGGTCTGTTGTCATACTTTCTGTGCTCCTTTGTTCTTTCCTCCTTTCTCCGTTGCTCCTCTGGATCCAACTGTTCCCGTCGTTGTCTATCCTTTCTTTTCATCCTATCTTCTTTCATCCTTATCTCTATTTCTCTATCCTTTCTGCCTTGCCCGTCTCGATCTTCTCTTTGCCTTAGATCCTCAATGCTCTTACCATTAAGTTTGAGCAAAATCTGACCACCCATACATTTGTTCTGGATAAGCTTTAACTCACCAGTCTTATCTTTTTCTCCTTTCCATCTCTTTATTTCTCGTCCTATATCTAAGGATGTACTTGGTTGTTTAATTTTCTCCTTATCGCGTCTCTCCTTGTCCCTCGGGACCTTAGAGATTACATCCTTCTCATTACTGTTCTCTGGGTCCTCATTGCTGCTTTGCACAGATGACTCATATGACGGATTACTGTACCCCGTCGCTCCCTTGGCTCCCTTAATGGGTACAACCCATCATCTTTCTTACTATCACTGTCTGTTTCAGGCGTCATGGGTGGAGCAGAAGGCTCCTCACCCCCCTCTGTGCATACATTAAGTATCCAATCTATAGGAGGCGGTTCTTCTCTCTCATCCTGGTACATCTTCCAGAGCTCTAAGCTTGCAAGTCGCTTGTTTAACTTTGTTCCCATATATACAGCATGCAAATATGTCGGCATATGCTGCAAATCTGCCTTCGATAGTGATCCCCCTTGTGGCCATGGTATGAAGATTTTGTTTGCTCTACCCTTAACCCACTCTGCACTGTACTGTCTAAGCTTGGGTGCATGATTGGGTAACTGCTTGCAGAGATGTATGAGCAGAGTAATAGCCTACATTTTGACACGTCACTCTTGATTGTCAATACTCACCTTTACACTTTGCAGATTTCAAAAGTACATTTCAGAAAAACACAATATGAGCGTGCACCAATCGTCACAGGCTCCATCCCCCTCTATATCACGTTTTGTACTTTACTCTATGTTGTCACTAAACACCATTAGTTTAATACCAACAAATAAATAATGTAATCTCAACTTGTGTGTCTGCTTTTTTCGCATCTATCAATTCCTCTATTGTTTTTTCACCATATACAGTCACATAAAACAAACAGACAAACGGACAACTCAACCGGCCACAAATATCACAGTCTCCTCTTTAAGACCTGTCCTTCCCCTAAAAATACACCGACATGGGATGTAAATTGCACTCTTTAAACTCATCTTTAACCAAGTTTGTAGTCTACGTCACCCGACTACAGGGCTCTAGGGGCGACTTCCGTTCTTTAAAAAGCAGGAAACCTGGGCATACTCTCTATCATGGCCTCTCCTCACGATACCTCTTAATTGCTTGGCCTCTCCTCAAGTCAGTTACTTAATATTCAATACTTATCGTTTCTCAAGGTCCTTTAATCCTAACCCAACCTCCCTCCTTTACTTGTTTTCCCCTTATCACTTCTTAACCCACTGCCCATTCACACTTTTACCACCTCTCTCAGTTTTACTCACCATTCACGTTTTCAACTTCTGATTCTCAGGATCATACGCCTCCTCAGTAGCCTCTTCAACCTTCCGTTCATTCAGCTTCCTGTAGACGCCGGGAGCGGATTCCATGGAAACCGGGGAACCCGTCTCACCCTTGCTTGCAAGTCTAAAGTTTAAAAACTGCTACTGCTATCTACAGGGAACTTCACGTCCTTTCAGCCAAATGGCAGAGGTTGTGTGATATTTCTGGGACCTCAAAGTTGACTCTCTCAATGGATATCTAAACATCCTCTCAGCTACCACGTGAACTGGATGCGTCCATCCCTTTAAGATGAGGTAGCAATACCCCTGAGATGGATGGGGATGCAGAGTTACTCCAACATCAATAATCAAAATGACTCAGGTAGTTGGCAAATGGATAACTGTTTTAATATCAATTATCTAAAACAGGGAGTGCAACGGACATCAACAGACCTCTCAGCATACAATCTTGCAATGCATCTAAAAAAAGCATTCATTTATAGTAAAAAATCATGATGTCAACCTACATATTACTAACGTCATCCTACATGGCAAACTACAAAAACTTCATGGCAATTGTGATAGGGTCCAAGGGAATATCTAAGGTTATGATCAATACTCGTCTACAGGAGTGAAGAAAATCGATAGGTTTCTAAACATCAGGTGGGGCAACTGAACCCTCCCCTTAAACAGGCCACTATGAACGTCACTAAATATACAACGTCCCATTGGCTCCACAAACTATACGACCCTTAATCACGCGGCCTCCTACCGTTGGTTGGCATTCTAAACTCCATCAGTACTTTCCCACCTACATTAGCAGCACGCAGACTGCGCTTCCAGGTGCTGGTGAGCTAGTCTCCAACCATAGCTTCCCACCAATTAGCATATTCATCTATCATCACCTCAACAGACTGTTGTCAATTAAGGCTTTGAACTTGTCCTTGGGAGTGTTCTTTGCTCTGGAGAAATCAGGGGAGTGAAGGCACGGTCTGCCCTCGTGCATAGGCGTGACCATCATGTTCATCCAACTTCATCCTTCAACGTGACTGAAGACCACAGCATCGAGCTCTAGTGTATTTAAAACACTATTTTCTAATAGACCTCTGACGTCTTCCTTGTTTTTTGTCCATGCCTTCTGAACATGAGTTCTGTTCTTTCACACAATTTGTATACAATGTCTGCTCACCCCAGCCTGATATGGCCTGGCTTCTTGGCACATCCAGTTTCGTCTTTCTGAGATTCACTTCATAATTCACTTGTTTTCTAACTGCGACCCACAGGAAAAGAGGCCTTCCTTCTTCAGCCCAGCTCTGCTATACTCCATGGTGGAAAGGTCCATTCTTTACTTGCTTCTATATATATATGTATATTCAGTAAACAAACATTTTGTTAAAAGGACGTTATGGTTCAGTTGCGTTACTAAAAACTTATGAAATTCAGTAAAAGAAACTTTGTTAAAGGGACATCAAGGTTCCACATAAAATCGAAAAACCCTTGAAATTACCAGTTATGGTAAGCTAAACAACTATAACTCGCGCCACCACTGTGCACTGATAAGACTAACACCCAGGAGATCAAAAACGACATCACAAATATCATTGATGACATCACTGATGACATCACATGTCTAGCCCCTTCTTTTTTGTTCACTGCCATATCTAGGCCAGGTGGTTTTATTTGTTGACATTCAGAGACTTAACATTCAAAAGGTATTACATTTATAGATGTTGCTATTCTCACATGTACTTACACTACTTTCCTTAAAATTGAATTGCATCTTATGAAGTACATATATAGTGGAAGAAGCAGGCCTGAAACCGAGCAATTTTTTTTGTGCGTGAATACAATCATGTAGGTTATACACAGTTGCTAATGATACTGCCTCTTGTTTGCTTACTTTACTCTCCGTATATAAGCCCCATATGTGTATGCATTGTAGTCTATTTATGTTTTGTTTGTATTAGTAGAAGTATGTAGTAAGTGATGCATTACTAGCTACTTAGTACATGTTTCACAGTACGGAATAGACAGATACAGAAGCATTCACCGTTTTATTATATAACTTTGGAAAATTACAAATATTGCACCTCTATGGTGTATGCTGCAGCCAATACCTATATTTCTGTATGAGTAAGTTCCTGTACTAGAAAGAACACTGCAACAGAATGTTCTTTAGAACACTACATTGCATAATGAAGTATGTAGTTTATTACACATCTCCTGATAATCCCTGTTACTTTTTTGCCAACATTACATTCACAATCCCTTGTATGAAAAGTAAATGCACATGTGATGTCATCAGTGATGTCATCAATGATATTTGTGATGTCATTGTTGATGTCCTGGGTGTTAGTCATAGCAGTGCACCGTGGTGGCGCGAGTTAAGGTTGCTTAGCTTACCATAACTGGCGAATTTCAAGGGTTTTTCGATTTTACGTGGGACCATAACGTCCTTTTAACAAAGTTTTATTTTACTGAATTTCATAGGTTTTTACTAGTGCAACTTAACTATAACGTCTCTTTAACAACGTATTTTTCACTGAATTTCATAGGTTTTTAGTAGCACAACTTAACCATAATGTCCCTTTAACATAGTTTTTTACTGATTTTCCAAGGTTTTTAGTAGTGCAACTTAACCTTAACGTTCCTGTAACAATGTTTTTTCACTGAATATACATATATAGATAATGTAAATTTGATAAATGTTTACTAGGATGCTCTTAGTTCATATGCATATAACATAGAACAAACATACTGAACCCCTACCTGCGCTAGTGGGTCTGATATCCGCGAACCATATGGCTGTCCGCGGATGGACTTGGACAACATCAAAACTATCCAAAAACTCATGGGGGATCTTACATTGTTATATCATCCCAAAAAAATAAGAAGTGGAAACTGTATATGTAAGACACAGAAATATCTAGTACTTTGGAATGCCTGGAAAAACATTGTCCTTGTGATGGAATGAGTGAAAACAGTGATACTAATGGTAGACTGTATTTACAACATTTTTTTAAGCACACCATACAGACATTAAACATAATACAGAAACACAGACCTTAGAAAATCATCTCCAGCGAATGCAGCAAAAAATTGATCTATTAAAAGAATAGTGCGCTCAGAAATATTATTGTCCCAAGTGTTCGGGCATGTGCTTCTAAGCATATGTTGATCAATCGTACAAACATTTCCTACGCACCTTACCGTAGTTTTCCTCTTTTTTACACATGCAAAATCAGGCACCAGGGCACGGCCATCTTGTGATAATCTTATCCATTGGCCCATGCCCAAGGAGGACTGCCCTGGTGACACTAATTCATATGCCCCGCCCCTGAAGCTGTCATCACCAAACCTATTGATATTCTCTGCCCATCTCCAGGACGTTACTGGATAGCATAGCCAAAGGCACCCAGTCATCACCTACGTGATAACGTTACTTGACGCAGAACCCGGAATATCAACACACATCATCTCATAACACGAGTGCTCCCCAATTTTGAATATAAAACCATACTAGGAAATAGCAAAACTGTACAATTTGTAAAGTATTTTATTTCACAATAAACGCTCCGAGAAAATCAGGCGATTGCCATATTCAAGCAAATAGGTATTTTTTTCTTTGTTCTCGATCCACAAATGTTTATCGTGAGTCACGCGCTGTTCCTTTTGGGTATAAGGCGTGCATTGGACGCACTGTGAATCGCAAGGCTTTGGCATCAGCTGGGTGCTAGGCCACCTTAAATGATGTCAAATGGCTCCTTATCGCCGGTACCGCGTAAGGGCATAATGGCCAGTGGCGATCGTCCAAAAAATGCATCACTGTGATCCACACATCCATGTGTATCTGCATCTGACAGTTAAAATTACCATCAGTTGGTTCTGGAATCGATGACAATCGCAGAAAGGCAAGATGTAGCTGTTTCAAAAATATAACAGAAATGTGTCTCAGTAGCCGATCTTTATTACAGTTTATGATTTTAACCATTTATCTGGCCCTGTGTCACAACTATTGATAAACACGGATGTGAAACAATGGGAACACAGACCAAAAAAAATGTGGAAAGTACTCTTCAATTTGCTTCAGAAGTTAGTGCTATGGAGTATGGTCAGCTCGAAATGGGATGCGGAGGCTAACACTACAATCAGAGAGCAAGCTAAGGCCAAGAAGAACAAATAGACGGAATTTTAATTAAATATTAGAATTGAATTACACATTTGTGGAACCTGGGGGAACCCACTAGTGGATTACATGCATCTCGATGCTGGACTGCCCATGTGCCCAGGACAAAGCCAAGTGCACACACAAGTTGTAATTGCGTGTTGTTGCAATATGCCACAAGCAAAAACCGAGTACAATGTAAGCCACCAATAATTGTCGGCGAATGATAAGTTGAGTAGTTCATCTATAAAATCGTCGAAAGTAAAACGTACATAATATTCAGCATTTCCATTCTATGGGAGTAACACAGACACTCCATTCAGGCCAACAAATTTTCATAAAATCAAATTACATGTTCCTTTGTACAGTTTTCAAATGGTGAACCTTATCATATTTGAAAGTAAAGTGTTGCATCCCTCCCTTCATGCATTCCTTTCGGAATCCTCCCTTTGTTTCAAGGTCGAAAAACAATTGAACCTTATACTGTGTACGATGTGTGGGTTTCCTGAGCTTGGAAACAAAAATTCAACAATGCTGACCTTCAATCAGAATGGGAGCCGATAGCCCTTCAGACCATTGCATTGCATTGCAAATATTTTTGAAAAAGATATTAATTGTTTGCTACCATTCACCAATGTGGGCGACATTTCTATGGATTTATTTTGTTCCTCTGGAAAACTTTGCACTCTCCCAGCGACTCCCACCGCCAGGCCACACCACCCGTCAGCTCAGCCCACCTCCTTTTCACACGGCAAATCATGTAAACATTTTTCAAAGGAGCAAGTCTCGAGCCTTGACAAAATGTGCTCGTATGAGAATGTCCGAGCTAACCCTGCTGCAACCCGCTGCGGCCCGGCCATGGTCCCCTGAACCCAATGACCGCAGTTATATATTAGAGGCATATAATATGCACACGTTTGTTTGTACTATTCCTACACTCCTGGGTACTTCCACTACTGAAAAAACTTACACTTGACCCAGCCATACCCACAAATTACCGACCCATAGCGACTGTTCCCTTCCTACTAAAAATTCTGGACAAGGTTGCCTATGTACAAATACAGAAGCACCTGGAAGAACACAACCTCTTAGGATCTAGACAATCTGGATTCCGTCCCCAACACAGGGCCGAAACCGCTCTCATTGAATTGAAAGAGCAGATCGATTCGCTCAGAGACAATGGGCAAGCCGCCCTACTCCTCCTCCTCGACCTATCTGCAGCTTTTGATTTGGTCGATCACTCTGTCCTATGCTCATACCGCCACACTTCAGCTCACTTTTCCACTGAGGCCATCACCTGGATCACATCCTTCCTTAACGGCAGGACTATGAGGGTCTTTTCTCCTACGGCGGCAGCAGACCCTATATCCATCACCTGCGGTATTCCTCAGGGCTCCTGGGTCTCCCCTACACTATATAACATATTTACCAAGTCCCTTTTTGATGATTTGGATCATCTCGGTCTCACCTACACTAACTATGAAGGTGATACTCAGATCCTCTTTCCGCATTCTGGAGATAAATGGAAAGGATTTGGCCTTGCTAAATAGGGTGTACATCATCATCCAGGCATGGATGGCAACTCATGGACTATGCCTGAACGATGATAAAACAGAACTTATCATCTTAGGCACTACATACTGTATAAAGAAACTTGGCCCGGCCTATAATTCCTTCATGATTGACGGGAACAACATCAAAGTCGGACAGGAGGTCAAAACATTGGGATTCTATCTAGACTCCCATTTTTCCCTCAAAAGACAAGTGAGCTCCCTTGCATCCTCCACGGTTTATATGTGCAAATTAATACGCACAGCCAAACCTTTCCTGTCGGGCACTAGCTGCCTGGCACTCGCCAGAGCCCTCATGTTGGCTCGCCTCGACTACTAAAATGCCCTTTACCTCCACAAAGGCCACCACCAGTAAACTGCAAACCCTTCAGAACAACGCTCTCAGAGCAGCTCTGGGCATTTCCAGAAGAGAACACATTAAAGGACTCAGCCAACAGAACAACTGGCTCTCCACCAGAGATATAATTCTCTTAAAAACGGCATCACTCACCCACAAGTCTCTTAATAATGCTGCCCCAACCTACCTGATCAACAGATTCCACAGACAGTCCTCCTTAAGACCCGTCAGAACTGCATACAAAGACTGTTTATCCGTTCCCCACTACAAACGGGCCACCATAGGGGGCAACAGCTTCCCGGTAAAAGCTGCCAAGCTTTGGAATTCCCTGCCTCCAAACCTTAGAGTAGACCTGCCCTATCAGAACTTCCGCTCCAAGGTAGTCTCCTGGCTGAACTGGAGACCCACTAAGACAATGAAGTGCCCGGCGCTATCCGCACACATTGTAACCACGTGTGCCTTCTTGCTTACTTTTATATAACGGGCTGCTGGCTTTACTGCTGACTTGTATATAACATTGGTGTACCTTATTTTTGTGTTATGTATATTCTTTGTGTACTGTAATCAAGCTTCGAAAATTCTTGTAAAGGCTGCGCCCTGATACCCCCGGGTACCCTTGTGCATTATAAATAATAAAACAAACAAACAAACAAACTTTCGGTCACTAGCAAGATGAATGGTGTGGGCGTCTTGCCACCTTACAAATACAGACACATAGTAAATACATACTAGTAATGCTTTTACATTAGAATGCAGATGGTACCAAAAACAACTGTAAGCTAACTGGTCACTACACTGCGTATATATAAAAAAGTGTGGATGGGTCAAATATAATGATACCAACATTACCCGAAAACAAAGAAAGTGAAGTAATATGACCTACCTCAATAAAGACCACCACACATCTTCCTCTCTCCACCTGCTGAGGACAAAAAACAAAACTATTGTACCATATTGCCCTAGGTACTAAATCAAAAAAATAACCTTGGCATTCAGAAGTATTTTCATTACTGCCTGAACCAAATGTTCCAAATCTGCCAACAAAGTAGGGGCACTGACATACCCCAAATGCAAAGCATCACAGTGCAAAACAACTACATGTGGAATGTTTACACTGCCCATATCTCCACAAACTTGTACAATTCCCTGCACATTGAAACCAGGCACAGTGCTTCACACCACCTCCACTCCTTTAACAACAAACTTGTTTGCCACATTCCTACATTTAGCATACTGCTCCAAACCATGCACAAACATCTCCAACCACCAACACCCTGACTTTCTCCACCTCTACTATCTTCACTACACACAGTCTCTTTCAACACAAACCACAACCTCAACATCTGATTGGCTGATCCCTACAGTCCCCTTTACATGCTGCATTTGCTGAGAAACCCCGGATGTGGCACGCCCTGCCCACGGACAGTTGCGGTGTCCACGGAGCGCGTAGCACTGCGGCAGCCCTTTTATCCTTTCCACTTCACTCTCTGCACCATCTCCTAATTGGATACTGTTAAACAGTCACACAATCATCCACCAATCACATCCAAGAACTCTATATATAACTCTATCATCACAGATCAGCACTTTAGATGTACTATTGATCACTCTCAGTACAATTTGGCTGTCACTGCAACAGACCTACAGCAACAACTACAATAAAACTCCCAGAGATTTCTACTTGCAGATTCATGCACATACACATGCATGAACACAGACTACAGGTTTGAATATTTTGTAGACAGTACATGTACAGCTCTTCTAGGAATACATATTAACAGAGTAACTGCCACTTACCCTGTACAAACTGTAAAATGACCTTACTGTCATTTCTTCCATCTGCTATGATGAAGTGTCAATTGCAAACCTGTCAGCTCTCCAAATTGTTGTTTTTTTTTAAAACCTTTATTTTTGATTTTTAAAACATTAAACAACTACGCACCCACATTAGGGTGGTTTTAACTCTGCGCCATGTCCTACCTCCCTCCCGCCCTCTCCTCCCCCCTGCCCCCCCGCTCAGTCCTGTGACTCCTATGGGTGTGCAGTCTTTTTCCGGTTACTTGAGACATGTGGCCGGTGTTGTTAGCTCTGTGTCATCACAGCTGGCTTGTTCCTGTGCCAGGGGTGCCTGGCCGAATGTCAGGTGTCTCCTCAGCTTCGTTTAACAGGAATTGTACTAACGGGCCCCAGATGTCAGGTGGGCGGGCATGTAAGGGTAGTGACTTAATAAAGTCCGTTTCCACATCCTGACAGTAAAGAATGTCCCTGCGCCAGGCAGGGATTGTTGGAGGGGGGCCTCGACCCCAGGCCATAGCCACTCTCCTGCGGGCAAGTGTCAACAGGAGTCCTGCCAATGTCCTTGACGGGGCGGAAAGTGATTTTGTCATGCCGAGTAAGGCTGCCGTTTGGCTCGGTTGTATCTCCTCACCCACTATTGCTGCTGTCGTCTCCAAGACTCGGCTCCAGAAGGGTGTTATTTCAGGGCACTCCCATGCGAGGTGGACGAAGTCTGCTGGTTGCATCCCACATCTCTCGCAGTTCGCATCCGCCTCCGGGTGGTGTCTGTTAGCTTTTGCTGGTGTGTAATAGGTCTGGTGGAGGAAGTTGAAATGAATTAGTTTAAGGCGAGAGTTGAGAGCTATTTTTTGTGTCTGTTTCAGGATGTAGGTCCAATCTTCCTCTGGAATGGTCATGTGTAGGGACCTCTCCCATCTGGTCTTTGCCTGAGTAAGTTTGGGTGTCGTGTCTGTGATGATGGATTTGTAGATTTGCGACACCAGCTTGCCCTCGCCTTGCGCCTGTATGGCATTGTGGAGTAGTTGCCAGGTTGGGGGTTGTTGGGGGAAGTCTGGCAAGAGAGCTTGTAGAGTGTACCTGGTCCTGAAATATAGGAATGTGTCAAGTGCGGTGTTGCCGCCTTTCGATTTTGCTTGTTGTGGTGTTATAAAGCCGTCCTCCGTGAAGAAGTCTCCCAGGGTCTTTATTTGTAATTTGTCAACCCACTGGTGAAATACTTTCTCAGATGTCAGTGGAACTCCTGGGATGAACTTTACAGGCAATAACGGAGAGTATCGAGGTTGTACCCCGTATATTTGAGCCAGTCTCTTCCAGACCTTGTACGTTGAAAGCATTGCGTTCATGGTGCAGTTGGGGACGGGAATTTGGCTGAAGACGACTGCTGTTAACAAGTTTGGGGTAGCCAGGGCTCGCTCCACCTGCACGTGAGGTCTGATTGTATGGGTGGCGTACCAATGGCTGAGGAATTGCGCCTGGGCTGCCCAGAAGTACTTCTCCAGGTCTGGGAGGGCGAGGCCCCCGCTCATCACCGGGAGTGTCAACGTTGCGTGCGCCACTCTGGCTGGTTTGCCTGCCCAGAGCAGCTCAAGGACCATACTCTTTAGTCTTTTCAGGAAGGTTTGGGGTAGCAGTATAGGGATATTGGTGAATAGGTACAACAGTTTTGGAAGAATCACCATCTTGACCAGGGAAGCTCTCCCCCAGAGCGTTAGCGGTAAGGACTTCCACCGCGTCACTTTTTCCTGGAGGGACTTGACTACCTCTTCGTAGTTGTCGCGGAACACCTCGTGGTAACTCAGGGACATATGGACCCCCAGGTACCGGACTTTGGACGTTTTCCATGTGAACTGGAAGTCATCCGCGAATGGTTTGGTAGTAGGGGTCAGCGGGAATATGATGGACTTCGCTGGATTGACCTTCAGGCCGGAGGCTGTTCCAAACTTGATTACCTCCCTCATGACCGGGTTTAGATTTTCTTCGGGATCCCGAATGAGCAATGCCACATCGTCTGCGTAGAGGGACGTAATGAGCTTGTGCGGTCCGATTACGAGCCCTCTTTGTTGTCTATGCTCTCTTAGGTTGGAGGCCAACGGTTCCATTATCAGGGCGAAGATGAGTGCTGAGAGCGGGCAGCCCTGTCTGGTGCCCCGTTGGAGCTCTATGGGAGCGGATTTTGCCGTGCCTACGATGATGTTGGAGCGTGGCTTGTTGTACAATAGAGAAACAAGTTTGATGAAGCGCGCACCCAGCCCCATTCTGGTGAGTACGGAGAACATGAACGGCCATTCCACTGAATCGAATGCCTTCTCGGCGTCGAGGAGGACTGCGATTGCTTGAGCTGAGGGATCGAGAGCTTCGATGACGCTGAACAGCCTCCTGATGCCAAAGGTTGTATTGCGGCCCGGTATGAAGCCTGCCTGATCTGCTAGTACCAAGGTGGGCATCAGTGGTAGTAGTCTGTTGGTAAGTACCTTCGCGAGTATCTTGTTGTCGAGATTGAGGAGGGAGATGGGTCTGTATGATGCACAGTCCTCCGATGGTTTGCCTGGTTTGTGCAGAAGGATGATGTTGGCTTCTCGGGTAGAGTGGGGGAGGGATCCCTTCTCCAACGACTCCTCATAAACTGCCGTCAGAAGGGGAGCGATGGTGTGTGCGAAGGCTTTGTAAAACTCCCCGGTTAAGCCGTCTGGGCCGGGAGCTTTGGAGTTCGGGAGGGATTTTATGGCATCAATAATCTCCTCTTGAGTGATTAGCTCATTCAGCGGTTCTCGCAGGGGTTGTTCGACCCAGTACAGTTCAGTATCCTCTAGGTACTCCCTTGCGGCGGTTGGGTCTCCGTTGTGTCTAGTACTGTAGAGTTCTTGATAAAACAGCCTGAATTCTTCTGCCATGTCTTCGTCGGTGTGGGCCATTTGTCCCTGTTTGTTCCTGATCCCTTCTATCGGGGGCAGTTTATTGTCGGCTCTGACCAAGTTTGCCAGAAGAGCGCCCGGTTTTTGCCCCTCGCCGTATTGCCTGACCAATCTGTCGCGGTTTAGGAATTTCACTTCGCGATCGGCGGCGTTCCTGAATCTTTGTAGCTCTTCTCTCAGGGCGACTGATCTTGTTGGGTTGTTTGTGTCGGTGCCTTGAAGTTCTAGCTGTTTTAGCTTCTCTTCGCTGGTTGCCAGCTCCCGCCTTATGAGTTTCAGGATGCCATTTTCTTTGGCGTGGCAGACCCCTCTGATGTAGCACTTCAGAGTTTCCCAGAGCGTGCTGGCTGAGGAAACTGACCCTGTGTTGGCTTCAAGGAACATCGAGATCTCCTTCTTCAGTTCCGTCGCGAAGACCTCGTCTCGCATGGAGCATGTTTTGAAGCGCCACCTCGTTAGGGGAGGTTTGGGATTAGCCGGGATGAGGACGAGAGTTACTGGGGAGTGGTCTGAGAGAGTTCTTGGTTGGATGTCGCATGAGCCGCTGGTCCATGGGCCGTTCCTTGAGGTCAGAAGGTAGTCGATTCTAGAGCTAGAGTTGTGTGGTGCGGAGTGGAATGTGTATTCTCGCCGCTCTCCGTTTGATGCTCTCCATGAGTCTTTCAGGTCGAATGCTTTGCATATTTCTTTTATTTGGAGGCAGGCTCTGGACGGAGGGTGTGGGGTAGCGTGGGATCTGTCTTTCACCGGGTTCAGCACTGTGTTCATGTCCCCACCCCAGATTATGGTTGCGGGGTCTCGAGACGAGAGATGGGATAGCACCCAGCTGAAGTTGTCAGGGCCGTCTACGTTTGGTGCGTAGGAGTTGACAAGGGTGATTTTTTGGCCATCTATGATGCCACTTACGAGGACTGTCCTCCCTTCGATGTCTTTGGATGTGTGGACAAGGCGGAAGCCAATCCTCTTATGTATAAGGATCGCTACTCCTCTAGAATATGTCGAGTAAGAGGAGAAGTACCTGTGGCATCCCCAACTCTTGGCCCACTGATGGTCCTTCCCTGGGAGCAAGTGTGTTTCTTGAATCATGGCTATGTCCACTTCATGTCTCCTTAGGTATTGGAGGATTTTCCTGGTTTTCGATGGGACATTGCCTCCTCTTATGTTCCAGGTTATGACTTTGAATGGAGTAAATTAGGGTCTATGTTGATTCGTCGTCTGTTTCTCAAGATTGTTGGTATTGTAGTTGGGAGTGATCTGGCGGATAGAATGGAGTCGGGAGGTTCGGAGGTTGGGCTTTGTGTTTGCGTTAGTGAAGCGGGGGGGTGTGGGGGAGATGGCGCGGAACCTGGATGCTCCTCACTGTTGAACCATTGTGAGGATACCCACCTCAACTGGAGGTGGTGTGGTACACTTAACTTCCCTCCCACGCGCGGGCAAACCCCAACAGACCCGCGATGTTCCCTTTTCATCAACAAACAGTAAGGGTTGCTGTGCGTGGGGCACTAGGTGCCTCCCGGGAGTCAAGGGTGGCTCTCCTACGAACTAGAAGTGTCACTTTCTGCGGCATGGGTTTGCGTGGATGCGCTGGAGGCAGGAGGTCGTCTCCCTCGGCTGCCCGGGACGATTATTATGGTGGTTCTCTGCGCCTTTGGTTTTCGCGCTGCGGCCTGGGGTTGTTTGGGGCAGGCCTGCAGCCAGCTCGGTCCAGGTAGTCGTTGGCTTCATCAGGTGTGTGGAAGAAGAACGCTTTCCCATCATGTTGAACGCGAAGCTTTGCCGGGTATAGCATTGAGTAGAGTATTTGGTTGTCTTGCAGTCTCCTCTTTACGGTGGTGAAGGAGCGTCTCTGAGTCTGTACGCTGGGGGAGAAGTCTGGGAAGAACTGAATTGGATCTCCATCGTACTGGAGGTTCCCTTTTTCCCTGGCTGCTTTGAGTATCGCATCGCGATCTTTGTAATTTAACAGTTTTGCAATAATTGGCCGTGGGTTTGCGCCTGGGATTGGTCTTGAATTTGGAATTCTGTGGGCGCGCTCGACTACGAATAGCTGGGAAAGTTCATTCCCGAAGAGCGCTGTGCAGATCTGTTCAACATGGTCTTCCATTTTGCCTTGAAGTTGTTTTTCCCTGATTCCTAATATTCTGATGTTGTTTCTTCTTGAGCGCCCTTCTAAGTCTTCATTTTTGGCACAGACTGCCTTCATTTGGGTTTCAAGGGTGGAGATCCGCGTGGTCAGTGCCGACGTGCCGTCGTCTAGGTCGGAGACCCGTTGTTCCACCGTGTCGAGCCTATCGGCGTGCTTGTCGAGCCTGTGTTGGAGTTGGTCTACTTTAGACGAGAGATTGTCTAGTTTGCTGCCTAGGTCACCAATCCCCGCCTTGAGGTCCATCAGGATTTCCCTAATGTCGAAGCTTGGTATCTGCTCGTCCGACATGGAAGTAGCGGGTGTTGGGGACGCTGTTCTGCTCCCTTCGTTGGGGGGTTTGCTGGTATGGCTTGCGTCGAAGTTCAATTTCTTTTGGGTTTTGTCTGTTTTCCCCATTACGCTCTTGTTTCTGCGTTGAATGCTTGACCACCCCCCACTGGTGTTTATAGCGAGTCCGATGCTTTCGACCTGGTGAGGATGGCGAGTGTTCACCGTGCCGGAGCGCGTTCGTGCTCTCCGCTGAGTGAGAGAGATTTAGGGTGTCTTCCGGTCTTGGCGGGTATTGCGCTGTTTTGTGAGAGAGGCCAACAATGTCCACCTTTGTCGAGCTGGAAGCAGCTGAGTGTGGGGCCTGGTTCGCTCGGATTATGGGGCAGGTGATGTGCGTGCTTGGAGCACCCGATTTTGAAGGGGGGATTCGTGGCGCCTGGCAGCGGGGGTAATCTTCGTCGCTTTTGGCGGGCGCTCCGGTTGCCGTCTGTTGGGACTTGGTCAGGCCTTGGAGTGGGGAGTCGTTGCCGGGTAATGGGGCTTGTGCGGCGTCGGGATGAAGGGGCAGCGGGAATGTTCTGTGGCCGTTATTCGGGTGGGCGCCAAGGCAGGCAGTCTGTGTGGGGCTTGTCGTTGCGCCTCCTGAGTTTACACGGTGTCTGGCGAAAGGGGTTTGAGCAGCCTGGTGGGTCGGGAAAGCCGACCTTTCGCGCTGGATGGGGATCCTACCTTCGTGTCTGGCGATCTCCGCTGGATTTTCTGCCTGGTCGCTGCGGGGACGGAGACCGTGTGTCTCTGGGCGCTGTCGTGCGCACGTCAACCCGTTCTCTGGTGTGCCCTCGGTCTCTGACCCAGCGGGTCGCTGCCAGTTCTGGGCGCCGGGTGGCTCGCCGCTACTTCAGCGCTTTCGGGCCCGGGTTGCTCCTCCCCTCTTGGCCTGTTGCTGGTGTGGTCCGCGGGCCTTGGCGCTCGAGCAGGATCTCGGCCGGTGCTTCGCCGTTGGGGAGGAAAAAGGTCTCGGGGTGATCAGAGGCGCCTTCCTAGCGCACCTGGTAGCAGATTTGGGTGAATTGGATGCCGCAGAGGCGAGGATGTCGCAGGATTAATGGAGAGCCACACGGAGCTCTCTAGGAGGCGGCCATCTTGGATGGCTCTCTAGCGCCCTCTCCAAATTGTTGTTTACTCACACAGCTATCTAAAATAATGTTATTTCATATTAAAAGATGGGAGAAATAACAGTATAATTATGAAAAAGGCTGTCCAGTGTGTTATAGAATTACACGCAGCCAGGATGAGTACATGCATCTTCATTCAAGCACACACATAGACAATATCATTAGAAAGGCTCCCAGCTCAAACAACACCACTGCCTCTATATGAAATCCTTCTGCATAACTTCCCACACCTTCATAAATGCATACATTGGATACTTTTCTGTACAATCTCTGCCATTTACCCTGTAAAAATAGCAAAAAATGCATATGATTATTTCTTCTATCTCTTAACATCCAATAACATAACATTAAAAAAGTGTGCTCTATACGTTTACTATTATGCTCATTTGTAAAACATATTCAACTAACAGATTCTAAATAAAATATAAAGGATGCACATAGTCAAAGGAAAGTGCATATGCATACTATGTTCAGTTGTAAGAAAAAATACTACTACAAAAAAACAATGTCTACATTAAAAAAGTGCTATAAATAAAGTAAGTACAATACTAACATAATGTTCTAACTCAAACACACTAGCATTTTAGTATTGTAGAACAAAGACATGTATTAACCCTTTCCCATTAGATGTAGTATTAGTGCTTCCCCTTACCAGTTGCATACTTTATATTATGTAGAATTAGTACTTCCCCTTACCAGTTGCATACTTTATATTATCATCTGAAGACCAGTATAGTATCACACAAATACAAGAATAACCTTCCCAACTTGATGTAGCTGCCCATTGCACAATCGCACACCTCCACACTCATCCTTACCATCATACTCAGACACTCATGCACAAAACACGCATACAATGCACAGCAGCCCAACACACACTTGCTTTTTTTTCTCGAACTGACCCCAAAGAATGCCTTCCAAAAAGAAACTCTGTAGAAAGCAACGCAGAAGTAGAGCAAATCAAAATACGTGTTTTCAAAATAAGCATCCATCTCTAGCAGATTTTGTACAACAAGTTCACACAAAACAGCTAATACAGTCATTAAGTGAAACAAAACTAGCTTCTAGTACAGAAACCTTGCCTCCTCTATCAAAATGTAAAACAAAACAGAAAGTGATTAACAAGACTTCAGCTACCACTACTACTAACGCTGCACCTATGAATCTTGATATAGTGGCAAGGAACCATACCAAAAAAAATATTTTACAAAAAAGAGTCCTTCAGAACCTTATAAAAACAGGAGAGAAATCATGCACAACCCTTTAAACCTATCATAGAAAATTAATCCTAAAAGCTCTCATAGACAGTGCCATACTTCTCAAAAGGAAGTTATTTATTTTAGTTTTAAACAGAATGAAACCACTAACAAAACTAACTACTAAACTACAAAAAAGACTTTTCAATAAACGGAATATCAACAAAAATAGCTTCTTAAACCTCTGCGAAGGTGAGTGGAGTCACACCACGAGCACACAACCATATTTTAATGAAGAAACATATAAACAAAAGCAAACAAAACCAATTGCCATACATAGCAATGGATCAGGGTATGAAAAACTTAATAACACCATTATGTAACAACAAACTCTGCTCTCAAAAATATCCCCAGAACACTCTGTATCACCTCTCCATTCTACTGAACCTAAACGTCCAGTCAACAAATGGCGGTGCACATCAATGTGTAACATTGCCAACAAATCTTTCAAATCTTTATGCCAGTTCCTCAATCATTATGTACAAAGCAAAGACACATTCAAAATGAAACTACTACAAAATATGGATGCCTGTCCAATGCACAAATACACATGACTTCAAGGACATTTATTAGCCTGCATTTCTGGACCTATTTACACCTTCCATCATGTCAAAATGATATCAACACATCATTCAACTATAAGAAATCTGGTCCATAAACTCTACTATGCTAAATGTCATGCTTTAGCACTAGACAATTCAAATAACAATCTTCTAAGTGGTTCAGCCAAACAACTACTCGAAAAAAGAGCATAACTAGCGAAAATATTTTGGAAGTGAAAGCCACTTACAAAATGCATTAGCTTTACAACAAACTAGCAACTACTGTACAAATAGCAACCTTCTATTAAACACATACAAAAAAGAAATACTAAACTTTAAAAGTACCTCAGCTGAAGTATCAAAGCATGTGTGTGTGTTGCTGCAGGACTTTTTTTAAAAGTAGCACAAAAACTGTAGGCATAACATACAAAATAGAAGACAATGAATATTCCAAATATTTCCAATTAGCTCTCTACCGTATAGCAGAAAACAAATACAAAATGACTGACCCCTTAATACTTTGCAATTACTGCACTGCAAAACTTGACAACAACCAAACGCCTTCACATGCTATCACAAATAACTTGGAATTATTCCCACTACCAAAAGCCCTGAAACAACTAAATTTATATGAGAGCATCATAATTCAAACAGTGCACCCATTTCAAGCAATAATACGCCTTCAACCAAAAACAGCAAAATTACCTCCCTCTGAATTAGTGAAAGGCATTTGTGGCAAAGTAGTTTATTTACCATTTGATCTCAAAGAAAATGTACACACTCACACACCACAATCCAAAATGTTTACTTTCAAGGGTATCCTATGATGCAGCACTGTTACAAACTCTACAATCTTAACTGCATAGCCTAGCCAAAACTTCACATACAAACTCTGCAAATGAAACAGCACACCATCTTTTGGGTTGTGGATATTTGATGGGTGTTTGACTCTATGGGTGTGTTATGTTGTGGTGTTTGTGGCCAGGGCCTAGAGTCTTGGGTGCATTGCCTTTCTTCATGTTAACACCTCATCAGGACTGATAAATGTGGCTTTAGCAGGAGTCGACGTAATTGCCATCAATAACAGAGGTAATCGTAAATCCCAACTGGAACATGCCTCTGCTACAAACTTCTTTAATATCTCTACGAAAGATCTGTTCCAACGTTCAACATTTCCAAAAGAGGCATGCTGATATGCGATATGCAGTTTTCTTTTTACCCCTAATATCTGCCACACCTTGCTCATTAAGGCGCTCGTGAAATGGCTTCCTCTGCCTGACTCTATTCTTTGTGGTAATCCAAATCTTGAAAGTATATGATTTATCAGCAATATAGCTGCTGTTTGCGCAGTACAATCTGTGGCAGGAATACACTCTACCTATTTCGACATCAGACAAACCACGGTCAAAAGATAAGTTTCCCCTACTCAACCTCTTTACAGGCCCTACATAGTCAATTTGTAAATCTGACCATGGAAGGGTTAAACCTCTTCATCAGTGGAGCTCTATGCATTGGTGAAGTAGGTTTAAATTGAGCACATACTATATAATTATATAATACTATATAATTATATAATGTATTATATGTTATATAATTCCATGTCTTGGGACATATGTGGCCAGTAAGCAGAATCTTCCAGTATTTCTAACATCTTTTGTGAACCTCTGTGTCCTGCAGTCATTGCATCATGTGCATGGTGCAACATTAGCCCTCTGAATGAACGAGGTACCATCCACTGTATCTGTCCTGTTATGGATTCCCTGATCATAAGTCCATGCTGTAGTCTAATCCCTTTTTTTATTCTTTAATAACACCCTCAACTCTTCTTTTCCTGTACAATAATTTTCAGTTAAAGGATTTTGTTCGGGGTTCATCAAATAATTATAATAAATCCCCAATATTGGATCATCTTTTTGCGCCTTAATCGGATCTTGATCTGGTGTATCATACCTCCATTTCACTACTGGTTATTCTACCTCTTTTGAAGCTTTAGAGCATGTAACTGCATCTATTTGTATTTCACCAATTAAGTGTTCAATGGGTACCAACTCTCCCATAACAGCCTCAATCTTGGCTAATTGATCTGCTTTATCATTTCCCTCCTTATCCTCTCCTTGTGTTTTCAAATGTCGACAAGTTTTCCTCCAGTATACTGTTAAATCATTCTCTGACACTAATTTGTCTATAGCTTGTATCATTTTCCCATGTTTGAGGGGCTTTATTGTTATACGTGAGTATGCCTCTTGCTTTCCAGCCAGGTACATATTCTACAAAACTATTTCATGCATAATCAGAATCAGTCACCAGGATAATTTCACCGAATTTGTTATCAACTGCAGTAGTAATTGCTTTATAAATGGCTGCTAACTCTGCTATCTGGCTACTCCTAGCCTTAATTCTCATCCCTATACTAGGAATATCTTCACATCTCAACCATACATTTCCTATCCCTGACACCAACTGTTTATTACTGTCATTTTCAATGTGAAAAGCACATCCATCAACATATACAATTGGTAATTCTTGCATGTCTTTTCATCAAAAGCTTTGTGTGGTGACTGTTCAAACTACTGCAAACTAGATTCCAGCTCCACTTCATCTGATACACATTCAGCTGCACACTCATGTAAATCTGCTAACCCTTGAGCAATTGGGCTCTTTTTATTCTGGCCATATCTCAATTCTACAAAGAAGCCTTGCAATGCTGATGTCCATGAAATAAATATGGATTCAGCTAGATTGCCTGACCGAATTCTTTTACTCTGTAAAAACTGTAATGGTTGATGATTTGTCTCAACGATTACCTTTTCCCCTTCAACAATGGGACAGACATGTTGCAATGCCCACACAGTGGTCAGAAGAGCCTTTTCACATTCACTGAATTTAATTTCAGCATGAGAAAATGCCTTACTTGCATAAGCAATAGTTTTGTGGTTCAAATCATATTTTTGAGATAACACTGCTGACATACACTGCTCAGTGAATCCTATTTCTATAAAGAAATCTCTGTTCTTTATGGGGTATGCCAAACATGGTGCCTTTATGAGGCATTCTTTCAAATTAGCAACTGCCTCAGATTGCTCCTCTTCCCATTCCCAGGGTGTATTCCACTTCAAAAGTTTAGTCAATGGTTGAGTGATTGCAGCATAATTTTCAATATATTTCCTGTTATATCCTGTCATTCCTAAAAAACGTTTTAAACCTTTCACACTTCTAGGATCTTTCAATTTCTGTATGGCCTCCACCTTTCTTTTGTGGATTTAGCCCATGTTCAGTTACCTGAGGCCTAGGAAGTTCACCTTTTTCTTGCACCATTTGGCTTTCTGTAAAGATACTTTGGCATCCGCCTTTTGCAATTGGTCAAGTTCATGTCTAATTTCATCAAAGTGACTTTTTAAGTTTTCATTTTTTATCCGGACATCATCTAAATAAACTATGGTTCCTCTTTCTGCTGCATCTGGCATAGCCTTTCTCAAAAATATGCCAAATTCGCTCCCACTATTGACATACCCAAATGGTGTCTAGACCAAGCGTATTGTGTTTTATCAAATGAAAATGCAATGAATTCTGAATGTCCTCTGCCAATGGCACACACTAGTACCCAGATGTAAGATCTAATGTGGTAAATACCTTTGACCCATGCACTTGAGCAAGGCCTTGATTAATGAATGGCAGCGGCCATCTAGACACTGGCAATCTTTTATTTAATTCCCTCAGGTCTGCACACAGACGCCATTGTCAATTTGGCTTTAATACACCTAAAATAAGAGTGTTGGATGTACTATGAATGGGTCTGATAATTCCCCTAGACTCCAAGTTTTTAATGATCTCTGCCAATGACTCTAAGCATGCCAGTGGTAATCAGAATTGGCGCACGAATACTGGATTTCTACCACACCCCTCTGGTAATAGGGGAACATGTAAATTAGTTAGGCCGCAATATTATGCATCTTTGGTAAAAACGTCTTTAAATTCAATTCCATATTTTTCTCAAATCATTCTTATCCTCTTTGCTATGACATGCATCTGCTAACAGAATCTGCTCCTTCACCATTTTTGAAAATTCTGCGAAATCCTCCCATGGAGGAACCTCTGTGCTTTCTTCCAACTGTGTGGCTGTATCTCTCTGTAAAGCTGCTACTTTCAAATATGTTGGCATATCAGCTTCCATTTCAATGTGCTGATTCTCTGTTTCATTTTCATTTAAGTCAAATACTATACAATTCTCCTGGTGGCAGCCCACGGTCTCATTGGAGTTATAAGGGTACACAGATTGAATTTTGAAGATCCCTTTGGGTTGAGAATCCAGATATTCTGGTAGCACACCCTATGCATCTACATATCTCTCAGGAATATTTCCAATCACCATGTTATTGAAATCTGCAGTATAATGTGATTTTTGTATGGCCATTCCTAATAAGGAATTATCTTCTAAATGAATATACTGACATCCTTTATTATCCACCATCATTTTGACGGACCTCTTGCCAATATCCATCAATGGGGTATATTCATAATCCAGCCCTTGCTGTTTCATTGATTCATTCAAGCACACAAATGCATCAGAATCCTTCATTTGCTGTCTATTCTTGCACTTTAGTGTTATAGCAACCTGCTTGGTGAATGCAATTGCATATGGGACCAATTGCACATTGATAAGCCTTTCTCTTGTCTTCAAATTCGGGTGCAGGCCATGCTAACCGGGACCACATTTTTGGTTAAGGAAATCTAACACCATGCATTGCCCAAATAAAAAAAAAATTGTGTCCCATTCACTACCCACACATTGTGGTAGATAGTTTTTTGTTAATATTAATCTTTAGCATGCACCTTCCTGCAATTTGATTTTCAAAATCTGGACTGTCCAAACCAGAGATATATTGATTTTTAATTCTAAAGTTTGGGATCTCCTCCTTTTCCATTATTCTCTGCAATAGTTTCTCGTTAATAAAACTCCTTTTCTGTTCAAGCACCAGAGTGGCTTCTATCATTTTAGAATGGCCATTTATACCAATGTGAATCCATGGCTGCCCATCTCCCATGTGTATTTCAGCAAGGGTGGTGATGTGTTTTTCTGTGTCTGCTTTAGGAATGGTATGCTGTTATACTTCTTCTCTTTTAAATAGAAGCACAATGTGTGTTCATCTATTTCAGTTTGCCATCTCTTCCTAGGGTCCAAATAAATCTACATAGATTGTTTTTCCCTTTCATTTTGCGCTTTGTCCTGACACATTAAAATAATGGTGACCCAGGTACACCTCCACTGCATCATTCAATTTGGCAACCGTATGGCATTCATTTACCCTGCTGTTTTGTGAGTTTATTTTCTTAGGCCTTAATGTTTTTTTTTTGCTAGAGACCACAGGACCCCATTTACCCAATCAATGAGAGAAGACAATATTTTCAGGCAATTTGTACCCATCAAGAATGGAATTTCACAAATAGATGTGATCAATACTTCCTGTTTCATTCTGTGTGTTCCTATCTTTATGTTAACCTCGGTAACACCCTCGATAGGCATTTCCTTACTGTTAAAGTTATGTACTGGGCCTTCACTCTGCCTCACTTTGATCTGATTCTGTGGAGACCTCCCTTCATTGACACTTTTTACCAATTCTTTGGACATAATTGTGGTTTGTGCACTGTGTCAATTATGGCAAAGGTATTGCACTTCTCTTCCACCCACAGTAATGGGAGCATAATATCTGTCTTCAACTTCTTTTAATACACACAAAAAATGTGAATTCTTACTTATTTCAGGATTCACCTTTCTCAGACCCTTCTCACTCTTGGCTAAGCACATTGGTAAATGAAATGACATTTCTGTCCATTTCCATTTGAGAAACTTTACTTATCTCCCCATATGCAGAGGTCATTTGGAGTGTGGCCTCTGTTCGCCCTTCCATCCGGGGATCCTCAGAGTCCACACTACAATGCTCCAACTGAATGTTTGTATAAACATCACCTGATAAGTTGCCATTTTCTAGTTTTGGGCCTTTGTGGGTATTTGGCATGATACCAGGTGTTTTAACATCCACACTTACAACCTGATCAATTATTTTATCCATGCATGAGTTGTCTGTTTGTTCTTTTGGAATTTCATGTTTTTCTCGTTTTCCTTTTTCATTTGTGAAAATGTCCAACGATTCATTTAACTCCAGGTTAAACCAAACCTCTTTTTAAGATGTATTTGCAATTTCTGCCTCATATTCATTTGCCAGTATTTTAATTTTTAAATCATTAAGCATCCCAGAGTCATTATGCAAAACCAGATCAGGGAAGTCTGTCTTTTTATCATTGCGGGTGTCATGAATATTTAGTCACTTATTATTGGAAGCCACCCGGTCGCTCCTATGGTCTTCTGTCCCCTCCTCTGATGACTGTTTTTGAGCCGTACAGAGCTTTCCTATTTGTTCAGCCACCATTTATACTTGGGCCTCGAGACACTGGAATCTATCCATCTCTCTTGAATCTTCTCTTTGCGGCCTATGCCGATATTGGTTGTTTCCCCCTGGTTAAATCTATTCTGGTTTCTCTCAGGAGAGTGATTCCTATTTGAGTTGTTTCTGAACTCTTCATTCATGTGGGGAGCGGGGTGTACCTATTCTTTGGTTGTAAACCCTGGTGGCGGTGATTGATTGTATTGATGTGGAGTATAATTCATATTATGCCTCATGTCCTGTCTCTCATTTTGTGAGTATTGTCACCTTTGCTGATTCCCATTTTCAGTAAATCGATCCACATACTGGGATCTATCCTGGTTGCCATATATCATGGTGCTGGGGTAAAATCTGCTCTGTGTCCCCAATGTCTGGTAGGGACCATTACTTCTTTGATCCTGATTTTGTCTCTGATTATTGTTCATACCTGACATATCAGGCTGATACCTTGCCTGGGGCCTGTCTCCTAAATACCTGGGGCTAATGTAGCTCTCCCTATTAGTAGGATCATGTGACTGAAACATCGGTGCAGAGGGCGGCAACCTCTGTGGAATACCCATATGTTCGGGTGTCACATTATTTTTGCATGGACTTTGGGCGGACTCGAGTGACATTTTAGCTGACCTGATATCCATTACTGTTGCCGAGGATTCTTTAGATTTTGATCTGGTATCTTTCATTTTATCACTCTCTCTACCCTGACAGTATAGCACTTCATATAGTTTTGTACTTTGGTGCACAATCAATTCAAGGGACTTCTCACGATCAAAAACGCGGACTAACTGTGATATAATGTCTTTCTGCAACCCATAGAAATAGGCAGTTTTAAACGCATTGGAATTGGGATCAAAAGATGCATCAAAATGAGAAAAAGCTCTTTTAAAGTCTTGCAAAAATTGTCAAGGGGACGTATTTGGCCCAGCTATAATCGTGTATGCAACTTTTTTTACCTCCTTTAATGACTGGAATGGAGAAAAATGACGTCTAATCTCTTTTTCAAATTCTGCCCATGTCATGTTCTGCTGTTCATTTAATCCTCTGATGATGGTCGCCGTGGGAGCATCCAGAGTTAAGTGAAAGTATTGTCTTTATTGTTCCTTCGGTATCTGAGGGCTTTAAATATATTGTGCACCGCTTCTAAGTGGTCCTCTAAACAGCACTCCCCTCCTTTTTTGAACGGTTTGATCAGAGCCTTGATTGATTTCATTATCTTGATAGGACTACTCGGCGCTACATTTGGGATTGCACTACTTTGTAATGCAACCCTTGTTTCAGGTGTATGGGATTGGTGGTGGCCCCCAATAGGTGAGTGAAACCCCCCAAAGGCACCTCAACAAAGCTAAGACACTGGCACAGCCACTGGGACACTATCTCCCCGTGTAGAAATGGAATTCACCTCTATTCCATTGAATGTGGTGCCCTGTCGTTTATCCTGGGACCTGAAAGTGCATATTTGCTGTTCCAAATCCTTACACTTTTTAAGGAGCTGATCTGCCTCCTTATGCAAGTAATTGTTTTCATCACCCATCTTATTTATCACATTTTGCATATCGCTCATTTGCATTTGGCATTCATTAAACTCTTTGGGGGTCATTACAAGTGCAGCGGTAAGGGTGTTAACAGCACCAGTAAGGATGCCGGTGCTGTTAACCCCTTACCGTTACATTACGAGGTCCCTTAGGGGGTCCCACTAAGGCCGGCTGGTAAAACCAGCAATCCTTAGCGGGAGCCGCTGAGGGACCTAGGAGCTAATAACTGGCCCGTTATTAGCTCCCTCCCCATTGAGCCCTAAGGGGGCTCGAATGGGAATGGGGACGGTTTTTTTGAATGGGGACTTACCGGGTCCTCCAAGGTTGGAATGACCCGGTAAGACTCCATTCAGAGAACCCAGACCCGGACATGACTTTGGTCGCAGCCATGGTGCTAATAGCACCATGACTACCTCCAAACTCGGAATGACCCCCAATGTGTTTATTCAAGACGCCACCTATAGTTTGTCGCTGATATTATTGGCTTATGTACATCCAGTAATTTATGTGCCGGATTAGGCACCACTTCCCATCAGCATGCAAGGAAGGAATCACTCATTACATTGCACACAACTTTCTACTTTGTAGATGTATATTACTGACTTCCTCTTGTTTGCTATTTTAGCTACAATGATAAATTGGTAAATACACTACTGCACTGGTATAAACATCACTTTTGCGCCTCATATATAAATGATTCACAGATGCATGAATGACACTAAAATCTCAGTTTTTCTTTTTTATCTGCACTTTGTGTTACAAACCAGTTACAAACCACATAATCTTACCACGTGATATTTATAGCATCACCTGCAAGATATAAGAGAACAAAACAGAAACAAGCAGGTATTTTGCAAACATGAATTTGTTATTACACTTTGAATATAGAAAGAGAAAAATAAACATACAATTATTTCTAACCTCCCTGAACTGCCAATGGATTCTAGCAACACCCGCGCACCATACCTTTTTTTTTTTTTCTCACTTGGCACAAACCCCAAGTCTCAGCACGAAACTCCTCCGTATATGTGTGGGGAGCTGCCAGCTGAAATGCCCGAAGCTGGCACTCAACCCACTTGGAGTGCCTCAGATATGGCACCGTCCGTCTCCTGAACCCAGCGCAAACTGCCAACTCCCTCTTTTTCATTCATTAGCAAAACTCTCATTCAGCCCCCTGTTGACGTGGCTTGTCTGCCTACAATCCCTACCAATCAGAGTAAAAAGAATGTGCCCTATGCCAGCCTTTGTTTTCAATACAATGAAGACTTCATATCCAGAGTAACTGATTCCTTTTTCTTCCTGCATCTTACATACTTCTGTTCTCCACAAGCTGAAGAAAACGCTAGTGTGCATTTCCTCATGGAAAAATTAATTTTAAACAGTGCAACCCAAACATGTACTGTACCTCATTGTGCATAGAAGACTGCATTATCATGTTAGAGAAGTTGAAATGAGTACTTTAGTAATGTTAGTCAGTTATCTATTCTAATGTTGTCTTCACACATGAAGCGTCCACTATAAATTGGGCACCTCATTATTTTATCCTAGCAGCACACTATGTTTTTTTTATGTGTGCTCTGAATGCCTGCAGTTTCAAACTGGGCCTGACTGTGCTTCTCTACTGTACATTATAGGCTGGCAATAAAATCCCATACATGTTCTTACAAATGCTGCACACCAACACACGCCCCAAAATTGCATTTTGCCTCTGTTCCCCACTGCTCTGTCTGCGAATGTCCGCAGATCCAAGATGGCGGGCGTATCAAAACAATGTGACGCACCTCACGCCTTACTCTAGCCAATCAGCGAACACGTTCAATGTCTGCGGACATGACGCAAGTTGATTAACCAATCGATTCCCTGTCCGTGGAGAGAACAGGGAAATGTGTCAGTGGAGTAGACATAGATTTCACAAATGTTTCTGCCTTACATTTTGGTCATTTAAAACAAAAACTACTGGACGGATTTACACCAAATTAACAAAAGCATACTTTCGGGACTAAGCCGCAGTTCCTGCCACAAATTTGGTGGAAATTCATCCAGCGGTTTGAGCTGTAGGCGAGAGCAAAGTTTATTCCGATTATGTCTATGGGAAAAAATAAATTGTGGGACCCCCCTATAACTTTGCCCCCCCTGGACCAAACCTCACCACAATTTGCAAAAAACTTCAGAATGGGCCATATACTTTTTTTTGCAAAGCTTGCTGAGGATTCGTCCAGGTGGAGTGAAGTTACAAGCCGTGCAAAAAGTGTTCTTCCTATGGGATTAGCAACTTCCGTGGGCTGTGTAATGTTGGCGCATGCCGCAATATATTCACTATTTAGCTAGCCTCCTTGTGTTTCTTTGCATCTGTATATGTGTAAAATGACTTTACATCTTCACCAGTTCTGTAGCATAAGTTTCTTCATCTTGATCCAAATTGCCACTTATCTTCGACATTTTCTTGATGCCTTATAAAATATCTGCATTCTCTAGTCTCTGCATCTCTTCTATGTACGTCAGCTCTGCTCTGTGTGACGTCACCATTCTTCTTTGCCATTCATTGGTCCCGCTTCCCCTGGGATTTCATTCAAATGGCCACCATACTGTCTTGTATGCTGGTATGGTTTCCTCAATGGGAACCTTGCCTCCAGGATTCTCCTCAGTATCAGTATTTTCACTGGTACCGCACATGTCTCACACTCTGGTTCCCAACATATAGGCAATATGGACAAAGTGGTTGAGCTGGGGGTACTTAGCTCCTTCTCTACAGGTATCTAGTGCATACACTATTCCTGCAACCAGCTTTTATTGGTAGATTTAGATTATACCCATGCATACTGCTTCAATGAGAGAATAGTAGCAATTGCCTTCAATCTCCTTCTGCATAGTAGTTCACTCTCACACTTTTCACTTCAAGATCATAACCGAGATATACATAACTACTAACTTGTTCAAAAACACCTTTTGTTGTGCTCATAGAATGATGAGCTTTACTTGCCTTACCAAAGCACATGGATGTAGTCTTGCACATGTCCAATGTAAATCATTATTTCTAGCATAATCCAATAATGCTTGAACACTTCTGAATATACCTACGAAGGTGTTATCTAGTACCACAACGTCGTCCGTGTAGGAAAGCCACCCAACTACAATGATGCCAAGCATCGGCGGGAATGACACAACAGTACAAAATGCATTGCCCAAATCCGATAAAAAAAGATTAAAGAGTAGGGGGTGGGGGAGAGTACATACCCATGTCGGAATAGAAATAATATTATGCCTCCTATTGTAATAGTCGTATGTGTATTGGCCTACGCCAAGTTGTCTAAACATCGTGCGCAAACAAACTCCACGACCAGTTCTTGACCTTAGAGAAATCAATGTAAGCCGCCATCTTGGATTAGGCCGCCATTTTAGGTTCTCTTGTTATGCAGAAGTCACCCTGAATATCAAAATGGAGGCCAAATGACATGCCGAATAAAATTCTGGTCGTTGTGACCTCCGTACAGCTGAATAATTAATATGCCTGCAGGCCACTTGTCGGGGTCGCGAACAGAGACCTTGTCCTATTGTTGACCTATGTGTAAATGTACTAGTTATATCAGCAAAACTAATTAAAATGCATATATTAAAGGTTGACCTGGCAAGGAACCCTAAGACCAGTATTGTATTTCGCAGAATGGTTAACCCGCAAGAGGGTTGGCCAAGGGCTGGACAAATTGTATAAATAGCCCAGGTATTCCAATGTGCGGTCTCTCACTAACACATCGAACCCTCGTTGAAGTTCGTTATGCTATACTGAGAGCCGAATAGCTATCTGTTTGTCAATTGACTTGGTAACTGTTGTAGCTTGAAATAAAGCACTTGTATGTTTCTTTGTAACCTGTGTTGGTGTGTTTCCTTTCGGGATTCCCGTCCTCATATTATTTTTCTGTTTTCACAGTTGCCGCCCGAATAGGGACCCTCAAGATTGATGCCGGATCATTGAAGGTTGACGCAGGCTATCGAACCGGGATCAGACAGTGTGATACTGCGGGCCCGACCAAACGAGACGCGATACCTTGGCAGCGCTGCATGATCCGATTCTTGGATGATAGTCGTGTGGTCTGACACAGCATCTTGACGAGGGTCCATTTTTTGAGGCGGACAGATTTGTCGAAAACCACCAAACACAACGTAAAATTTGTTAGGTAAGTTCTTTGGTAAACCGTACGGTCCTCCTTAGGTTTGGTCAGGTGTAGTCGTGACCCGACTCTTAATTTAACCCTGACAATTTAAATTTGGCGTATTGTATCTGCAGACACAATTATTGACCAGGTAACACCAATTTTTTTTGTGAAATGCCTGGGAAATTGTCTAGCTACTTTAGGGCACTGTTCTGCAGCGATCGACAATCTTTGGAATTTAGCCGCCCGGCACCACAGGAGGGGTTGCCGGCGTGTACTGTGTACTGTAAGCATGGCATTGGAAGTATAGTATTTAATGATATTTGGCACAGACAAACCAGACATGCCCCCGAATTTCAGTGGCCAATCAATGGTAGTTTCGAGATCCCCCATATTGAATACCTAGAATCGGTCTTGTTAAAGAAGAAGGCCAGACCTGCAGCATTTGATGTTTTACAGAATTGGAAAAAAGAAGCGTTTCAGCAGCTTAAAAGTAGGGATAAGCATGCACGCCGTCATAAAACGAATGCCGAAAAGGCGTTGTTATATGATAAGGAAAAACGTTCAGAGTCAGTCAAGAGTATGGATAGGGCTTTCTCACTCGGTATCCAGAAAATCTATCCCTCTAGAGATTTTCATGTATCCGAAGAATTTATTGATAAATTGTTAAACGAACGCAGGCCTGGTGCCTCTGCGCCACCTCCGTATGATCCTCTCCCTGGTGCTCTTCCCATTCCTGCTGTTATTCCTGCTGTTATTCCTGTTCCCCCTGTACAACCTATTGCCCCTATTCCTCCAGCTTTTGTTCCTCCACCTATGCTATCACCTCTTCCCCCTGCGCCGATAGTAATACCTCCATTGAATTTGCACGCACCTCCGCTCCCGAGTGGTTCTGTACCGACTGAAGTTGATCAGGGTGCGGGGTCAAAGATTGTCACTCAAAATACTGTCTCTGCAGAAAAGAAATGGGAATTATTTGCATGGGCTAAGCATTGTATGGAGAGAGGTGATCAAGCTGATGTTTTCTCCACATTATCAAATATGGGCAATTTTCCCGAGAAAAATGTTTTTATTGAAGGTTTGGGGACTTATTTATGTGTAATGTGGGGTAGATTACATAATGCAGATCTCCCACAAGGGTTGAGGGATCTGAATACTTTAGCACTTTCGAGGGACACTGAGGAGAAAGTACATGGTCATGTTGAGAGGTTATTTGAGTATAGGAGGGATTTAGAAACATTGCGGGATGAGGATGATGAAGACGACAGTATGTTTGTACATAAACGGTTCCTTCCGTGTCGTAAATCGGCATCTGAGGAAGTACGAATCTGTACCAAAGATGAGATTCGATGGATCTCGGATTCATCGATACCGCCAGATGAAGTGTATGACACGTATAGTCCGTATACAGTAGAAATGCAGAGGAAGGTGATTCAGGTAATGGTACAGTACCTGCAGGATGAATGTGTAAGGAAGAAGGTTAGTTGTCCTACAGAGTTATTGGGAATTTGTAAGAGGGTTTTTTCGCCCGACACTTCTTCGACTGCCTAAGCGCTCGACCTGGCTCTGTTGCTTAGTAAGCGATCGGAATTACCTATATCTCAGTTGCCAATGAGAGAGGTTCCTCCGACATTTGTCCCAAAGGTTGAGATTCCTGCTAACGTTGGGACAAGTGCACCCGCTGTGGACATTCCTGCACATTATGTATCACAATTTGTTCACGTCCCGTTTTCGCGACAGGAAGTGAACACTATTAGACAATCAATTCTTGATATTAGGAAAAATCCGACAGGATTCTACAAAGAGATAGAGTCCGTTTTACAGTCCTCTGTGTTCACCCTAAGTGATATTGACTTACTATTCCCTGTACTCCTGCCCCTAGATTTATGGAAGCAGGTTCGAACAATAGACGATGTGCCCGGTTGGGAGATACGTGGGCTAACATTACTAGGCTTGATGGGGAAAGACCGGCTGGTGAGAAACCACATCAGGTAATACTCACTTTGCCTGAATGAATTGTTGCAAAATTGAAAACCATAATTCCTGAGAAAAGAATTATTTGGGACAAGCTTACGGCCTGTGTTCAAGGAAAATCTGAAGGTGCCACCGAATTCTTTAATCGATTTGAACAGGTATTCTCTGACTTCAGTGGACAGGACTTGGGCACATAGTCTGGGAAAAGGTTGTTCGTTGACAAATTTGTGCGTGGATTGCTGCCTGACATCCAGTCACAGATTATGTCCTCTGAGAGCGCTTGGCAGGCGAAATCCCAATCTGAAGTTTTGCACATGGCTCAGTATTATGAGAACCGTGTTAATAATGAAAAAGAGAGAATAGAGAAGAGGAAAGGAGATTTGAAGAATAAAGTATTGTTACAGCAAATTGTTAGAAATCCCAGAGGAGGTAATTCACAGACCAGAGGTCAGTATGTTCCGAAGGGGAACGTCCCCTTGGGTCCTGTGAATATTAATCAATGTGCCTATTGTCGCCAGGAAGGTCATTGGCGTGCACAGTGCCCCGTCCTTCGACAGAGGTCAAACACATTTGGGAGTATGGGTAGACGACCTAGAGGTCGCCTCGGAGTGGGGGGCCCTGATAGAGGTCAGTTCTCACAAGATCCTCAGCAACCTTTTTCACGGGATAATCAGACATCGAGTGTGGACACAAGAAACATATTTGATCACCCTTCTGCTGCCTACTTTTCTGAAGAACTTCCTTTCGACGACATCTTGTTTCGTTAGGATTGCCCGAAGCAGGGTTTGGAACCTTCACCTATTCCCGTTAGTCAAAAAGGTCCCTACGTTGAACTGTTAGTGGGGAATAGGAAACATCAGTTCTTGATAGACACTGGAGCACAGAAGTGCTCCATTGATCATTCTCGGGTTCCAACCATTCCACGGTCAGCACAAACTAATGTTTCTGTAGGGTTTCTGGCATACCAGTTGCCTGTCCGGTTTCTTCGCCGGTGCCTGTTTCTTTGGGTCCCTTTACGGACCACTGTCCATTCCTCTTGACTTCAAACTGTGGAGAGAATTTGCTGGGGTTAAATCTGTTGAAGAAATTAAATGCAGTAATTCATTGTTCCTCTGACGGAGTGCGACTGACGATTTCACCACAGCAACTTCCCAGTTCTCAGTTTCTGACTCAACCATTGTCTCCTGAGTTTAGCGTTGTCCCGGAATGTTTTTGGGCGGTTGACGACAATGATGTCGGGGTATTACAGGTTGAACCTGTTAAAATAGTTTTGAAACTTGGAGTTAAACTACCACGCATTCCGCAATATAAAATATCAGTTGAGGGCGAGCGTGCTTTGAAGTGCATTGTTTCCGATTTTGTGCATCGAGGAGTGATCGAAGAGATTGCAGGTAGTTTATGTAACAGTCTGATTTTACCCATGTACAAGAAAGGCGACAATGCAATCCCATTCCGTTTCATAATTGATCTACGTGCTATTAATAAAGTTGTCGCCCCACAATTTCCAATTGTGCCTGATGTGACAACGATACTAACGATGATCCCTGCTACAACTACTCACTTTAGTGTTGTGGATCTGAAGAATGCTTTCTTCAGTATTCCGATACACAAGGATAGTAGATATTTGTTCGCGTTCACCTTGGGGGACGTTCGTTCACATTTACTCGTGCACCTCAAGGTTATACTGAGAGTCCAAGCATTTATAGTAGGGCTTTGAAAGAGCAGATTGACACCCTTGAATTGCCATCTACTTGTACACTGCTTCAGTATGTCGATGACTTGCTTTTAGCTGCAGATTCTGAAAGTGCTTGTAAAGAAGGCACTGTATTGTTGCTTATTCATTTGGCTGAACATGGTCATAAAGCTTCGCTTAAGAAATTTCAATATTGTTGTCAGGAGGTCGCCTATTTAGGCTATCTCCTGTCAAAGGAGGGGAGAAGATTGACACCTGAAAGAATAAAACACATTTCTGGCATGTCTGTCCCAAATACACAGAAGGAAGTCAGAGCCTTAATAGGTATGGCTTCTTACTGTAGGCTGTGGATCCCGAACTTCTCACTAGTGATAAAACCGATGTTGGCCTTGACGAAGAAGGGCATTTCTTCGCCGCTGCCATGGAAGTCGGAACATCAACGATCATTTGAGCTTCTCAAAACCGTGTTATGCTCTGCACCGGTTCTGGGTACTCCAAATTACAAGAAGGCTTTTGTGTTGTTTGTGCATGAATGTGATGGATGCGCTTTGGCTGTGTTAACACAGGAACACGGAGGGAAGAATAGACCGTGCGGCTACTACTCTTCGGCCCTTGATCCTGTCGCATGCGCTTTGCCAAGATGTTTGAGAGCCGTCGCTGCTGCTGCCGCGTCTGTAAAACAGAGTGAGGGAATGGTGATAGGCCATGATTTAACCCTGATGGTACCTCACTCTGTAGATGTCCTATTGAATAAAACCCAAACACAGCACCTCACCTCTGCACGGCTGACGAGGTATGAATTGACTTTGTTTGCCCCTCACATTCAAATTAAGAGGTGTTGTGTTCTTAATCCGGCTGAACCCCTACCTTTCCCGTAAAATACTGTTTGCGGTGATGAAGAATCACATGACTGCCTGTATACTACTGAACAGGAAACAAAGGGCAGGATAGACCTTATAGATACTCCTTTGGATAATTCAGAAGGGGAGCTGTTTTGTGATGGCTCCTGCTTCAAACCTCTGGATGGTACATCTACAGCTGCTTATGCAGTCACTACTTTGAGTACGGTTGTTGAAACTAAGAGAATTCCGCATAACTCCGCGTAGGCCGCAGAGATTATAGCGTTGACCCGAGCTTGTGAACTCTCCGAAGGGCGTACAGTAAATATATATACTGATAGCCAGTATGCCTTTGGGTTGGCTCACAACTTTGGGAGGCTCTGGTCAGAAAGAGGGTTCCTAACCTCACATGGGACCAAGATTCAGCATGGCCCCCTGATAGTGCAATTGCTCTCGGCACTCGCGCTCCCTAGTCAGTTAGCGATCATGAAATGTGCAGCGCATCGTAAGGTCATAGATGATGTGTGGAAAGGGAACGCTTTTGCTGACCAGATAGCCAGGCAAACGGCCACATAACTTATCACAGACATGTATGCTCTAAGAGAAACAAAAGATGCCTATGTAATGGATGAGGGTATTGGGTCTGTACGAGATATCCAAGCTGATGCCACAATAGAAGAGTCTAAGAAGTGGGCCGAAGGGATGGGGAAACTAGATGAAGATGGGTGTTGGGTGGATACATCTGAAGGGAAATGTTTGCTCCCTGATTCATATGTGCTGATGATGGTAACGATGGCACACGGTCCTACGCATGTGTGTGCTCAGCAGATCACGAAAATATTAGAAAAAGTCTGGGTAAATGATACAATTTCGAAAATCGCTCAGTGCTATGTGCAAAATTGCATGATTTGCTTACAGCAAAATGTGGGGAAGGGGACAGTAACTCCAAGGGGTAGTTTTGGGCCTTCTTCTGTTCCCTTCGAGGTCATCCACTTTGATTTTATTGAGATGGAACGGTGTAACAATCTAAAATATGTCCTTGTGATCATTTGTGTTTTTAGTAAATGGGTTGAGGCTTTCCCCCTTAAGGATGCTACTGCCATGACCAGTGCGAAGACTATGGTAAAGGAATTTTTCCCACGATTCGGGCTGCCAAGAGTAATTTGGTCGGACAACGGTCCACATTTTGTTGCAGCAGTAATTTTGCAGATATGTACAGGATTAGACATCGAAAAGCGATTTCATTCGGCTAGACATCCTCAAAGTGCTGGGTTGGTAGAGAGACATAACGGTATCCTAAAGAATAAGCTTGCTAAAACATGCGCCGGCACCAAACTGAAATGGCCGAACGCCTTACCTATTCTGTTGATAGCCATGCATGCCACACCTCAAACTAAGACGGGGCTCTCGCTATTTGAGGTAGTGATGGGGAGACCTGCTAATATTTGGGGTCTTCCGAAGCCTAAAGCGTTGAGAGGTTGGAAATGTATTGCTTGTAGACTACTGTAACCAGTTGACTAAAAATCTGTATTTCATTTATCATCAGGTTCGATCAGCTTTAACTGTACGGTTTACGGGCCCAGGACACAATATTCAGCCTGGAAGTTGGGTCCTGGTGAAGGCCTACGAAAGGTTTTCCTGCCTCGCGCCTCGCTGGCGGGGACCCTACCAGGTGCTGTTGATCACCCAGACAGCAGTGCGGGTGGCTGGAAAGAAGCATTGGATCCACGTGACGCATGTCAAGAAACCTCCTCACCCGACGCCACACGTTACAGAAGAAGCAGAACCCCTTGCTGATGCTACAATCTCAGATCCTGGAGTAGCAAATAGCGCTGTGAGTGTGTCGGATGAATCTCTCTGAGCCCGTGGAGCTTGGGGAACAGTCCATTTTGTCTCCACACTCTTTGGAAAGGTCACTTCCGGAAAACGTTGTTTCAAGTTCTGCGACTTCCGTCACCTCTGATACGTTGCTTCCCTCGGGAAGTGACGTTACCTTATTTCCGGATCAAACAGTACCGGGAACCACCAGGTACGACCTTCGACGAAGAAAATAGAACTACGGCACAGGTTTTGCCTGTGCATCTGGAAAAGAAAAGAGTCATTGAGAGTTTTGTTCTTGCAAAGGAAAGTTTTGGGAAAAAAAAGGGATTCTGCTGGCTAGGGTTGGGGAAGGACTAAGAAGTCGCGTGACCGTAGTGTCGCCAGCAACGAACATTGGGGTCGTCAATTGAGAAACTACGATGTCTGCCACCTCCACCCCTGCTGCTCGCATTGGACATGTAAATAAGGGAGTGACCAACTCGGACAATGAACAATGTGCCTGGGCCCCGAAAACTTATTGCTGTGTTGTAATAATAGTAATTGGAATTTGTATAGTTACTGCCGTGGGACTCTGGTACTTTGAAGAAATGTATCCTCTACAGCCTCTTTTGCCAATTGAAATTGTACCTACTGCTCTGACTCCCTCTGTACACCTTCATACTTTGTCACCTAGGGACTCCCAGCATAGACGAAAGTATCATAATAACACTTTAATGATAATAATGAATTCAACGCATGCCATTTTTAATAAGAGTAATTGCTGGATCTGCACCCATTTACCGCAACATGGGAACAAGGGGCTAGGATGGTATATTCACTCTTTACCTTTAATGACTGCTTGCTATGCCTCTCTTAGAGCATTATTCTTTGACCGTTGGAATGACAGCATCTCAGGGAACTTTGATGAAACTAATTTAAATGATTTTGAGAAATGTGAATTGACTCCCCTGGGATGCTCGCTTTTTGCAAATAGAAGTAAGCCTAATGTTGCTTCTATTAGTCCATCTGATAAACTGTCTCTTCCTTTCCAAACTCTAATTTCCTTTAAAATGTCTCCGATAGGCAATAAGGATGCCGTGTTTCCTTCCTACTCCATTAACCATAGCCCCGATTCAGTTCCCTTCTGTGTACAAAGGAATGGCACCCGGTCAATGGGAGATTTTGAAGGTTGTGTGAACATTGTAAATTTGACCGGGGAGAACAGGCCTCTGTATGTAGGGGGGGCTGTCTATTTCGTTTGCGGTAGTACAGCATTTCCCTGGTTGCCCAAGGATTGGCAAGGAACCTGTTATTTAGGAATCCTGTTACCTGGGGTATTCATAGCTAGCACATTGGAAGTTTCTAAGGCTCGCCCACGGCGGGACGAGAATGGAGATACCCCTGGGCAAATATTGGGAGATATAACAAAATCAGTTGTGCCATTTTGGGGACAAATAGCAAATTCTGAAAATATTAGGGGGCTAGCAAGAGTACTGGAGAGAACCATCAACCGGACCACGGATATACTCTATAATATGACACTGGAACAGAAAGCAATAAGATTGGTAGCGCTCCAAAACCGGATGGCATTAGATGTCATTCTGGCAGAACGTGGTGGAGTATGTAAATTAGTGGCATCCGCTTGTTCTGTTTTCGCACCAGATTCCTCACCAACAATTTTCAAAGCAATACAGAACTTGCACGTCCTTAGTTCAGAAGTGCATGTTCCTGTGGGGGATTGGAGTATTAGTGCTTGGTTCTGGGATTCCCTACGATCATGGGGTTGGAAGGTGCTTTCTGTCATACTGGTTATTTTGGGAATTCTGCTATTCCTTTGTTGCTGTATCCAATGTATACCTAGTATATGTGCAATGCTAGGGGGATGTTGCGCTCAGGCGGTGAGCACGATAGAACATAAAGTGTATGCCCTAGATACAGCATCTAAAGAGTTCGTGTTGCAAGAGGTTCTGGTGAACGACCTAATGGCTATAGATATTACAGATAACAATTCAGGATGTATGGACGACAATGCATGGAGTTATTTACAAAGACATTAGAAATAGTATTAGCATGTGGCTTAGGCCAAAAGGAGGGTTTGTCGGAATAGAAATAATATTATGCCTCCTATTGTAATAGTCGTATGTGTATTGACCTACGCCAATTTGTCTAAACATCATGCGCGAACAAACTCCACGACAAGGTCTTGAACTTAGAGAAATCAATGTAAGCCGCCATCTTGGATTAAGCCGCCATTTTAGGTTCTCTTGTTATGCAGAAGTCACCCTGAACATCAAAATAGAGGCCAAATGACATGCCGAATAAAATTCTGGTCGTTGTGACCTCCGTAGAGCTGAATAATTAATATGCCTGCAGGCCACTTGTTGGGGTCGCGAACAGAGACCTTGTCCTATTGTTGACCTATATGTAAATGTACTACTTATATCAGCGAAACTAATTAAAATGCATATATTAAAGGTTGACCTGGCAAGGAATCCTAAGACCAGTATTGTATTTCGCAGAATGGTTAACCCGCAAGAGGGTTGGCCAAGGGCTGGACAAATTGTATAAATAGCCCAGGTATTCCAATGTGCGGTCTCTCACTAACACATCAAACCCTCGTTGAAGTTCGTTATGTTATACTGAGAGCCGAATAGCTATCCGTTTGTCAATTGACTTGGTAACTGTTGTAGCTTGAAATAAAGCACTTGTATGTTTCTTTGTAACCTGTGTTGATGTGTTTCCTTTTGGGCTTCCCGGCCTCATATTATTTTTCTGTTTTCACACCCATGCCTGACCAACCATTCAGTCTTTATTATTATGGTGTAACAGTTTACAGGGGAATAACTAGCCATCTGATACTCCTGATGCAGTTAACTTAGCACACATTCACTAACCAAAATCCACAGAGTCGAAGCCGCTGAATAATCTACAAACATGACATAAAAAGGTGTAGCATCTGTGCATCTAGCCTGATTAATTAATGCATTCAGGATCAAGATGTTACATTGTGCGGAAAAGCTCCTCCTGAAGCCCGTCTGTTAAATACTTAGTGCCTGCTTCTGCGGCACCCAGCTATTCAGCCCTTTCAAAATGAAGCTACTAGAGATTTTGCCAGTCCCGCCTAAAGGGGAAGCAACCACGTGTTGTAAGGGTCTGTCCTTTTCCCAATCTCAAACAGGCACCAGATGGGCCCTATGCCATTATTCAGGAAAATCTCCAGAACGAATCACCTTTTTCAAACAAGGAAAACATAATGAAACCCCAAACTCCAAGATTTGTTTTTATAACTAAATTTGATGCCATGTCAGATCCTGGTGCTCAGGATGGCTTAAGACCATATATCACTTTGACTATGGCATCATCATTGAAAGCCAGGAGGATACTCCCAGGATCAAGTGAATGATCAATATGAACGATCAATATCTAACACAAATTTCGTTGCTAAGCACTTACACAAGGTAGCTTCATTTATGACGTTACACAGCACTTCCTTGTCCTCACAATTATTACTTCTAAACATTACCCATTATTTCTTAGAATTTCCAGAATTTAGTATCTCATATATTTGTTGCCACACCTTGTTGTTACTAGAGGCTTTGTTCAGTTTAACCCAGTTACTGTAAAGAATTTTCATTTTTCTGACACAGTAACTTTTCTCCAGTGAGGAGATGGAACTTGTGTGTACCCTTCTTATATCCTGTCCTAATAATGATTTCTCGTCACTAATGACCTTGGCGTAGGTCGTATTACTACTCACACTGTGCTTAATTGAAGTTACCCATGTAACAACAGCATTCTGTGAAGCTGGAAATACATAATCACTCTTGAGATTGTTACAAAAATTGGTTTCAGGTTTTGATCAGTCCAACCCACTCGATTTTTCCAAGCATTTACAGTAATTGCACCCACTAATGACACACCTGTTTGGTATGAGACTCTACTGACACACGTATAGTCAAAATAGTGTGATGCCTACAGGCATTAAAGGTTACATCCATAGCAAGCAATCTACCATGAATATCCCTTCAAGAGTAAAGATAATCAATGGTAGAACACAACTCATTGCTTCTCCATGTCATGGTAGCAGGGATATCAACCTTAATGTGGCCATTTAATCTATACATTTCCATGTCATTAAAGAATTCAACCCAACATCTTGCTGTTTTAAGATTCCTCTCTCCAAAACTTTTGGCTATAGATGCTGACAGTGCATCTGCATGTACAATTTCATAATGAATACATTTGGAGTTTAGATCACCCGCCATCAGCATCCAACCTCCCTTTAGGATATTGTGCTGTGCTAGTATCACATCATATATGTACATACAAGTGGACTCAGTTAACTCTCTACTTGGTGGGTCTCACATATTAAGAATTACTATATTTCTACATTCATTTAAAACAACGACCCCTGGTAGAGCATGATAATTTACCCCTTCACAGAAAGAGCTAAATTGATTGGCACAGAGGTTAAGCAATCCACTATAAGGGTGATGTAGGTTTCTCTTCCTTGCTTATATCTTGTAATACGTGTATCCATGAGAGGAGGTTGCACCTGTTAGCCATGTTTCTTGAAGTAGAATTACATCAGCTGAATCTAATAAACCTAAACAATTAACATTAGTGGCAAACAAATGCGAGTGGCCTCTACAGTTACAGATTAGGACTGATTTTGCGGAGGAGGTTAAAAATGAAAGCACTCAATTCCAGTGAAATCTATTCATCAGCTCTGTTACAATGGGTAAAGTCAATGGCTTTGATATCAAATTCTCCTGACCAGAAGTGGTGTCGCTCACAGGGTGCCACAGTACTATATGTAAGGGTGAGGTAGAAGGAGACGGCACTTTTTTCGGCTCAAGATCATATCATCATTTTAGGAGAAAACCACCTTTGAGGTATAGCAATGGACGCTTGTCATGGGAGGAAATTGATCTTCCAGGTGCTAAATATACTTAAATTCTCCACTCCTAACTAATTTAAGCACAGGTAGTTGGCTAAATCTCCATCTTGAATCGCGTCAGTACTAATTTCCTTATATGTTTCCTTAGCTCCACTATCCCTGATGGTGGGGCTAGCCAATTGACTTTCACCTTGTGCATTCACTTTCGTTTTCTTCCATGCCACCTTTAGAAGCCAGCTTGTCAGATTCACTTATGTCTCATTAGCCCACTTCTGGCATTGCCTACCCTTTTTGTGCGCTTTCTTTGATCTCTTTGCTGGACTCAAAGAAGGGGGATCCTGTATGATACTACAATTTATAGCTGGAAAGGTAGAGCTGGTGGATTCTCAGCAGTTTTATTTTTCTTCAGTTTTTTCATCTTAAAATGTTCTTTCTTTGAGAGAATTGTATTATATAGTGGAACCTCTTGAATGTCGGACGTAGAAGACTCCTCTAACAATCTAGGCTCTTCAGTTTGCGTTGAATGAAAACCTTTTGAATGTGAGTCATGTCCAACAAATCTAAATTACACATGGGGGGATTTCAATCAACTTGGGGTTTGCTCCTTGGGCAGCTTGAGCCTTAGGGCACAGATCGCTCACCAGCTCTTTTTCAATCCTAAAATGAATGAATGTTTTTGAAATTCGCCATGTACATAATGACAACATTTCAGCAGGATTATCTGCGCAAAATTGACAACCTCTTTATGTACAACATTTTACCCCATACTGATGGCCATACATCTTTTCATGGAATTATCATCATGATTTTTCCCTGTCAATCTCAGCAAGCTAGAAAATATAGATGACTAGATGGTAGTGTACTTGTTGCCACTCAGGATTTGTTGTTCAGGTGTTACATCAATCACAATTAGTGGCATAACAGTTTGCAGAACTTCCTGCTGTAACTAATAACATAGGTTAAAAAGAGAGCTATTGTTGTCTATAACTGCAGAAATACCTGCATGGGCATCCGCTACATTTGTGTCAAGAAACAGGTTACAAGCCCCATCGGTCTCGGGGACAAAAGCCAATTTGTTCAGGGCTGACACATTTACAACAGTGCTATTAATAGTGCATTTAAAACGGGATGTCATTTTATTTTTATAATGGCACTTTTCATGACACTTTTCCTGTACCATATCCTGTGTCATGCAAGGCACCTGTGTAGCAATAACAAAAGAAGTAACAGATGCCATACTCCCTGCCAGCTTGGGTACACGTAGATTGTAACAAAGATGATCAACCAGGCTACCGTTTACTAACAATACCACCTCAAACTATTACATGGACGCAAGCCACATCGAGGTGCCAGGGCAGCTTCAAAACAACTTTTGGGGGTAATAGTCAGCTGCAGCTTAGCAGAGTTGATCATATGACAACCTTCAGTGTAGCACTCATCATCCTATGCCAATTGCACAATTCATAAAATCACGATATATCTAACATTTGTCTTACCACTCCTCCATGTGGCTAGTGGTAAACTGTGCAACTTTCTTGAATGTGCTTACAGCGGTCCAAAGGCTCACACACTTGCCCCACAATATCTTACTGGAGTTTTACTACCTCAGTTTTTACAGATTCAGGGGTCCCTCGCTGCTTTGCAGACCTCCTAGGCTCCAAAGTCTCCCAGAGTGGCATCACGCCAGGCGCAGCACCTGAGCGAAGACCCCATCAGCAGTAGAGTCAGTTAAAGGAAAGAACCACTGGTCTTCTAAGTCGTAATCATCATAGTCATCAAGCTGTGTTGCAGATGCTACAAGCAGCCCTCAGATTTGATTAACTGAAAGTCATTTCTTTTGGCAAATTAACATGGAACCTTAGGACATGTTTTGTGGTATCAGCCAGAAAAAGGTAATGGCTTTTTCCAGAGGCCTCAAAGAAGGCCCCCCACGATGCACCTGGCATTGCTGGGCTAGAAACTTTGTGGGTTTGTGGAGTTAGTTAAGCAGGCTAATGAGGACAATGCCCGGACTGTGCCTCTAAGCATAAGCCTTCCCAACCTATGGTTGCTTACAGTTAACCATGCAATCAGTTATTTCTGGCAACAAGGGGCTTGTAGAAGATTAGGCTATACACTCATAGGGCCTTGCTCGGATGCCTCTCTAGTCCCATCTTCCTGACTGCTGTATCCTACGTTCCCATGTACTATGTCCAATGTACCTTCTCCAGTGGGGGGCAATCTCAAGCTCTTCAGCCACGTCTGCCCTCCTCCTTTATTATATATATATATATATATATTACTATCTGATATACCCGGTGTTGCCTGGGTTCCATTCCCTAACAGGTACAGGTAACTGTGTAAAATTTGGTGCAGATTTGTGAAACAGTGTGGAATTGTATAAGGAACATACACAAAGCCACAAACGCACAGACACATTTTCACTTTTGCTGAAATTGCGGGAATGGAGTGGGGTATCGAAAAAACATGTAGACAGTAATGTCTGGAGGGTCCTGACAGGTGACTGTGCAAATGTTGGCGCAGATTGGTGAAACGGTGTGGAATTGTATAGTGAAACGTACACAAAGCCACATACCACAAACCCTGAGACAATTGCTGAAATCCGGGGAAACGGGTGAGTTGTCCAAATCTCATGTAGCCAGTAACGTCCGGGGATCCTAACAGGTAAATGTGCACAATTTGGTGCAGATTAGTGAACCGGTGTGGAATACTATAGGGAACATACGTGAAGCCACAAACCCACACACACATTTTCACTTTTGTTAAAATCCGGGGAAATGGGTGGCGTGTCCAGATGTCATATAGCCATTAATGTCTGGAGGGTCCTAACAGGTGACTGTGCAGAAACTGTGTGGAGTTGTAGAGGAAACCCATACATGTTCACTTTTTTTTATATGTAGATAGTCTTTCATCATAGTCCCTCTGCTTCATTATAAGAATGATCAATTTCCTTCATTATTGGCCTACAGTCTAGTCCTTCTCCTGAGTCTTTTATCATACTCACTTATCAATAACTTTTTTCTTAGTCTTTCTCCTTCACCATATTGTCTACTTCTAGCCCTTCTCCTTGATCATAGAACTTTCAACTTGTCCTGCTCCTTTGTCAGACCTTCATCATAGTCCTTCTCCTTCATTATTATCATGATGCACTGTCCCTCATAAACGTTCTAATCTATTTCTTTTCTCATTCTTTATTGGGAAAGTCCTTCACCTTTATGAAAGTCTTGCATTATAGTCCTTCATCACAGCTCTTAAACAAAGTCCTTCATTATAGTCTTTCATTTAAGCCCTCATCCTTTATAATAATGATTGCTCTTTACCTTTGTCTTGTCATTCTCCTTCATCGTTATTCATAAAAGGTCCTGCTCCTAGACAGTCTCATGTGTCATCATCTAAATCCTTCTCTTTCACCAGAGACTTTCACCCTAGTCCTTCCCATTGATCATAATCTTTATTCTGTGCATTGGTACATTGTCATATCTCTACACTATAGTCCTGTATCAAGTATTACCTTTTCATCAAAGTCTTTTGCCCTAGTCCTTCTCCTCAACTGTAGTCTTTCATCCTAATATTTTCCCATGTTCCTGGTCCTCCATCCTAATCATATTCCTTCATCACAATCTTTCATAGTATTTGTCGTAATACTTTGTCATAGTCCATCTTCACCATTTTAGCCCTTCATCCTAATCCTTCTGATTTGTCATAGTCCTTCATCATATTGCTTCTTCTTCAGACTAGTCTTTCATCATATTTATTCTTTCTCACAATAGGCCCTCACCAGAGTCATGAATTATAGTCCTTCTCCCTTGTCCTAACACTTTGTCAAATCCCTTTCATTGATCATCAACCTTTATATTCGTCCTTCTCATTCACCATAGTCATTCATCTTGTACTTCTCCTTTATCATAATTCTTGATCATAGTCCTTCACCATCATAGTCCTGTAACCTTGTCCTTTTTTTCATCATAATCCATTAACATATTCCACCTTCATTAAAAAGTCCTTCTCCTTTGACATAATACTTAGTTATATTCACTCTACTTAAGCAATATTAACTGACCAGATAGAAGCCTGAGAAAAGTGCAGGACCGATAATGCCCCCCCTCCCCGAGGGTAATATTGCTATTAGTATCTGGCACAATGTACTGCATACTAATAATTTCTTTTAAAACATTTCTGCCCACTATGGTTCTCGATAAATAACTATTTAGTCCCTTCTTTCTTTCCATGGCAGCCAATGACAAGGCTACAGGGACACGACGGGAACACTGCAGTTCCCGGCATTGGCTAGGGACCAGACTGTGGAAGGAAAGTGTGGGTACTCTGGGATGTGGGCGACGGGTCAGTACTTACCTGAGATCCTGGTGGCGGGAAGCTGGTGGCCTCCCTCTATGAGAAGACTCGATGGTGGGATTACCAGGTGGTAATGCCCCCGTTGTGAGCCTCCTCATTGGCTGGGAGGCCAACACACTCTCTCGCTGGGTACTAATTCGTTATAGGCATGTATCTCAAGTCCTATTCCTTTTCCTTCCACATAGTTGTCTGAGATAATCCTTCTCCTTTATCATTGTGTTCCATCATAGTCCTTCGTCATGGCCCTTCTAATTTCACCTAGCTCCTGCATTGTATTACTCCGCCTTTGTTCTAGGACTCCCGCTTCCTCTTAATCCTTCTGCTTTTCCCAGTACTTCCATGTGCATTTGTATTTGAGTGTATATAGTGTACACATAGCTAGAGAGCAACATAGCACTGAACAAGTGATTTGGGGTTAGCAGATATCAGTGGAAGGTGAAGTTTCCACTGATAAGAGTCCTGATTGCAACCAGTGGTATTAGCTCAAAATCTCTATTTAATCTTTCTGAAATATAAAAAAGTTGATTTAGAAAAACTGCGCTGAGACTCAAGTGTTTTTTCTAAATCAAACTGTCACACCCCTGCTGCAGACAAATTCACATAAGGACTGACTGGCTCAGCCAGGCTGGAAGATGGAAGACACTGGTGAATCAGGTTATTGTGTAAGTGTATGTGTGTTTTTAAGTGTCTGTGTGTATGTTGAGGGTGAATGTTTTTAGTGATGTGTGTAGGAGTCGGGTATAGTTTATGTGTAAGAGTGTTTGAGTGTGGGTCAATGAGCAGTGTTTGTATCATGGAAGGGAGTGGGCGGGTGAATGAATACACGTCAGTGTTTCTGTTAGTGTGTGCCTGTCTGTGATGGGAGTGGGGTTTAGGGTAATATATTTGGCGGGGAGCGGGCAGGGGAGCAAATGGGGGCTTGGGGTTAAATCCTCATTGTAAGGTGTGAGGGTAGGGGATTGGGTGAAAGGGTGGTGGGTGGTTGAAACGCCCCCAAAATTGTGATATGATTTGAATATTGAAGGCTGCATCAAATTGGCCAAACAAATTGTCTTGTTAGTGTACACCTTTTAATATTATAACACAAAGGATCCAACCAGGATGGGATGCCAAATTCAAGCTTTGCAATGGCCACGGTTCTAGTGGATTGTGTCTCACTTGAGAATGTGAGATTTGTAGCCAGAAGTGCAGTACTTTCCTTATATGTGGTGTGTGCAGTTTTGTCGATTATCCTGGCTCGAATGGGTAGCTAGTGTAATGCTCATAGGATGGATAGATGTGGTCACATGTCTTAAACTCCATTATGAGGCATGCAGATGTGTGTTGAATGACCCTAAGATGAGGGCATATGTGATGCAGGAATCTGGTGAGGTGGGAGTTCTCTCCGCCTAGGTCTGGGATTACCACAGTCCTGACCATGTTTATTAAATCTGCATATAGGAAAAAAAGGATTTTCACATACAGGTGGTTCTACAGGAGGTGTTCTAATTAATACTAGATACTTTTAAATGGTTTGTTATTGTGTTTCCCAAAGGAGAGAGAGCTGTCAATCATGAACTCTCATGATTTGGCAAATGGGGCCAACTAATTTGTGAGTCTGTCAAGGTGAATGCCGTTCAGTCACATTTGGATTGCCTCCTTCTTAGATGGGTAGTCTATCAGAATGAATTCCATTTTGGTGCGGCTGAGATTTAGGTAGGTGCTTCTCATTCAAGCTTCGATGGAAGTGAGGCATTTCTCAGGATGTGACAGGTGAAGGCAAGCACCTTTTTACGCACACTCCAGAATAAAAACAACCCACTAGGGAAATAAGCCAGGAGATAGTTTTGCAAGGATAACAAGGTTTAGAGGCCGATTCATGGAATTAATGTGCGCTGAAATTTTCGGTGCAACCATGCGAAAGCGTGCGAATCGCAGTGCAATTGCGAAAATCACAGCGAAACCCGCGCACAGCGATTCATGGAAGTCCGTGTGCATGTAAATCCCTGGATGTGTGCTAAAATTCTGCGTGGCGCACGCTGGCACACACATCTCCAAACAGCATGCGCTAAGCGCACAGCGAAAGCGCACATAGCGCAGCGCACACAACAAAAGTAGGCGGAACAGGGGGCGGAACACGCGGAATGGGGAACAACGCATGAAAATGTGGGCGTCACGGGGGAAGTACAGGAGTCAAATGCGCGGAATGCCCAGAAGCGCGTCTACACCACGTATTCATGGAATCGAATGGGGTCAATGCGTGCGCCAAAAAAGACGCGCTAATCCGGAAACACACATACACCAGCAGGAAGCAGGTGTATGTGGACCCGCACATGGAAGTGCACGCAAGCAACAAACAAGCTCAGACGCCAAGATGAATATACCGTTCCTAGCAGCAGTGGTCATACCGCAGGAGGAGGAGGAGGATAGTCAGGGCCAGAATTTTTACACCCAGAACCAGCCTTTTTGGGATGCCTGATGACCAGGTGTATGGGAGGTCCAGGTTTCCACCTCACATAATACTCAACCTGGTGAGTGAGTGGGAGGATGACCTCACATCACCCTCCCACCCTTTGCTCCCAAGCACTCAGCCCCCTGGAGAAGGTCCTCAATGTACTGCACTTCTTGGCCACTGGATCATTTCAGCGGAAAAGTGCTATAGTGGGGGGGTGTCACAGGCCACGCAGTCACGCTGCCTACACCAGGTGTTGTCCATCATGACTGCATGCCCATCAGTCCGCAGGCACATATACCTGCCCAGAACACCGGCAGAAAGGCAGGCTGTCATCCAGGATTTCTACGGGGTGGCACAATTCCCCAAAGTGATTGCACCCATGTGGCTCTACGTCCCCCCAGGGCATCTGAGCAGATCTATAGAAACCGCAAGCACTGGCATTCCATCAACGTGCAGGTAGTATGTGATGCCAAGGGAATCATCACCTCAGTATATGCCAACTATCCAGGGTCCACCCATGACAGTTTCATTTACAGAATGTCAACCCTAAACCGGGACCTAGAATCTGGGCGGCATGGCGATACATGGCTGCTTGGTGAGTATAAATGCCACTGCACATGCATGCATGTCAGATACTGAGTAATGTCACATCCCCACTAATGAAACCCATCACCACCTCCCCAGGGGACAGTGCCTACCCTCTGAGCTCCCACATGATGACGCCAATTCGGAACCCCACCACGCCACCCGAGGTAAGATACAACACAGCCCATATTGCAACCGGGGGAATAGTGGAGCACACATTCGGAGTGCTCAAGTCACGCTTTCGCTCCCTTGACCGCTCTGGTGGGCAGCTGTTATATGTTCCCCCAGTAGTGTGCAGGATCATAGTGGCAGCATGTGTCCTGCACAACGTTGCAACACGCCGGGGCCTGCCGGTGGACATGGTGGTGCCCCTACATCCCCAACCACATGCATGCCCGCTGCGCATGGGAGGGGAAAGGGCACGTGGTGAGGCAGCCCGTACGCAGCTGGTGGCTAATTACTTCACATAAAATCACACCCCTGTGGAGTGCACACAGCCCTGGCACATACCAGCTGACAATCAATGATGATGACATAAGGGACACTCAACTGTCACAACCATACCATCCTGAGATTGGTCACCTGGAAGTGTTACATTGTGTGCATCCCTACCTACCCAAACACCACCAATGCATCATCAAAAGACATACATCTATGCTGCGAAATTCATTTCCCCCTTGCTAAATACAACATGAGAACAGTGCCATGTCACCCAACCCCTCTCCAGCTCCACCACCAAACACACCATGGCATGTCATGCAATGTGAAAGCAAGCAAAGCAATGCACAAGACCTGACACAAGTGTCACAAAGTACACTGTCCCTAGTGGGAACTGCTCACACACAGTGTGCTCCCAGTAATGTATAACTAACAGCACACATTACCAAATACCACCAACACAATGCTGCAACACACCATGGAAAAATGCAAAAACATGACAGTACTAACTTCAAGTAGTGGTAGTCTTACAACCTGAATACACCAGCACATCGACCCCTTACAACTGTAGCGTGTTGCTGCCACGCAAATGTCTCAGTGTACTGCATACAACATGAACTGCATCTGCAAAGTAGACGGCCTTATGAAGACATGAGGAAGGAACATGCATATTAGGAGGAAGACATGGATGCACAAGCAGATATCAATACACCACGCAGTGTACAATACAACAACAATATCCACTACGGATGTCTACACAGTATTGACTACAGACTGCCCACACAGCTCATGGGAGCCCAACGTCACTGTGTAATTCACTGTCACTTGGTCACACCCTTTGCAAGCCCATGGAAACGGGAAGCAGGAGGGGTGTGTCTCACGAATCCCAAGCATCTAACCCAAACTCAGGACAAGCCTGCATGTGCCCAGCCGGAATACAGTGGATGCCCATGGGAGCCACACAAGGCAACACACTGTAAACAAAAAAAATCAAAAATCAAAAATGGCCATGTGTGGGCCAGAGGGAGTGGGGGAGGCCACCCAGGAGGTTCGAGGACAGGGTGCACACCCACCTGCGTGGATGTTGCGAAAAAGAAAATACCTCCTTGGGCTCATGGCCTGCACGGCCATGCCATTGTGGGAGAACTGCTGTCGCTCTGCTCATCCTCTGCTGCTGCATCAGGAGGCGGTGGCACTATGGGAGGCAGCCCACGCAAAGCCCTGGTATGGTCCTCCATGGCAGCAAGCATGCAGGTCTGGAAGGTCTGATTCTGGAGGATTAAAGTGCGGAGATTCCCATGCAGCACTCGCGTGATGCCCGGATCTCCTCACGTGTTGCATGCAGCTCAGCTGAGAGCGAACGTGTGAGCTGCTCCAGCTGCTGTTCTGCCCTAACATTTTGGGAAGCCTCAAGTTCAAGCAGACTCTGCCTGAGGTTATGGAGTTCTACCCTCAGGGCTTCCCTGTGGCCCTGGGACTCTATTGATATGGATTTGCGCAGAGTCTCCAGTGCCGCCCGTCTGTTCCTGTTGGATGCCATCATGTCTTCCCTGTGTGATTGGCAAATTGAGTCTGTTGCCTGCTGTTGTTGCTCCATCTGCCTTTCAGGGGGATAATAGAAGTGGCCACCCTCTCCATTGCCTGAGCCATCAATTCTTCTGATGCTGCCTGTTGGGTTGCTATACCCTACATGGAGTTTTCCCATACAGTATTGCCTGGTGGCGCACAGCCACCATGTCGACGGGCACATCACCTGTTTGGGGCAAGGCGATCTGCACCTTGCTGTGCTGGCACTGCCTGAGGCTGCAGGACTGCATTCCCCCTCTGATCTGCTGGCCCAGGAACAGGATCAGATGCTGTGGAGTGTGACCCTGCATCCGTAACCACCTAAGGCGGACCTAAAAACACTGACATCCCCATAGAGGGTTCTACCCCTGGTCCAGGTGGGTTGGACAGAACAGAATCCCTGCCAGAAACACTTACCTGCGACTGCACATAAGTCTCATCATCCGACTCAGCACCTGAATAGAGGTCTGGGAAGGTGCACCCAGAGGCACCCTGGACAGTATGGTCTGCAGTAACATTGGGTTTTCACTCACCACCACACCACGTCCCCCACTGGTGCCCGGTCGTGCCTGAGATTCCTCCTGGGTCTGCACCATCTCCTCAACCGCAACAGCACCAAGTGCGTCATCACCTGCAAAAACATGAAAAACAACAAATGGAAACAGGCATGAGCACCATAGCACACACATAGGCCATGACAAGCCAGAGATCCAGCACATGAATTACACATGTCCCACATGACTATAACCCTGCCATGCATGCACTGTCAAAGAGTTGGAAGTAGAGTCAAAAAGGCAGACGCTGGGGAGAGGAAGATGGATATGCAACACATTTGCAGCATGGTGGGTAGCACTGGCATCACGCATCAGGCTGTGAGTGGCTTGTCCAATACACATACATGACACATGCCAATACACAGAAGTCAAGTAGCATAGCGCCGGTAAATTACAAAACTACAGCAATATGTCAGTGAATGAGTACTGTCACACATCCATGTCACATCGACATAATGAGAAGATTGATGCTGAATAGTGTTGCAAAATATGCATGTGGCACACACTGAAACACATCCAGTGTCCAATAACACAGTCATTGTGGGCTGATCAAAGGTTGGTCACTTTTACATTACAGGAAACATCTGTCATCTTCCACATGCAAACAGGCCCTAATAAAACATTTCTGCAGCCCAATACTCCATCGGCCTGAATGGTGTTATCATTAACAGAACCAGGTAGAAATAGTGGCCCAGTGTGGGCTGTAAACAAAGACTGAAGCATATCACATATGTTTCAATAGGGCAGAATAATGTGTAGCTAAAATGGGAGAGTGGAAACAATCAGCCTGAATGAACACTTACAAAATCTGAACAATGTAGTTGCAAGATGACAGTTCAAGGTAAAGTGCACTAATGTGGGCCTAATTGGCAACTGTGGGCATACCCAAATCCAAGGCACGTGAATGTATGGGAGGAAGCAAATGGGTGAACCATAACACTCAGGAGTACACACCCTCACCTGGCACTCAATCAGAACCCGTCACCCAAACAACATACACATGGATTACACACACACGCATGGGCACTCACCGGACAATGCATCGTAATCAGGTAGATCTCCCACACCTTGGATCTGTTCCTCTGTGACGAAGGTCCCAGCAACAGATTCATGTTCAGTGAGTTTGTTGTCCTCCTGTGGAGACCCACCGCCAGTCACCAGAGTAGCGGCATGATTTGAGGCCAGCTTTTTCTTTGCTCTGCGTTTTAGGTCATTCCACCGCTTGTAGCAATCATCAGCTGTGAGCCTCACAAATCCAAGGGCACTTATGCGGTCCGCGATGGTCTGCCAGTGTGCCCTACGTTGACCAGGTGTGGTCTTGCACCCTGCAGTCACCAACATTTCGCAGCTACGTGCTGACACATAGCTCACAAGTGCATCAAGTTCCGGGTCATTAAAGCTAGGCTTCCTTGATGTGCCGGAGTGTGTAGCCGTTTCTGGGGTCTCAGCCTGTTGTGCTAGAGCACACTTCTTCCTCTTTTTCAAAGATGGAGCAGAGCCTGAGTGGCTTACGCCACTCTGGTCAGTAGGGGCAGAAGCACCGGTGGACTGGGTAGTAGGAGTGTGGAATCCACAATGACCATAGTCCTTGGTGCAGGCATTGGCAGAAGTGTGCTGTTGGCAGGAGGAATGTCAGTTTGATGGACCGGGACCAACACTGTCCTGGCTGGGAGACTCAGAGCTGGGGTGGATGGAGCTGCAGCTGCCCCTGCAGCCTCCCCATCCTACCTACTTGGGGCAGCAGATGACATAGCTGACCCAGATCCATGTAGCTTGATGACACCAACTTGCACCGCCACACGTGGCCTAGACTTGCTGACCTAGAAGTCAGCCTGGGAGTCATCCTGTGCCAGGTCAGGTGCCACAATGGGCTGGTCCAACAAGGGCTGAGCTGGGATGGTGTCAGCCACGTTTCCCTCAACCATGGAGGGGGCATGGGTGTCCCTGATTGGTCCTCCACACATAGGGGTCTAGGGGCACCCTGCAAATCCCGGCCACGTCCCCTACCTCGCCCACCACGCCCACCTTTTGAAGGTCGGCCACCTTTGCCTCCCTTACCACTTGGTCGCCTCCCAACCATGGCACTGATGTTGTTGTGCGTATGGGAGTAGCAGTAAACTATTGTCCTGGGCAATTGGGTGTTAAAGGGGTAGGGTACTAGATGGAATTCGTACCCTAGTGCTCTAACAACCCATGGGGGAAGAGGACTGGTCACGCAACACACAGGCAGCCCAAAATCAAAAAATAATGTGCACGCAACCCCTCGTAGACCACGTGCGTGGAAAAATGAACCCGCACTACGCTGTGGCACCGAGAAACACAAAAATATATACACGCAGCCTACAAGGACCTCTGAAGTGGTACGCGACACACGGGGCAAGCACAGTTGGTAAATACGTGTGCGACTCACCCTCTGCCTGGAAAAAGAACATGAAAAAAACTTGCGTGTGCATGTAGGCAACACCCCCACCAAAAGAAGAACTGTACGCTTTCTGAGGAGACAGGACAAAAGAAGAAGTGAACGCTGTTTGAAGAAACGGGCCCAAAAAATATAAAGAACGCTGTCAGAGCTAACAGGGAGTACGAACTTGAAAGGCTGTGAAGTAATCGCGTGTGAACCGACAAGAAGTACAGAATTCACCCACTCGCTCTCCATGAAAAGCACGTACAAGGGAATGGGGTCCCACATGTTCCTTTTAAAGCGGCCCATACGTACAGCGTCACTTACGCGTGTACGCGCTAAGGCCCTTTCCTCCAATTACATGAGCTGACACTGGGCTGTGCAGTTTTTGGACGTGTATGATGAACATGCACCCGTGTTGATGGAAACGCCCGCGCGCGTCACGTCACTTACGCGCGTAGGCCCTTTCCTTGGATTACACGCATCCACATGCAGACGTGCAGTTTTTTCACGCGCACTGAACCACTATGCCCACGTCACGAGGGAAACGCCTGCGCGTGTCACGTCACAGAAGCACTTACGGGCTAAGGGCATTTGGTCCAATGAAACCACGTACGTGTGCTGGCAAGCTTACGCACATAGGGCCTTTCCTCGAATTACACGCTGACGTGCAAGATTTTCACATGCCAAATCACTCTGTATCAAGCTGGCCACACAACAACACACGGAAGACCACGCTCCTGCCCAGAAGGCTGAATTACTTCCCCCCAGAGCCCTGAGCACGCTCCCACCTGCCATCTGCTGCTGCCTGCCTGCCTGCTGCCCATGTGCCCTGCTATTTGGTGCCTGCACATCGCCAGGGTTCCAGTTGCTGTGTCCACCCCTGCTGGAACAGAAGACTCCCGACTGGGATACCATCGCTCCACAGCCCAGCCCCAGGACCCAGTTGCCCACCCACGCGTGCCTCGGGGGTCGACATGTCGGGGCAAACACCATCTGAGACCACTGAGACCACTGAAGTTGGTGTCCTGGTGGAGCATGTCCTGGGGCATTTTGATGCCCTCTTCGGAACATCACGCGCCAACAAGGAGGGATGGGAGAGGATCTGGGATGACGTAGTCGTTGCCATCTATGCAGAGGGGGTGGCAATCCGGGACATCAAGCACGTCAAGAAGTGCTGGCAGGACTTGAGGTCCAGGACCCTCTACAAGGCCCGGCGCCTTGCGGAGGGTGGCCGAGTCAGAATGAGTGACATCCAGATGAGGGTCCTGGAACACGTAAGCCCAGCACTCCATGCCCAGCTCCTGCAGAGGAAGACCCGTCTGGAGGTTGAGCAGTAAGTGGCCAAGCATTGGCGTGTGAGACAGGGCATGTTGCAGTGTGCTGGCAGTCTGATACTTGCCTGTATGTGTGACATAGGCCATGTATGGATGTGTGTATGCAGGGACATCATGGTCATGCATGTGAAACCAGTAATGTGTGAACCACATGGTTGGGTAGCTGTATGGCAAATGCACACATGAAAGCATGCCAGTGTCTGTTCTTGCACATGGTGGGGGTGTGAGGGATAGGTGCTGCTGTCATGTACATGTATGGTCCACATGTGTGTGTGTCTGAGAAGTGTGTGTGTGACTTATGAACGCCATGTATTCATGGCACATGTATGTGATGATGTGTCTATCCACTGTGTCTGTGGTGTGCAAGGCATGATGCATGATGCATGACCCTCCGGTGATGTGTGTGCATGGGATCAGTGTGAGCCATGATGCATGTGAGTTTGAAGGCAAGATTTTGGTTAATAGAGGCCCTGGTACATGGATGCTAATGTTGATTGCAGGCGCCGTGCCTGTTCATGCATGTGTGTTGCGTGCATTCACCCATGTGTTGTGGAGGACAGGATGTAAGTGACGTTAGACACTGCAACTCATGCGTTATTGCTTCCTGTATAGGGGAATGTTGTACTGTACCCTGATGCTTGTGTTCTATGTCTCCCTCTACGCAGCGTCAAGTGAAGAAGAGGGCATGAGACGGCATGGTGGAGCCAAGCGGCGGGGATGCCTCCACCGGGAGGCGACGCAAGGCCCAGCCACCCTCCCAGGACTTGCCATCATCCGGGAGCAAGGGGGCTGGTGCCGCGTCTGCCACTACGGCTTTGGCGGAAAGGGCCGGGTCAGCCCCCACAGGGGCTTGCAATGGCGGAAGACGGTACGGAGACATCCTGGTTGGTGGTCTCCACAGAGGAGGAGGAGCCCGCTACTGAGCCGCACATGGGGCCTGGTGGGGGTAGTACCACTGGTGCAAGTGGTGCAGTCCAGGGCCAGGGTCAGGAGGCAGCACAGGTCACTGCAGAGGGGCCTGTGCATGTCCCTGTCCTTGACCCTGTGACTGCACCACCATGGACCAGCAGGGATGCCCTGTCCCAGGCCCGTCTGGAGGGAGGGGAGAGTGCCATGTCATCTGCCTCTCCACTACCTGCGGACGAGGGGTCCCATGACCATATGGGCTCCGTCCTGATTGGTGTCGCGTTGCACACGTGTGACATTCGTGATGACGTGCGTTTGTCCTGGGCAGAGAAAGCACACCATCACGAACAGCAGTGTCATGATGTGACACTGTTGGGAGGGGTCCTGGTCGGTGTGTTCCTACATGTGTCGTGCACTCTGGTGGACCTCTCCACCTCTGTGGAGACTATGCACCAGTCGTTCTCCCTGCCGTATTCCGGCCAGATTCCACCAGGGCCCCCTGTGGACCTGGCCCGACCAACACAGCCAGCTTGGTGGAGCTCACATACCTGCCACAGTCGGGAGTTGGCGGTCCAACAGGGGTGGACACCACAACTGGAGACCAGCTGATGGAGGATGTGCAGGCACCATCGGACTGGGCACGTGGACAGCAGCAGCAGCAGAAGCAGGCTGTAGGTGGGAGCAATGATGGCTCAGGGCCATCAACATCGGATGGGCAGGCATCAGCCAGAGGGCAGGAGGACCCAGGAATGGGAGTGTCTTCCATGTGGCAGAAGTTGGGCCAGCGGATAGATGCGTAGCGGGGGCAGGCGGAAGAGGCGCGGCTCACCATGGTCAGGGCGGAGTTCACCATGCGTCGGGCGTTGAGGCGGGCAGAGTGCCTCGAGGCAACTCGCAGGGAGTTGGAAGAGGCCATGAGTGCCTCCCTGCGAGACCTCGGGGCCAGGGCAGAGGCCTGCCTACGGGACATCGACATGGAGTTCGATGATGCCCTGGCCCGGGACAGCACAGAGTGAGCTGCAGGACTTGCCCGCCGCCATTGTATATAGTTAGATAATGTTAGGTTTCCTTTCTGTTTTTGTTTATTTTGGGGCGATTGGACAATGCACCACGTTTTTGTATATAGTTCTTTATTAGGTAGTCTTTTTTTGTAGGTTTCATTTCATTTGTTGGGCTCATGGACCCTGGATTGGTGATTTGTATATAGTTGAACAGTGGATTTATTATTATTTTTTTTCATTTCACAATGGAGCAATGGATTTTACTTATTTTTTTCCCTTGGATTTGCTTTGTTGGGCTGAGACTTTGGACACGTTTTCATTTGGATTTCTTTGAATTGTGATTTCATATTTTTGATTATTTTCTGGACAAGCTGCGTTTTATTTCTTCTTCAGATTATTGTGTGTTTTCTTTTCATTACATTCATTTTGGGTTCAATACATTTTTGTTTCATACTTCGATGTGTGGTATTCTCTCATTGATTCATGCATGTCATGATGTGGGTTTTCACATTCACTTGCACCCATTATGTGTGTGTGAGATGGACATGTGTTCATTTACATACTTGCAATTTGGGTTGTATCATGATTGAGGAATGTCATGGCGTGGGGGCAGGGGGACATGTGTAGGGGCCTGCTGGCTGGTGCCCCTGACTGCTGGGGGGTGCGGGTGCTGGGGGACATGTGTGGGGCATGAGTGGGAGCCTGCTGGCAGGGGCCCCTGACTGCTGGGGGGTGGGGGTGCTGGGTGACATGAGTGGGGCCTGCTGCCAGGTGCCCCTGACTGCTCGGGGATAGGGGTGCTGGGGGACATGAGTTGGGGCCTGCTGGCAGGTGCCCCTGACTGCTGGGGGTTGGGTGTGCTGGGGGATATGTGTGGGGCATGAGTGGGGGCCTGCTGGCAGGTGCCCCTGACTGCTGGGGGTGGGGGTTCTGGGGGACATGAGTGGGGGCCTCCTGGCAGGTGCCCAAGACTGCTGGGGGTAGGGGTGCTGTGGGACATGTGTGGGACATGAGTGGGGCCCTGCTGGCTGGTGCCACTGACTGCTGGGGGATGGGGGTGCTGGGGGACATGAGAGGGGGCCTGCTGGCAGGTGCCCCTGACTGCTGGGGGGTGGGGGTGCTGGGGGACATGAGTGGGGGCCTGCTGGTAGGTGCCCCTGACTGCTGGGGTTGGCGGTTCTGGGGTCATGAGTGGGGACCTGCTGGCAGGTGTCCCTGACTGCTGGGGGTGGGGGTGCTGGGGGACATGTGTGGGACATGAGTGGGGGCCTGCTGGCAAGTGCCCCTGACTGCTGGGGGGTGGGGGTGCTGGGGGACAAGAGTGGGGGCCTCCTGGCAGGTGCCCAAGACTGCTGGGGGTAGGGGTGCTGTGGGACATGTGTGGGACATGAGTGGGGCCCTGCTGGCTGGTGCCACTGACTGCTGGGGGATGGGGGTGCTGGGGGACATGAGTGGGGGCCTGCTGGCAGGTGCCCCTGACTGCTGGGGGGTGGGGGTGCTGGGGGACATGAGTGGGGGCCTGCTGGTAGGTGCCCCTGACTGCTGGGGTTGGCGGTTCTGGGGGTCATGAGTGGGGACCTGCTGGCAGGTGTCCCTGACTGCTGGGGGTGGGGGTGCTGGGGGACATGTGTGGGACATGAGTGGGGGCCTGCTGGCAAGTGCCCCTGACTGCTGGGGGGTGGGGGTGCTGGGGGACAAGAGTGGGGGCCTGCTGGCAGGTGCCCCTGACTGCTGGGGGTGGGGGTGCTGGGGGACATGAGTGGGGGCCTCCTGGCAGGTGCCCCTTACTGCTGGGGGGTGGGGGTGATGGGGGACATGAGTGGGGGCCTGCTGGCAGGTGCCCCTGACTGCTGGGGGGTGGGGGGCACTGGGGGACATGTGTGGGACATGAATGGGGGCCTGCTGGCAGGTGCCCCTGACTGCTGGGGGTGGGGTGCTGGGGACATGAGTGGGGGCCTGCTGGCAGGTGCCCCTGACTGCTGGGGGGTGGGGAAGCTGGGGGACATGAGTGGAGCCTGCTGGCAGGTGCCCCTGACTGCTGGGGTGTGGGGGTGCTGGGAGACATGAGTTGGTGATCAGTAGTGCAAGTTGACATGTGGCTTGGCTGGGGGGCATGCCTATGGTGGATGGGCTGCCTCCGGGACATGACCAGGGGTGCCGGGTAGTCCCCTGTGGTGTGGGCTGCCTGCAGGGGCCGTGGAGGGTGTAGAGGGAATACGTGGGAGGACCCACACTGCCAATTCATGTGTAGGACTCCCCGCACACCCCCGAAAATTACATACCCCACCCTGACAGCAAAATCACATGTGAAACTACCCGCACACCCCAGGAATACACGTACACCAATTGCACAGGGCCGATCGCGTGTGAAATTTCCCACGCACCCCTGAAATACAAGGTCCCCTCTCTAATCGCGTGTGAAACCTCCCGCGCACCCCAGGAATACACGCACCCCACTCGCACAGGGCCTATCGCGTGTGAAACTTCCCGCGCACCCCGATTTCACATACCCCGCTCCGATCGCATGTGAAACTTCCCACGAACCCCAGGAATACACGCACCCCACTCGCACAGGGCCTATCGCGTGTGAAACTGGCCACGCACCCCCGATTTACACGTACCCCGCTCCGATCATGTGTGAAACTTCCTGCGAAACCCCAGGAATACACGCACCCCACTCGCACAGGGCCTATCGCGTGTAAAACTTCCTGCGCACCCCAAGAATACACGTACCCCACTCGCACAGGGCCAATCGCGTGTGAAACTTCCCATGAACCCCAGTAATCCATGTACCCCACTCGCACAGGGCCTATCGTGTGTGAAACTTCCCACGCACCCCAGATTTACACGTACCCCGCTCCGATCGCGTGTGAAACTTCCCGTGAACCCCAGGAATACACGCATCCCACTCGCACAGGGCCTATTGCTTGTGAAACTTCCCGCGAACCCCAGTAATCCATGTACCCCACTCGCACAGGGGCAATCGTGTGTGAAACTTCCCGCGCATCCCTGTTTTACACATACCCCACCCCGATCACGTGTGAAACCTCCCGCGCACCCCAGGAATACACGTACCCCACTTGCACATGGCCAATCGCGTGTTAAACTTCCCATGCACCCACGAATTACACATACCCCGCTCCGATCGCGTGTGAAACCTCCCGCGCACCCAGGAATACACGCACCCCACTCGCACAGGGCCTATCGCGTGTGAAACTTCCCGCGCATCCCTGAATTACACATACCCCGCTCCGATCGCATGTGAAACTTCCCGGCCACACTCGAAATAGACGTACCACGCTCCGATCACGTGTGAAACTTCCCGCGAACCCCAGTAATACACGTTCCCCACTTGATGTGTGCTGTGTGGCGGCCCTGTATACTGGTACAGGGTTAACGCAGCCCTTTGCGCTGGATTGGGGATTTTGATGGCTTTTCCTTGCGCAAGGGGCGTTCTTCGGGGCGTAACTGGCGCTGCTGCAGGGTCGCTGCACCACTGTGCGCCACGGCTGGTTTTGGTAGCTAAAATCCATGAATACGCTGTGCGCGGAAATGGATTTTAGTGCACGTGGCTGGAGCAGAGATTTACACGCGCACACAGTGTGCGCCAGCTGTGTGCGCCACTCGTGCGCTAAATTCTATGAATTACCCTCTTAATTTGTACAGAATACAAATATCAGGAAATGACTCTGCTGCTTGAGAGCACTCTAACTCTTACAAACATGGGCTTAACAACCCCAAACACGTCATACATATGGTACAAAATGGATGTCACTGATTGGAGGCACACTTCACATGAGCCTGCTCAATAGAGGATGCCAGGCAGTAATTGGTTGTTTCTTCCCCATCGATCTGAAACTATGTGGTCAATTTGGCTCTTCCTCGTGGTGAAGGTCAGGTCGCGCATTAAGACATTGTTTCTATCTAAACTAAACATCCCAACACATGTCTTAAGTATAAACGATTTTGAGGTATAATTGATCATCACTGGCATATTGAGAGGTTAGATATTATGCTCATTGAGAAGTCACAAGAGTGGTTCCAAATCGTGGTCCCTTTGTCATAGTGGCTCCTTCAAGTCCCTCTGCTTCATTATAATTCTTCATCCAAACCAGTATCCTTGACAATAATCCTTCTGCTTTGTTTTGGCACTTTGTCATAGTTATTTTGCTTCATCTTAGATCTCCATATAGTCCATCAAATGACTTTTCCCTGGTCCTTCTCTTTCAGCATAGTCATTCATTCTAATCCTTCCCCTTCATCATAGTCCTTTATACTACCTATTCTCCTGTATCATAGTTATCATAGTTCATAAACATAATTATTCTCCATCATAATTGTAGTTCATCCTAGTCCTTCTTCATAATAATAATCTTAAGCATAGACCTTCATCCTAGTGTACCTACTTTGTCATAATCCTTCATTATAGCCCTGCACCATAGTCCTATTCTACCACATAGTCCTTCAACAAGGTATTTTTCTTTGTTATTGACCTTCTTCATAGCCTTCCATCATATTTCCTTACTGTAGTCCTTCAAGTTCTTCGGGTCTTCTTCATAAAACCTGCTTTCCTTCATCATAGTCCTTTGTCAAAGTCGTTTTAGTTTCTGGACCATAGATTTAAAAAATTGGTCTATATATTGGAATTCCCTGTTCATGTGAATCAGTGTTTGAAGCGTGACCTATGCTGACCATTGCAAGTACATGTTACTTTATTTACCTTGGAGATTCATCCTGTAATTAAATGAGTCTGCTCTGTAGAAGATGTACACCTCCACACCTGAGGTCACGTCTCCTTTGGAAACACACTTAGAAAGCCAGTAGCACCTTTATCCGGTATGCGACTGTCTCCTGTCAGTGATGGGGACTGAGGAAGGGTGACCAAGGGGTCATCCTATACAGCTCCACACCAATCTAGAACCATCACCCACTAACTCAGTGAGGTCCTGGTCCCCTTTGTCACCCCACTACATGTCTTCAGAATAAGGCAAGCACTCATATAGGCTGCAAGAAGTGTCTATATTTGTCATTACCCCATTGCATAATTTTCTATGATGGGATGTTCCACTATGCTGCCTCTTATACTTCCACTGGTGCTAGGAAGATGTCCATAGATTATGGGCCTCATTCTGACTGTGTCCGTCCGTTAACAACGGTGCCGGTAAGCCTAAAGGCACTGTTGTTCCTGGACTGGCTGAGTATGACTCTGCGTGTGGGTGGCGTCCTGCAAGGGTCAGACCTGGAGGGCTGAACTTTAACCGCCCGCAGTATTACAGGGAAGCACCAGCACTGTTGTTAACGATGCCGGTGCGTCTGTGTTCCCCATTCTGATTGAGTCCTATTGGACTCAAATGGTAATGGGGATTTACACTTTACATGCGCCTGACTTCCTGGAACGCCAGGATTGTAATGCCCCGGTGGTACCGGCAAGCCAGGCGACGGTAAATATTGCAAGTCCGATGGCAACCCTCCTGTAGCACCAGCAGGGTTATCGCCGTACTTGTAATGAGGCACTATGTATCTTTATGGAAGTGAGCAGGTTGGGAAGGGGGTCTTCATTTCTTATTTCCTTTCCAAACACTACTCCCGATTGAAAATGTTTTTCTTATGGGCTTACTCGTGGAAGCAGCGCATACAGTGGTGGAGGGGGTGATGGCCAGGGCACTGATGCTTGATGAATCTGTGGTGGTGGTTGGGGCATCGCTGCCTGAAGGTGTCCTTGATTTGGTCTTGGCACTGATGCCCGATGACAGCTCATTGGTTGCAGGGGTTTGGGTGTTCTATTCGTCATGCTGATCAATGGATACTTCATCTATCAGGAATAGAAGTGACTTGTCACGTCACACAAAATGGCATACAGCAAATTGATCTTCCTGATTGACAAAAGTCAGCTTCTTGGATATCCATCCTTCCATGGTTGTGCAAGGGTGTCTAGATGCCATGACTCCTCCCTGTCCCTGTTGTGTACTATCATGGCATGCAACTTGGAAGTCACTTATCTAATTGATATTTGTTTTTTTGGTGTGTTGTGTTACTCCCATGTAAGTGATGGCTTAGCCTTTCATCGGTCCTACTTTTTGCAACAATGCTGCGTTTCCTGTCGACATGTGGGCTTTTCTGGACTACTACATGTGAGTATCACTATGGCATTTACTATACTTCATCTATGTATCATGTACATTGGTGTTAAGAAAAATGTAAAAATTTAGTACTCACCCACATCAATCTGACTGTAAGTTTCAGCCTAAACCTCAGAGCACTTGTCACTTCCCTGCACAGAAGACTTTAGCTTTTGTATGTCCATGAAGGGATCAGGGACTGTGATCCCTTTATGACCATGGATTCTTGTGCTCAGGTCCTTTGGGCCTCATTACACGGACGGCAGTAAGGGTTTACCGGTACCTTTAAGGGTACCAGTGCCGGTAAACCCTTACCGCCTTACTACGAGGTCCCTTTGTGGGACCCTACCCTAATGGCTGGTTTTACCAGCCGTTAAAGACGGGACCCGCAAAGGGACCTAGGAGGTCATTACGGTACTGCAATTTGCAGTACCGTAATTACTGCATTCCCCATTCTCATTGAGCCCTATGGAGGCAAAAATGGGAATAGGGAAGGACCATGGTGAATGGGGAATTACCGCCCCCACACACCTTGGAATAGGGCGGTAATTCCGCCATTCAATATGGCAGACTCGGTAAAATACCGGCGGCAACCATGGCCCTAACAGCGCCATGGTTACCGCCGTCCGTGTAATGAGGCCCTTTGTGATGCTGTCATTTGTGGTCACTGCTATCACCTTTTACTCTATTTATTGGGGGATGATTGGACCATCAGATGGCCGACTTGCTATGGTACCTGCTTGGTGACCGCTACAGCTTTCACGAGTGGCTACCCCCTCCTTTTGCACATAAAGAGTACTTTTATTCCTATCCAATAATATTTATTTTCAATTTGTGGTAGTTGATGCTGGGTGGATCGAGTGCGGCATTAGCCACTGCATGCATTGTTTTTCTGTGCAAGTGTAGTATTCTCACATCTGTTAATACTGTCTGTTATGGTTCCGGTAATATTACATACTGCATCCTCCTTTCATTATGCTCACTATTCACCATTACAGAATGAATGGTGGAAACGTTTTTAAAAAATGATTATTTATTTATTTATTTTATTTATACTGTGCTGGCAGACACACCCAGAGGCAAAATAGCGCACAAACGGGATACACAGGCAACAAGAAATGTATCCTGCTAAACTAGACCGCAGAGCGGATAAGTTAGAGTCAAGGAATACAGAGTCAGAAGATAGATCAGCATATATTCAAAGAGATGTGTTTTTAATCTGCTCTTGAAGAGTTTCAGATTAAACATGAGCTCACATCTAGCAGAAGCGTATTACACAGCCGTGGTGCTGCAAGTATGTTCTCAGTGTTTCGAAGAGGCTACTGGCATTAGACCTAAGAACTCTACGTGCTGGTAAGCGTGAGATATGACTGGCCAGGTACTTCAGAGTTTGGCCCGACAAGCAATTATGCGTAATGCACATCACCCGGAAAATAATCCGGCTGTGAATAGGGAGCCAATGGAAAGCTCTCCTGTCTGATGTAACATGGTCTCTTCTTTGAAGCCCTGCCACAATACACACAGCCTTATTTTGAATTACCTGCAGCCGAGTCAAATCTTGCTTAGAAATACCCAACAGTAGACTTGAACAATAATCGATCTTAGCACCAATAATGGTGCAGGCTACTGTGGCAGAGTTTTCTGAGGAGAAGAACGGCAGTAATTGTGCCAGCAGTTTAAGATGATAACATGTGCTTGACACAAGGAAAGTCATCTGACTCTTCATACTCAATTCCCGATCCAGGACCACCCCGTCTTAACCTTATTCTGGGTATGGATCACACAGTCTATAATTTTATATGATGAATAGGCAGAAGAGAGTTTATTCAGGTGCGTTTCCGGACCCAGAATCAGAAGCTTGGTCTTTGAGATATTTAGTGCAAGCTTGTTTGCTTGCATCCACACCTGAAAGCATCACAGGCATAATTGCTGTCAGGTGTATGAGACACTGAGTGTCATCCGCATAGTTTGCATACCGCAGATACCCGTAGTCTCTCTGCCAACACAGAATGATCAACAAAATCAAACGTGGCAGAGAGATCTAACAGCATAAGCATTGTAATGTTAGCCTCTGCTATAGATTGCATTATTTTAGTTTTAAGCTCAAGTAGGGCAGAATCAGTACTGTGAGCTTTTCTGAAACCTGATTGTTTAAGCCCCAAGATCTCATGAGCTGACAAAAAGGCTTCGATCTGTAAGTGAGCCACCTTAGTATTGGAAAGTTCTTCTGCTGAATTAAGCACTGTTAAGTCACCAGGCAAAGATGCAAAAAAAGGGCCATGGTTGTCGGATTAAGCTTGCATGCATTTCTAAATATGGCCCTACACTCCTCTTTAGGGATTTAAGGGTAGGAAAGATGGTTTATTTCCAGTCCAAAAGATGATGGTCCGGCCATGGGCATTGACAATTTCACAAATCCTCAATGCAGATGTTTTGCGATTGGACCCAATAAAGGGCTCTGCCTTTTTTTAATGTGTAGGGGAAGTAACATGCTGTTCAAACACTAATAGCAGAGATTTCAATAACATAGCTGAGGCATCCAATCGGTTGTAAAAATCCAAAATTGTAGTGCCCCAGAATCATAGTTTTAGTGTTGGATTTTAGTGACAGTGCTATATAATCACTAAAATGTGTGACAAAATCCTCAGAGTTGTGAGGTGGCCTGTAGACAATTACAATATTAATGGTTGAGTTATAGTTAACCTGGTACTTGACCCAGAGTATTTCGCAGTCAGGGATCTGTGGCTTGTTCATTTTACGAATGTCAAAAGATTGATTATAAATCATCTGGCATTCATGCGATCCTGTCTGAGAATACCGTAGTGAGTGGGAACCGTCTGGGAAAGCGAGGGACCAGCTGCATTATGGAGCCATAACTCAGTGATCTCACAAAGATCTATTTGTTATTCTAAGACATAATCCGCAACCTATGTTGCATGCCTAACCAGGGACTTGTATTTAACAGCATGCATTTCACTTTACCACTGACAATACACTTCTTGTTTACACTGCATGTCATATCAGATTTATCAGAGCTGGAGAACCTAAAATGGTCAGTATGAGAAGACAGCTAACCACCAGGGGGCATAATCAATATCCCTAGGTCCCTTATTTCATGCATGGTTTGAGCACTATGACTACACTTGTCATATTGCTTCCTACTCATACATGCAGATTCAATAGAACTGTTCTCCAAGGCAATGGCACAATTATGCACCTGACTGTCCAGCATTGTATCAGCCTCCATGACTTAACCTGCCACCCTTCTCTCCACATGAGCCTGAGAACCAACCTCATGAGACAGGATAACGGGGCAATATTAGAAGGTGAAATAGCAGCCTCTTACTGTGGAAGAGACCAACTGGAAGCCCCGGTGTACCTATCAACACCGCTGGAGCATATGCTAATGCTAGGGAACTCAAAAGAAGGGCTCAAGGCGAAGGCACTACGCATGCTACTGCAGTTGTTATCTGGGATTGAAGCAGCCTCCACAACGTAACATGCCTCCCTTCTCGCCACATCGGCCTCAGATGCAGCCTCAGGGGAGGGGAAAACGGGAGCACTAGTAGAAGGTGGCATAACAGCCTCATAATGTGGGAGAGAAAGACTAGAAGCCCCAGTGTACCCCTATTAACCCCACCGGAGCATGTACCAGTAATAGGCAACTCGGGAGAGGGGCTCAAAGGGAAAGCATGGCACGTGCTACTGCTTACATTGGGCAGATTCTGCCTCTTGGCATGACTAGTCATAGAAGATATGTCTAACGACTTATGACTCCTCAAACGATGGATTAAGACACTATTTCTGCCAGGGTTTAGGCGGGCAGCACTTATGGCCTCCAAGACTTCCATAATGTCCATACTGACACAACAAAAAGATTATGAGAGGAAAGTTAGTAAAATAATTTGGTGATAACTCGAGAAGAGAGGTAAAAAACCTTAGTTCCAGGAGCTAAAAGGAGCCTGATAAAAGACTACTTCTATCGCCCTAATAAAAACGAGCACTCACAAGTGACTAACGCTGGAAGACCTAATTGAGGATGAGTACTGGCAGAAATGTAAAAACACCCAACATAAGGAGCAGCCACAACGCATTAAAATACTCACAAACAGGGACCAACCACCAGAGATCTGGGAGCAGCGATTATGTCTGTGCATGTACTGGCCTGTTAGCGCAAGGCGCGGTCGCGCCTGTGATCAGGTATAAACCCTGAATCATGAAACTACAGGTATGCTGCGAAATGTAATTCCCACCATCTCGGAGCGTTCAGAGGCTGAGAAGGATCTGATGTAAGTCGCCCGAGCTTACAAAAAGGCTTCCAAAAAAGGCAAACCGTCCGAAAAACGGAGCCGCACGCTGTGCAAAGAACCAGCAATTAAAACAGCGTATCCTTTGTAACTGTGCAAATAGCAAATAGCACCCTTAAAAGAGCAATGAGCACCAAGCACACGCAAAGAAATGCTAACAGGTAAAACATCAATTAAATGAACAGCAGCAGCAGTTCATGCAATTACAAAGCAATCAATATATCGTGTAGTGTACCACAGAACAACACAATTACCACATGCAATGATTGCAGATTTTTTTACCAAACATTCATAATGCAGCGATTCTTTTTGTTAATTTAAACCAAAAGCAGTTCAAGAAATTGAAACATACATGCATATTCTAGCCATCGACTTTACATGAATTGGCCATGAATCAGGAATAGCACAATACATTTTTGCACAAATGAGTGGCCAGAAAAGAGTGTGTCACAAAGAAGTGATATCAGTACTGTCCTGGGTTGGGGAATCGGTGGTAGTGGGGAAGAATGTGCATAATGCAAAAGAAAATGCACTTATACCACATCTGTTTGGAAGCACTGATAATATGAGTAATAATAATAATAATAATAATATCACATTTTATGTAGTGTTTCATGCCAGATTTATCCTATGTCTAAGCACTGTAAAAATAATAATGTAATGGGTCACATTAAGAGATTTAGATATGATCTGATATGGTATTTATAACGCACCTATTCACAGTATTTCAAGGCGCAACGAGGCAAGGGAGGGGAACAGAGGGAAGACAGAGACAACGATCTTACTAGGCCAGGTGAACTGCAAACTCTAGGGCTCCTGAATCTCTCGCCATGTCTGGAATCTGGTGGACCCGACGTGACCCACGCATATTTGTAGGTCACTTTCACCAAAGATTTAGAATGACACATATTCACCCAGATCTTGCAATGTGGGGAAGTATGCGATAATGATCTCGGTCTAATACAGGCAATACAACTGCTGGAGACCTTTTATTGTGCGTCCTTTACCGACAATCTGTAGCCATTCATGTTACCCAACAGCATGTATTCACAATGACGCATAGATCAAATCCATTACATGTGTTCCCTTTTCCTTTTCCCTGATTGTATGGCACTTGTAATTGTATCATTTGTCAATTATTAAAACATGCATTATTGATCATTTTATTAGTTCTTGAACAATACACAAATCGTATTGTTGGCATGCAGGACAATTGAAAGTTTAAGCAGAGGAGTGACGTAATGGTGTTTATGTAGTACATTAGAGACTGGAGATGGCATTTTCATACTGATACAATGGGGGTCATTATGAGTTTGGGCGGTAAGGGATACCGGGCACCGGTAAGGAGACCGGTGCCGGTAATTCCTTACCGCCCAATTCCGAGGTCCCTTAGCGGGAACCGTAAAGGACGTGTGGTCTGACCACACGTCCTTTACGGGTCCCACTAAGGGACCAGGGCACTAATAACGGGCCTGCTATTCGCGGGCCCGTAATTACTGCCTTCCCCATTCCCATTGAGCCCTATGGGCTGGTTGAATGGGGACTTACCAGGTCCTCCAGGGTCGGAATGACCCGGTAAGTCCCCATCCAACCAGACCGGACCCGGTATTGGAGGCAGACATGGCTCTTAAATCAGATTACCCTGGTAGACTTTTTCAACTTTTGTGCCAAGGAGCGAGCAATATGGCTCTACCCAACATGACCTTGCGTATACAAAAAGACAGGAAAGTAAACATTGGGACATTCGAGAGGTGGCATTTGGAGAGGGAGTAGCAACACTACAAATCTCTGTATAGTTATGGAATGTAATTTTTGAAGTTAGGGGATAGTTGGGATTTGTTCTAGTATAGGTTAGAGTAGTATTAAATCAATCTTTGGGCCTAGTTAGAGTTAGCAAATTAGGTTATAATATCAACATAACATGGGGGCACATGATTTCTGTGTCCACAGCCAGCCAGAAGACGGCTAAGCGAGTGAGAACAGTATCTAGACTATACATCGAAATTAGATTCATCAATGCAAACAGCCAACAAATTATATTCATTGAAATCCATTTCCATCGAAATGCACTTTCATTGAATACATTTTGTTGGATTTCGATCAGGGTTAGTGTTGGGTTAGGCTTAGGGTTAGGTTGGGTGTCCTCAAGGGTTGGGGGGATTTGGGTGGGAACCGTCCAAAAAATAATAAACACTGAAATATTATATGAAGCTGGCCAGTGCCGAAATACGTTATGATATGATATGAAATGGCATTTGTAACGCGCCTATACACAAGTGTTTGAAGGCTCGACAAGGCAGGGAGGAGGGAACAAAGGGAAGACAAACAACAATCCTACTTGGCCAGGTGTCATTCAGATCGCGCAAGTGCATGGGTGGAGGGAAGGGAAAAGTGTAAGGGGAAAGGGGGGGAACGTGCAGTACAGGGTAAGTAGAACAACACATAAATACTAGGGCCAGCTGGTGGCAAGTGCAAGGTAAGTGCAGACAAGTGCTGCGAAGGGGGGATGAAAGGATGCATAGACAGTCCCGCAGTGCAGGGGTTGCCAGGGAGGCTGTGCAAGTGGAGAGTGGCTGGGCCAAGGACCGAGATCGGTGAGAGTGGCCCAGTTGCAGATTCAGTGCAGTTTCAGTCAAGAATTTAGCAGGGGAGAGGCGGAGAGAAAGCAGAAGCAAAGAGGAAGGTTTTGAGGTGCGTTGAAGATTTCAGCACTGTACAGCTCCATCTAACATTTTAACATGAAACCTAAATTGATCAAAATGCTATCTTTTACATTTAAAAGTACATATTCATCGAAACATGTCCATTCCTTTATTCGTTGGATAAGTTCCGATGGATATGTACTTTTGAATGTAAAAGATAGCATTTCGATGCATTTACATTCGGTGCTTTTACTTCGATGGATTTCTTGTTCAATGCATTTTTTTCGTTGAAAAGACTATAAACCGTTTTTGGCAGTATGTGGGTCGAGCTTAAAGCTGACAGCTGAGAAAAGATGTTGTAGCATGTGTAACATGATGTTTATAATTGAGAGTGTAAAACAAGTAATGACAGAATGTAAGACTCTCAGACCCACTTATAAGTGTACTTTAGAAGGTTTGTTGACGATTGTGATCATATTCAAAGTAGTAAATATTGGTATTGTTCTATGAATACTAAAAATAATGCTTCACAGATTACACTTTACAGAGTGCGGCAGAACTATGTAAATGTCTTGAGACGCAAAACATTGCTGCATAATGGTTATGTTAACATACTGAAATTTGTATTTAATTTTAAGGATTTACTGTATTTAAAATTATTTGAGAATTATTTAAAATTTTGAGGATATTTTATTGGTAGAAATTTCATATGAAGTATAGAAAAGTATTGTTGTTGTTGATAAATTCAAATGCATGTGCATATTTTTATCTGTATTGTATGTAAAACATTTTAAATGAAATAACCAAATTAAAATAAAATAAAATGAATTCAAAGTATGTTATGACAACCTTGGTGTATAGTTCAAAAATATGGTTGTGGGAGTCTTCTTGACCTCATTTGCCCCCACTGGTAAATTCTCAGTATTACTTGACAAGAACTTCAGTAAAGCAGAATGCCAATCTCCAATATGAGATTGACATTCTGCTGTAAAGCAGTTTTTGGTACATTGACACACTCCCGATGGGTTACAAGAGTGCTTTGTGGCAGCTGACAGTGGATATAATGGTGTAGCTGCTGAACTTATCGTTTTTTAGTATCGTGCATGCAATGGATTCGGTTTGCAGAATAACTCTGAATCCAAATAATCAAAGCAAGTCAGGAAGCTGGGAAAGGTTACGGTTTCATTAACAATTATCTAAAACAGCAAGGTTACAAAAGACATCAACAGACAATCACTAAGTTCTCGACAAATTTCCCATAAACACATCCTTATATGCAAAGACTAGATAATCAGTGACGTCTTACTAGATGGGAAATGAGAAAAACCTACAAGGGATTGTGATAGGTTCAAGGGGAACATCTAAGTAAACTTTCTATAAGGTCTGGGATTGTGGTTGGCTGTCTATCAGGTGGACAACTTATTCCTACCTCTAAAACATGTCATCTTCAACACTGTTAAGTACACGGTATATCATTGGCTCTCAAACAATAAGGCCCTTCATTATACAGCCCTCTACAATTGGTTGGCACGCTCATGGCATGTCCAGAACATTTGGTTCACTTAGCAGCACGTAAGCTTATACCCAGGTGCCAGGAGGTGGACTTGACTTTACCTCCCCGCCCAATAAGCGCAACATCTCTCATCACCCATGCCTTCTGCCATGCAGATTGCCTTTGAACTTGACCTTGCAAAGTATCCTTGTCTGTGGGAATATATGGAAGTACAGGCTTTCACTATCACTGCTCTAGGACTCCAAGCTCAACTCTAGGTCCTTCCTCAGCTCACGTGACAGGGGACCGTGATTCTGGTCTATTCTGCAACATTTAAATGTCTTACATGAATAAAACATGGAACTCCTGGTGTTCTTTCTTTGCCCCTCGATAAGGGATGATTCATCCTTCTAATGTTCATTGCTTTCAAGAATAGACAACCAACCTTGGCTACTTCTGTTTTGATGCCAGGCCAGACAGCCCTGCCAGGCCCTTCCACGATCTCAGTTTATTCTTGCTGCAACACAATTCTCAGCCTTTCCTCTCCATGGGTTTCAGCTCACTAAAATTCATTACACCGATGTCCAGCTGCTATACAATGGCGACTTTGCCTGCATTCTATTCACTACGTATAGCCATTTTCTATGACCACAGTAATTGAACAGTTCTATTTCTGTAGCATACGTGCAATCTTCTTTTCTGCACATGAATGTTTACTCAATTCTCAACTTTGACATTAGTTCTGTAAGATCCATGCATTCTCTTCAGACAGTATTCTCAGTGCCCCACACTCCTCTCTTGTGACGTCACTAACTTCTCTTTCACTCTTTTTCATATTCCTTCAGGGAGTTCCTCCCTCAGATTGTCATCTCATACATTGTATAGGGTTTTCTCAGTGGATACATTTTCTCAAATACTTGCTGCAAAATTGGCACAACTACTGATGTCAAACATGATGCAGCCTCCAATTTCCAACATATTGGAGGCATGGGGTTGGATTTCCTGCAGAGGCATGCGACTGCTCCTCTACATTGCCGTGAGGCTAGGCAAACCTAGTACATTTTCTGTATGCCTATGGCATCCATCTTCGTGTGATACTCTTCATAAGCTACTAGATGAAATGGTAACTTTTCCCAGAAGATTTACACCCCCTTTAACAACTCCTATGGTTCCTAAAATATGTTACAAAAGCTGCATTTGCTCCTTAAACTCCCTTAAAACCATATGCACATCTCAATGCCTACTGAGTGGAATGCACCTCTTCCGATAGGAACAACCTACCAGAACATCACAAAACAGTGACTTATTAGTACAATAGTCAAAGCAGAACACATGAACATGAACTGGCTAGCCATGACGAAGCAGTGAAAGTGGCATGAAACTGCTGTAGAACTTCAGACAGGATTCATTCTTCATTACGATAAAAGGGAATATGGATAACCTCATGACATCTTTTCATGACCCACTCCATTGAATGCAGCTGCATAGTTCATGTTGCCCCTCCCTGAAATATACTTTCTGTCCAGAAGTGAAAGGGACAATAGATACAGAATGCCATACTGAGACTTGTTCTGTATCCTTTTGTTGGTTTCCTTGTATGACAACACAGCTGATTGCAGTTCTTGATTTCCTTTTGTTTTAATACATCTCTCTCTGGTTCTATTTATGTCTTTCTGCCCTCTTTTTGTGTATGCCCACTGGATCCCCGTAACTCCACTACAGGCAAGATCCTCTTCCTGCTGTGGCTCTTTCTCTCATCTTCGTATTGTACCCCACTTACCTTCTCCTTTCTGTTCTTTTTCATGAGTGTAAGTGCCGGGTACACTTCTGTTCCTGGTGCGTCTACTCCCAATCTGTAATACACTGCCAAGGAATGGGAGAAGGTACTACATGTACCCCCTTCTGATGTTCAATGGTGGCCATTGTTTTGTTTACTCTTTTTTCAATCGTTTTAATGGCCGCCATGGAAGGGGAGAAGAGACTACATGTAGCTGTTGGGTTTTCTCTGAAAACTTAAGAGCTCCCCACCACCAAGGTTTCATCATGTGCACTGCAGCGTGCAGAGGAACGCTGCGGTTTGTCCTTCATATTTGCACTCCGCAGTGCAAAGTGAGTAAATGCTGGCATGCCCAATTGATCCTTATGGGTTCCGCCTGATTTATGCTTCTGCATAAGGTAGGCGGGCTCCAAAACGATAGCAGAAAATACTCTTGTATGAAAATCCATTCCAGCGCAGATTCTGGAGCATTAGTGTGGTGAAGAGGAAGATGGATGCACAAATGCAAGTTGTGTTCTTCTGCCCCTCCTATCCCCATACAAATGTGTGAAAAGTGTTTCTATGCACGATGCTTTTACGCTACTCATTTATGCTGCATGCTCATGGAACATGAGCTCCAGAATAGTAACATTAAAGAGTAAAACGATGACCATTCAATAAGACCTGTCCCCTTCTAAGAATAGAAGCAGTAGGTCTTCACATCCTTTTGAAATATCACACAAATTAACTGATGGATGATAAAATCTGGTTCCAAATGTGGGGATCCTTTTAATGCTGTAAGTGTCAACATCATGAGGCTTACAAAAATAACAAAGTGAATGCCAGCGCTGCTGAATGGTGAGTTTAGTGCACTCGTTGGCACAGGAAAAGCTGGTGCATTATGATCATGTATTTGATTCTCGGTTGCAGTACGTGCCATGCCATTATGTATTACCACAGGTACATTCTTAACTTATGTATAAACTTCTGACTTTCTGTATTTGATAAACTAGCTGCTATTATATAATTCACCAACTACGGTCGCCATGTCGGTGCCTGTGTTAGAAATGGTGCTGTACATTGCTTTTTAAAAATGTTCAACTGCAATGACAGGCTGGATGCAGGATAGAATTGTGAGCACTAGCAGGAGCTGGACTAATATAAACAGTATCCCCTGGCATTTCGACTCTTTGAACAGCAACCTACGAGAAATCAGCCAATGCGCAAAAAACAAGCACTCTTACTTCCCATCAGTTTCTTCATCCCTCTTGGTTTCCTATTGTCTATGGCATCCATGCATTGCAAGCTTAGTTTAGAAATTGCCCTGTTTGCTATTCCAGTCAAGCTCAGGGATCTTCACTTGCTGCAGGAAAGAATACTGTGTGTTTATTTGTTTGCTGGAACAGCATCTAAGAGGCGCTGCGCGCTGCGAAGGGCAGACGACACAGTTTGAAGAGCCTGTGGACCGGGAGGGTCGCAGTTCAGCAGAAAGACAGTGTTCCTTTAATTATCCAGGCTGCTGGGGAAATGAAATATGTTCTTCAAAGTCTCCACACACACCTCAGACTTCTACCCAAAGCAGTATGCAGCGTGGCCTTAGTTAGATGTCACTGGGAAGGGATTCATTTCTCGGCGCATAGCTAACTTTGCAGTAACTCGCTAGTCATGCAGGACTTTATCGCCGTGGGCTGCCTGAGAGGACATGGCCACGTGCGTGGGAGTTTTGCATGATGCAGGAGTTTTTCAGGAAACCATATCACAAAGAATGTGTGGAGGATATGATGTGCTTTGTGTGTGGACACAACAATCTACAGCTCTGTGTGCTATATGAATGCTGCAGAATGGGGAGGGCAAAATGTTCCGGTGATTTTGTTAATCAGTCCCTATCACTCCTTATCAATAATTACCACCTGGGTGGGGGAAATTCCTCAATTTCGTTCCATAGAAAAATTGGTGCATTCATGGTAAAATGTGCCTGATACGCCCAGCCCGTGGAACGTGTTTGTTTTTTTCCAACCCACAATTTTTTTGTAAATTTCGTTTTCCCTGTAAAATAAAAAAATGGGGTGTGTTTTGGCCATAAAAATAGAAATTGCCTCACATAAACAAAACGGCGAAAGGATGTGTTAGAAAAGTTAGAAGTCATGCCAGCATAACGGAATTGTCAAATTTCTCCCTCTAATTATAACGATTGTTTGGGGCATTAATACAAGTGAAGGGTGGGGAGAGCAGTAGGATTTGCAGATCACTGCGCTGATTTTATGACAGTGAGTAGAACCTGCTGCCGGTGAGGGGGTTCTTACAAGACAGTGCTCTTCTGTCTTGAAGAGGGGTAGAGTGAATTTGGTTTGAAGAACTGGTATCACCCGAGCGCTAGTTCATTCAAGAAATGACTCTTTGTATGATTGTATACAGATTTTACAAAGAACTGTCGCTTTATATTTGTTGGTGATCTATTAAACTCAGCTCACACGTGTTTCGACTAAACATGGGTCTTGTTCAAGGCGTGTGTGGTGATCACAAAGCATATGTTATGTTTGATGAGCTCTGTCAATAGGCTCTTGTTGTATAAACCTGTGGGTCTGTGGGCCACTGCATTAAGCTGGCCGGTCAAAGCAATCTTTCAACCGCCCATCTTGAGCAGCTGCAACATCCATATTAATATGTATACACCTAATACATCTTCTCCTTATATATACATGCAAGAGCAAACACTAAAAATTAATTAAAATTGTTAGAATTGAATGGCCTAACACACCTCCCTCCTCATACACATTTAAGGAATCAGATGAGAGAGTACCATCTCATAACATACAAATACAAAATGGACCTTACTGCTCAATCATTAACCCAGTTACTGAGGGTTTCACTGCAATTACACTTTTACTCCAGGTCCTTCCATTTTCTGTTACTACAGCATCAGCCATTGCTCTACACACTCGCAGCAGACCTGCAAAAGTACTCTCCCCTTTGTTCACACTGTAAGGTCTGCGTACCCAAACTCTATCCACTTCTTCCACTCTGGTGAGTCGGACCTTTTTCATAATCATATCTTTGTTTCATGTCCTTACATTTAGAAATGACTCATCCTCTAAGTGCCTCCTCATCCCAATCCAGAAACTTCATCCTACCCGGCCATGGAGGACAGACCGATGAGGCTGCCTTCCCCCTCCTCAGAGCTTCTATGGGCACTAACCCTGTGGTCACATGTGGAGCTAATATATATCCGTATTCCATTTTGTCTATATTTTCTCCCAGATTCTACATTCTTGAATGGCAATGTGAATAAACTGCATGAATGTTCTATTAAAACGTTCAACTTCTCTATTGGTGACTGGATGGAACAATGAAGATTTGTGTTATTGTACTCATATCCCCTGCAAGAACCCTTTCATAACTTTGGAGGTGAATTCTACTCCATCGTCAGTTAAAGGTTTGCTGGGAAGTCCCTCTCTTTGAAAAATGTCTTTAAAAAATAGTACAACCCCCCTTAAATCTGCCTCTTGGACAACCTGGGTCTACACCCCTTTTGAATACAAGCCAACATAGACAAACACATATTTTTTTATACCACCCCTCGACTGGACTGGTCCCAATCCCAGGGCATCCTCAGAAAATCCAGCGGTTTAAGACTGCATATATATTTTGAGAACATTGTCTGATGGGGGCACACTGCCCACTCCTTGATTAATTATTTCACCTCTTTGCAATCCATTGCAATCCTCAGTCTACAGGAGTCCGACAGGAAAACTGAGTGGTCACCAACAAAGTAGACCATGTCAGCTAGGCAAGGCACCATCCATCGCCGAAAACCACGTTTCAGCGAGCAGGAGCTCAACATGTTGGCCGCACGCCCATGGAGCATGCAGACATGTTTTCTGCACTGACCTGCGGTGGCCAGCACAACTCGGGGGAAAAAGTGTATATGGGAGAAAGTGGCCCGCAAAGTCTTGGCAGTGGGGGCAACACCCCAGACCGTCAGAGATTGTCGTAAAAGGTGGGATGAACTACGTGTCTGGGTCTGCAACCTCCTCGCTGCCGAGTGCAGCCAGGGGCTGGCCATAGGAGGCAGCGTGCCATCCCAATCAAACCCACATCGTACTCCACATGGAGAGCATCAAGGGAGAAGGAGATGCGGAGACGGGAGCAGCAACATCTGATGATGACGGTGAGTGACCATTACCGTAATCCCAAAGTCACACCACACACCTTCATCCTCAATGCCAATGGTAAAGTCAAAATGTCAAGTAAGTGGCACCAGATCCCTGCTGCATTTGCCCCCATCGAAAGCCTCCTCCCACACAAGTACAATTTTCCTGCCACAAAGACAATCAACAAACCCCATTGACACACCCAACATGTCCCCTGTATTGCCGACACAAGTACCATCTGCATGCTCACACACATCACTGTCCAACTGCTGCCGTCACCACCGTGCCACCACATGTCAAGATACACACATCACCAGCACCATTTGCACACCTGTCACACCCACCATGTCCATACACGTAGAGTGAACATCAATGCATCAATGTACAGAATTGGAACACATCAGTTTCACAATCAAACTCCACAAGGCACACAGACCATATGGCAAGGCCAAAACATCCAAGCCACTAGACACCGGTACCCCATCCAACAGATACTGTGCACCACATGGCCACACCACAATGATGATCCCACGCTGCATCCCCCCATTCTTGTGTGCACCATGTCAATGCAAATGACCCTGAATGTACCAGCATCGATGTATGTCAGATGGATGCACACCCATTACTAATGCCCTGCCTCACAGGCACAGCAACTGACAGCAAGGGTGAACTTGCCACCACACCACAGTTGGGAATGAGTTTGGGGTTCGTGGGGGAGGGGTGTTGGGGTTTTTGGTGTGAGGGTAGTGGGGAAGGGGGTGTTGGGGTATTGGGTGTGTGGGTAGTAGGGGAGGGGGTGTGGGGTCAATTTAACAGGATAGTAGTGCTAGGTTAGGAATGCACATATGTACATAGTTAATCCATATTCAAAATACCTGACATGAATGGACATTGCTTCTTGACTGGGTGCCTATTTAATCATGTCCAGTGTCCAGTGTGCAGTGTGACCCATGCCCAGTTCTGTATTCTTTACAGTCCATCAAACGTAGTGGTCAATTAAATCTTGCCGTGTTGTACGTCCATCAATGACATCGTGGCGCAGAGGAATTTCAGCATCTTCCTCATCCTCATCCTCATCCTCAGGTGGCATCATGTTCATGTTAGGGGGCATGTGGATGTTGTGCCGGATGCACATGTTGTGTTGCATGGCACACACTAGTACAATTCTGTGCTCCTTTTCAGGGCCATAACTGAATCTGGTCATTACTGTCATGGTCATGAAGACAGGGGCACAGGCATGCAGGGGTTGCATGCACAGGACACCTCAGTGGACACTGTCCTGGCGCCTCTGGTGCCAGGCTCATGAACAAAAGTAAACAAGAACATCCATTTAACACCAAAAAGCTTTGATTATGGACATGGCACTTCAGATGCATTAACCTTGAACATTCCATCCATTAAGCAACCCCACGTGCATTCTTAGGTGTGGCTGCTAATGGATTGCCTTCGCACAAGCTCACTCTCTAGGAGTGGCAGGGTGTGGCTGGTAAGTCGGCCCTAATGGGCGTGCCCACGATCTCAGCTATATAAGCTGCCCCGATCTTCAAGACAGAGGCTTCATGTTATTCTGCACTTGCAAGCAACGTAACGCTCACCGTCAAGGTCAGACTTACCTTTGGGGTTCGTGGGGGTGGGGGTGTTGGGATCCTGCTTCCTGGACATCCTTTTTCCTGCCAGCATACTTACCAACTGGGGGAAGCTGTTCTTACCTGTACATCTCTTCGGCGAACCAAGTATTCATCTTTACACTTTCCAGAATGCCGAAATCTTCATCTTGGCACCGCAGCATGACGCGCTCCATCGTCGAAAGCAGCGCCTGCAAGGAAAAACAGAAGACAAGGTTAGACATTGAAAAAACAGTCAGTTTAAGGTTGTAGAGCTTATCTTCCATAATTCATAGATGAGCTTTATGGGCCGGCGTATGCTCACAGAAACCATACTTTGGGGTGAAGGGTTTGAGAGGTACAACAATCACAGATGAACGCACTCACACACGCAGGAGCAGTATCGCCATGTACCACCACTCACAGATTTTCTACTGAGGGATTTCAGAGAGGGTGGCAACCGTTCCCAACACCTCCGCAGAGACCAGGTGAGCATAACAATTACATGTTAGCATTAGCTGTACAGTGTTCATATTGAAATGCAACTAAGCACATAGATTAAAAACTATACATGGCATGTGTCATTCTGTATGAACCCAGTAAGTGTACTTAGGGCTGATCCATGGGTGGGAGTGGAATGGGTGCAGTTGCTGTCACATGGCCTGTTGACTGTGAACCTCTACTCTCACAATTCAAGTACAACAGACCACAACAGTGTTCAATTTCATTGATGTATTACCAATGAAAATGGACTGTGCATATACAGTGGCAACTGACACATATGCCTGATTTGATTCATATAATACAGTGGTATCCCCAGTATGCATTCTACATATACAGGTCTACATGTATACATCCATTAACGGTTTCCCCATATGACTAGGTCAGATATCAATTGGTGGTATCTTTCACGGGTGAAGGGTCGTGTTACTGTAATACGGTGTGCGTCAGCATGGTGAAACAAAGCTACATTGGATGAGGCCTGCACCGCACAATCATATCTTGGTGGTAGTCAATAATATTCATGTCTTAAATGTTCATACTTGACCCATTGTACTTGGAGGTGTCCCTTAAGGTGATATGACAGGCATACTGATCTACGGTGTACCTATGGTCTGAGTGCAGTGACTGAATTTGTATGTCTGGCAGCTGGTATTCTCTCTGGCAGGGCAGCATGACTTGTGAATTGTTTTGCTGGGATCTGTATTTCATGCATTGTCACTACAGAAAGGTGCATTGTGGTACATGTGGTTCATGTTTTGTGATGTTCCTGATACATGTGCTGGTGCGTGCACTGTGTTTGTTGATTGCATGTAGACACGGCTGTGAAGAGCTTACACATCTGCATGCATTAGTTGTGTTGCACATTCTCAACAGCCAGGTACAATGTCCAGCGTGTCGTTCCATGTAGCGGGGCAGCGTGGAGTTGCGCAGCACCATGGCATCATGTGTGGAGCCAGGGAATCTTGCATAGCAATGCTTGATTATTTTGCATGCATCACACACCATCTGTACATTCAGGGAGTGGTACAGCTTCCTGTGTGGTAGACTACCTCCACAGCATGCCAGACAACCAGCTCCACATGTATACAGTCGAGCACATCTATTACATTTGGCATGCCTGCAAGTTCATGGAATGCTATTTTGGTTGCATTCAGCTCCTCTGCAGTCCGTGATAAGCTAATGTGGTCGTGCGCATGGGACAGGAGTGCAACTAGCACCTCGTTCAGCACACGGGAGATTGCATGCAGCTGCCCCACTGTGTGCTGATAAGTGCCTGTGGCAAGGATGTGTAGCACACTCACTAACTTCAGCAAGGCGGGGGTGGCTGTCCGGATGTTGATTAGGCTCACCAAGTCATCATGTATGAGGTCCACTATTGTGGTGATGGTGACCCTGGCCAGCCGTTACAGGTTATGGATCTGCGCAGCTGTTAGGTTGAATTGGCTGGCCTTTAGGCGAGGGATTGGTGGCTGCTCGCGGGGTACAACTGCCTGCATAATGCTTATATGCTGGCCCATTCTCACCCTCCTTCTCCTGCCCTTCCCTGCATACTCTGGTTCACTGCTTCCTCACTGAGTAGCAATTCAGGCATGTCCTACAGCTCCAGTACTTCTAGTGCTAATGGTAGCATTGTGGCTTTGGGAGGGGTGTGGTATTTGGGAGTGCTCCTTTTGTGCTGCGCCAGACTCCATTGAGTCCACATTGAGTCCACCTGTGTTGATTGTGTGCACCTGTGGCAGGTTTCTACACACCAATTTCACATTAACGGTTGTTACGTGATGCCTGTGTTAACAGCATCATTGTATCCATTATTACTGGCATGCCTATGCCGGTAATTGCATATCCGGTCACCCCTTAATGTGAGCCTAATTGCGGCATGCCAGTGTCAGTGGCTTGGCTGCCGCATATCATCGATGATACCGGCAATGGTGTGGCCAGCCATCGCAACTCGGACTACTCTGGTCCGGTAATGGATGCTGGTACAGTAATACCAGCATCAATTTTATTAGACCGGCAACCTTGTAATGAGGCCCTGTGTCTAGTCGTAGCCACCAATAGTGTGCCCTTAGGTGACTGTTAGTCTTCGTCATCCCCAGATGCCCACTATGAGCTAACTCCAATTTTCTCTTCCTCACAACTGCAGGGGGAACAATGCGACCTGAATGCAGGACATGACTGTCCTCCACACTCAAGTCATGTTTAACTCTATGAACTGCACCCAAATCAATATTGACCGTATCTCACCTTACACAATTATTCATCTTCCATGTTGGCTTCTGCCCGAAAATCCCCAGAAATGGTGTCTTCACACACCACAAACACCTCTTGAGAAGATTCTCCCTCTTCATCTGCCACTTGAACGGCAGCACGCATTCCCATTCGGGATACATAATCGGTAATTACTTTCTCTTAGCCAGGCAGAAACGCACTGAGAAGTCATGCCCCAGAAGCAAGATAACCCATCTTGCAATTCTGCTTGATATACCATCAAGTCCCATTAAACTAAAGAACATCAACGAAGGCTTATGGTCACATAGAATGGTAAACCTCATGCATAACAGACAGGCTGTAAACTTTCTTATGGCCATCAAAACACGTAAGGCTTCCTTTTCAATATCTGAATATCTAGCTCAGCACCCTTGAGGACCCTAGATGAAAATGCAACAATTTGCTGCACTCCGTTGTCTCTTCGTAAAGGTACAGCTCCTAGCCTTGTCCCACTCGCATCTTTCATAACATGTCTCTTTATTAGCATCAAAACATGCCAAAACGGGCACACTTGAGATAGCATTCTTATTCTCAATAAATTCCTTTTCAAACACGGCTGTCCATTCACACTTTATACCCTTATTGCTCAGTGCACTTATATATTTGCAACCATCAAAAAAAATTCAACTACTAAAAATGATAATATTCTGTGCTTCTCTTTTGGAGATTCAAGTCCAACAATGGAAGTCACCAGACCTTCATGGGGTGAGACCCCTCTCCAGTAAGCTTATGCCCTAGGTAATCAATTTCTGGTACTCTGAAGCAACATTTACTTCTCTGTAGCTTGAGACCTGCTCCATGCAATTGTCCTAACACTACAATCAAGTTTTTATCCTGTTCCTCCACAGTTGTCTCCATCAACAATGTGTCATCTTGTTAAAAAAATCACACCCTCTAATTAAAAAGTTCCAGGAGGCAGATTTCAGTTAAGAACTGTTCATTAATAAGAATCTTATATATGCCCACGGATTCCTCAGCAGTTACTTTCAATTGTCTCAACAGCACATTTTTCCTCTAGCATTCCATACTGTACACTCCACACTCGATGCCTAACTCAGCATGGAATGTTGCATGTAGAGCATGAAATGCTACACATCTCCCTTGTTTACACCGTAACAGTAACAAGATTTGACATTAGAATTTAATGACAACCAACTTAACATTGTGAATGAAAATGACATAGTAACAACCTATTTACACTGTATCAAGTGAAATCTGCAACAAGTTTGATGGCAACAACTATAACATTGATTTACTTACTTATGTAATCATCCTGGCAACATGTGAAGCTAACACATTCATTGAGGGACCCAGGGTAATCATTACATATTACATGGCCACGGTAGTGGCCATGTAGTTATGGTTAAGTTGGTGTTTCCATAGGAAGAGCACTTTTTGGGTGGCTTATAACTTCTCTCCCCCTGGACGAATCCACACCAAACTTTCCAAAAACATGTTTTTGCAAAGTTTGGTGAGGATTCGTCCAGGGGGGGAAAAGTTATAGGGAAGGGGTCCCAAAATTTCTTTTTTTCCCATAGACTGAATGGGAAAACATTTTTGCTCGCGCCTACAGCCCAATCCGCTGGACGGATTTTCACCAAATTTGGACCAGGAGCAGCGGCTTAGTCCCAAAAGCATGCTTTTGCAAATTTGGTGAAAATCCATCCAGTAGTTTTTTTTTTTTAAATGACCAAAAAGTAGGTAAAAAAAAATTAGTGATATCTGTGTTCGGTCCGTGAACACACTTCCCTGTTTGCTTCGCGGACAGTGTCCTGATTGGCTGAGTGGCTATCGTCATGTCCGCGGACATATGGCGTGTTCGCTGATTGGACGGTGTTAAGCGCGAAGTGCGTCAGATTTTCGGTAGCGCCCGCCATCTTGGATTCGCGGATGTCCGTGGACAGCGCAGTGAAAGTTTGTTCAAAATGTGTATTTAGTAGAGTGTGTTGGTGTGTAGAAGTGTTTGGGGAGGATGGGAGGGTATGAGATAGGTTAAATGTTGTGCTTTTTTATGTGGTAGATGTTCTTTTTGTGTTCGATTTGTCTGCGGACATCACGGGTGTTCTGAAATGTTCTAAATAAACTGAATGGGGGGTGTTCTGAGGACTCAATATGTTTCCGTTTTGTTCGCAAGCAAGCTGAAACTGTTCTAAGAACACTCGCGGTGTCCTGAAATGTTCGCAAATAAACAAAATGGGGGTGTTCTGGGGACGCTGTCCGTATTGTTCTGTGGCAAGTTGAATGTGTTCTAAGAACACTCGGGGTGTCCTGAAATGTGTGCAAATAAACAAAATGGGGTGTTCTGAGGACGCTGTCCGTATTGTTCATTGTCAAGTTGAAAGTGACCTAAGAACTCTCGTGTTGTCCTGAAATGTTCGTAGGGGGTGTCCTGAAGACGCTGTCCGTATATTTCGATGGAAAGTTGAAAGTTTTCTAAGAACTGTCTCGGTGTCCTGAAATGTTCGTAAATAAACAAAATGGGGGTGTGTTCTAAGAACTCACACGTTGTCCTGAAATGTTCGTAGGGGGTGTCCTGAAGACACTGTCCGTATTGTTCGATGGCAAGTTGAAAGTGTTCTAAGAACTGTCTCGGTGTCCTGAAATGTTCGCAAATAAATAAAATGGGGGTGTGTTCTAAGAACACACGCGTTGCCCTGAAATGTTAGTAGGGGGTGTCCTGAGGACGCTGTCCGTATTGTTCATTGTCGAGTTGAAAGTGTTCTAAGAACTCTCGTGGTGTCCTGAAATGTTCGTAGGGGGTGTCCTGAAGATGCTGTCCATATTGTTGGATGGCAAGTTGAAAGTGTTCTAAGAACTCTCGCGTTGTCCTGAAATGTTTGTAGGGGGTGTTCTGAAGACGCTGTCCGTATTGTTCGCTGGAAAATTGAAAGTGTTCTAAGAACACTGGTAATGTCCGCGGACATTAAAAGTTTCCATAGGCTACAGTTGAAATGTTTGACTCTATGGATATGATATGCTGCGGTGGTTGTGGCCAGGGCATAGAGTGTTGGGCGCATGACCGTTTGGTCATGCACCCAAAACTCTATGCGCTGGCCACAACCACCACAGCATATCACACTTATAGTTGCATATAACTTTGGGTCAAAAACAAATTTATAAGGAACAAAGTTATAAGATATTATGGGTGTGATATGCTGCGATGGTTGTGGCCATGGCATAGAGTGTATAATATACTTACTGTTTGGTTTAGTAACTGGAGTACATGTATTTCTTGTTAAATTCTGTGATAAAAGAAAATAGCATGTTCGTATTAGTATTTTGTAATGACTTATTACATTGTATAATCAACAATCTTTTTTTGGACCCTCATATTTAGTATATTACAAACCAGAGTACTGTGCAATTTGCTCAGGTTCTGTGTTTGTTGCTAAAATCATTGGGTCTGTGGGATTAAAAAAAATCCATGTTGGATTAAAAAAAAAACTTTTTCTGTTATGCTATAGTTTATTTGTTTGTTTGTTTTCAGTGTTCATGTGTTGTTTTTGTCTAATGCTTTATACATTGGGTTGTTGCATTTTTTTTGGAGCAGTAACATATTATTTATTTGTTTGGATATTATGAAATTTTGGAGCAGTTAGATACCAGTAGGCGTATTCTAACGGTATATTTTTTGATATATTTTAGTGGTATTGATTTATCTGTTTGGATATTGTTAAATTTTGGGACAGTTAGATACCAATTGGCGTATTCTAACTGTCTATTTTTTTTATATATTTTAGTTGTATTGATTTATCTGTTTGGATATTGTTAAATTTTGCGACAGTTGGATACCAATTGGCGTATTCTAACTGTCTATTTTTTGCTCTAATTTAGTGGTGTTCATTTTTCTGATTAATTGTTGTAGAATCTTTGGGCAGTTAGATAGCTTTTGGAATATTCTAACAGTTTATATTTTTTACTACAAGTTTACTTGAGGTTTAAGGACAGTTTAGTTATCAAATTTTGGTTTTAAGAATATTAAATAAGCGTTTGTAAGATTTGCTGGTATTTTCTGCTTTAGAGTAATGGTAATATCGTTACATTCAAACCATCGAACATTTCTTTTTTATATATGCAGTGTAGTGCCCTGAATTGGTTGTGGATCCTGCGTGGTAGATTATACCTATTGTTGTGAACGTTTTCTTACCAAGTGATATTTGACCATATGTGAATCCAGTCAGCTTGCAGTTGTTTTTGGTACCATCTGCATTGTAACGTAGAAGCATTAGTTTTACGTATTTACTATGTGTTTGTATTACTAACGTGGAGCGATTATCTGAATTGCAGGTGGAACATAATCTACCATGGTTTGCATTTTGTACAAGTTGCTGAAATGGAATGGATTCACAATTAGTTATTGATATATATACGAAGCGTTCATTGGGGATTTCTTCTTGTGTCACATTGTTGCAGAGAGTGCATGTATGTTTCCACATGTATGAAATCTGGAAGATTTCATTTATAGGTATGTTTTTGTTTTCCAGTACTTGTAGTAAGTACATTAGACATTCTTGTGGATCTTCCTGTGAGTTTATAGTGAATTTCACCATTCCAGCACAGTAGTCCAATTGTTGTCTTATTCCATAAACACTATACGTGTTGTCAGGATTGTTTGCTGCATTTCTGTGAAGTTATTAACATTTGCAACGTCAATGGGTCTGTACTGTGTAAGTAAATGTTGTCAACAATTGGTGGTAATTGAAATAGAATATTCATTGCTACATTTGCGTAGCAATTTACACCAACTATATTTGAGAGTTTAAATGGACCAGGTAGTTCTGTATCTGACTGCTTTTTTTGGAGTTTGTCTTCCTCCTTTGAAGAAGTACCTGGTTTACTTTCCCTAATTGATTCTTTTTTGCTTGTGGTACTTGATGAAGTTTTAGTTTATTTTACTCTCTTTGGAGGATTTGCAGTGACATCCTGTTGCATTTCTGTTTGATTTAGTTTTCTTTGAGAACATTTTCCTTTTTGTGGAACAGGATATGTTTCTAGATGGGGGTGTATAGTGAACAAAGTCTATTGTATTCTAAAATGCAAGGAATATCAGCGTTTATTTTACTTGCATCTAAGTTGATTAGAAATAGATGGTCAAGTGTACGTAAGCGTGATAGTGCTACGTAGCTCATGCCTTCTTTAAAGACTGTGTTACCAATGTCTATCATTGCTTTGTCTAGGGTAAGACCTTGTGATTTATGAATGGTGACTGCGTATGCAAGAGTTAGAGAAAATTGTTCTCTGCGTACATACATGTCTTTGAAGAGAAGGAATCGAGCTGTTGAGCCTCCTATCCTTTTTACTTCTGAAAGTTTGTCAAAGAGTATATTGACAAACTGAATTTTGTTGTCACGTGGGTATGTTTGAAAGCCAACAACTGTACCCAGTGCTCCATTAACTAGCCCTTGGTCCACGTCAAGGTTACGTTTAAGCATTACTCTGCAATTTAAGGATAATTATTATATCTTTTCTAAGTCTGCCGTGTTTGAGATTGATTTTTCCAAACTATTTAGTCTTGTTGTGGCTTGGTCACACATAGGTAGTGTCATACCATGTACATCTAGTTTGTCTGTGGCGCTAATTTCCATTATTGGTTGCATTTCTTTACTTAACATTATTTCATTGAATTTGAAACAGCTTGCAAGAGTTGGCATTAAGGCCATATCGCCCTAATAAAAAAGAGCACTCACAAGTGACTAACGCTGGAAGACCTAATTGAGGATGAGTACTGGCAGAAATGTAAAAACACCCAACATAAGGAGCAGCCACAACACATTAAAATACTCACAAACAGGGACCAACCACCAGAGATCAGGGAGCAGCGATTATGTCTGTGCATGTACTGGCCTGTTAGCGCAAGGCGGGGTCGCGCCTGTGATCAGGTATAAACCCTGAATCATGAAACTACAGGTATGCTGCGAAATGTAATTCCCACCATCTCGGAGCGTTCAGAGGCTGAGAAGGCTCTGATTTAAGTCGCCCGAGCTTACAAAAAGGCTTCCAAAAAAGGCAAACCGTCCGAAAAACGGAGCCGCACGCTGTGCAAAGAACCAGCAATTAAAACAGCGTATCCTTTGTAACTGTGCAAATAGCAAATAGCACCCTTAAAAGAGCAATGAGCACCAAGCACACGCAAAGAAATGCTAACAGGTAAAACATCAATTAAATGAACAGCAGCAGCAGTTCATGCAATTACAAAGCAATCAATATATCGTGTAGTGTACCACAGAACAACACAATTACCACATGCAATGATTGCAGATTTTTTTACCAAACATTCATAATGCAGCGATTCTTTTTGTTAATTTAAACCAAAAGCAGTTCAAGAAATTGAAACATACATGCATATTCTAGCCATCGACTTTACATGAATTGGCCATGAATCAGGAATAGCACAATACATTTTTGCACAAATGAGTGGCCAGAAAAGAGTGTGTCACAAAGAAGTGATATCAGTACTGTCCTGGGTTGGGGAATCGGTGGTAGTGGGGAAGAATGTGCATAATGCAAAAGAAAATGCACTTATACCACATCTGTTTGGAAGCACTGATAATATGAGTAATAATAATAATAATAATAATATCACATTTTATGTAGTGTTTCATGCCAGATTTATCCTATGTCTAAGCACTGTAAAAATAATAATGTAATGGGTCACATTAAGAGATTTAGATATGATCTGATATGGTATTTATAACGCACCTATTCACAGTATTTCAAGGCGCAACGAGGCAAGGGAGGGGAACAGAGGGAAGACAGAGACAACGATCTTACTAGGCCAGGTGAACTGCAAACTCTAGGGCTCCTGAATCTCTCGCCATGTTTGGAATCTGGTGGACCCAACGTGACCCACGCATATTTGTAGGTCACTTTCACCAAAGATTTAGAATGACACATATTCACCCAGATCTTGCAATGTGGGGAAGTATGCGATAATGATCTCGGTCTAATACAGGCAATAAAACTGCTGGAGACCTTTTATTGTGCGTCCTTTACCGACAATCTGTAGCCATTCATGTTACCCAACAGCATGTATTCACAATGACGCATAGATCAAATCCATTACATGTGTTCCCTTTTCCTTTTCCCTGATTGTATGGCACTTGTAATTGTATCATTTGTCAATTATTAAAACATGCATTATTGATCATTTTATTAGTTCTTGAACAATACACAAATGGTATTGTTGGCATGCAGGACAATTGAAAGTTTAAGCAGAGGAGTGACGTAATGGTGTTTATGTAGTACATTAGAGACTGGAGATGGCATTTTCATACTGATACAATGGGGGTCATTATGAGTTTGGGCGGTAAGGGATACCGGGCACCGGTAAGGAGACCGGTGCCGGTAATTCCTTACCGCCCAATTCCGAGGTCCCTTAGCGGGAACCGTAAAGGACGTGTGGTCTGACCACACGTCCTTTACGGGTCCCACTAAGGGACCAGGGCACTAATAACGGGCCTGCTATTCGCGGGCCCGTAATTACTGCCTTCCCCATTCCCATTGAGCCCTATGGGCTGGTTGAATGGGGACTTACCAGGTCCTCCAGGGTCGGAATGACCCGGTAAGTCCCCATCCAACCAGACCGGACCCGGTATTGGAGGCAGACATGGCTCTTAAATCAGATTACCCTGGTAGACTTTTTCAACTTTTGTGCCAAGGAGCGAGCAATATGGCTCTACCCAACATGACCTTGCGTATACAAAAAGACAGGAAAGTAAACATTGGGACATTCGAGAGGTGGCATTTGGAGAGGGAGTAGCAACACTACAAATCTCTGTATAGTTATGGAATGTAATTTTTGAAGTTAGGGGATAGTTGGGATTTGTTCTAGTATAGGTTAGAGTAGTATTAAATCAATCTTTGGGCCTAGTTAGAGTTAGCAAATTAGGTTATAATATCAACATAACATGGGGGCACATGATTTCTGTGTCCACAGCCAGCCAGAAGACGGCTAAGCGAGTGAGAACAGTATCTAGACTATACATCGAAATTAGATTCATCAATGCAAACAGCCAACAAATTATATTCATTGAAATCCATTTCCATCGAAATGCACTTTCATTGAATACATTTTGTTGGATTTCGATCAGGGTTAGTGTTGGGTTAGGCTTAGGGTTAGGTTGGGTGTCCTCAAGGGTTGGGGGGATTTGGGTGGGAACCGTCCAAAAAATAATAAACACTGAAATATTATATGAAGCTGGCCAGTGCCGAAATACGTTATGATATGATATGAAATGGCATTTGTAACGCGCCTATACACAAGTGTTTGAAGGCTCGACAAGGCAGGGAGGAGGGAACAATAGGAAGACAAACAACAATCCTACTTGGCCAGGTGTCATTCAGATCGCGCAAGTGCATGGGTGGAGGGAAGGGAAAAGTGTAAGGGGAAAGGGGGGGAACGTGCAGTACAGGGTAAGTAGAACAACACATAAATACTAGGGCCAGCTGGTGGCAAGTGCAAGGTAAGTGCAGACAAGTGCTGCGAAGGGGGGATGAAAGGATGCATAGACAGTCCCGCAGTGCAGGGGTTGCCAGGGAGGCTGTGCAAGTGGAGAGTGGCTGGGCCAAGGACCGAGATCGGTGAGAGTGGCCCAGTTGCAGATTCAGTGCAGTTTCAGTCAAGAATTTAGCAGGGGAGAGGCGGAGAGAAAGCAGAAGCAAAGAGGAAGGTTTTGAGGTGCGTTGAAGATTTCAGCACTGTACAGCTCCATGTAACATTTTAACATGAAACCTAAATTGATCAAAATGCTATCTTTTACATTTAAAAGTACATATTCATCGAAACATGTCCAATCCTTTATTCGTTGGATAAGTTCCGATGGATATGTACTTTTGAATGTAAAAGATAGCATTTCGATGCATTTGCATTCGGTGCTTTTACTTCGATGGATTTCTTGTTCAATGCATTTTTTTCGTTGAAAAGACTATAAACCGTTTTTGGCAGTATGTGGGTCGAGCTTAAAGCTGACAGCTGAGAAAAGATGTTGTAGCATGTGTAACATGATGTTTATAATTGAGAGTGCAAAACAAGTAATGACAGAATGTAAGACTCTCAGACCCACTTATAAGTGTACTTTAGAAGGTTTGTTGACGATTGTGATCATATTCAAAGTAGTAAATATTGGTATTGTTCTATGAATACTAAAAATAATGCTTCACAGATTACACTTTACAGAGTGCGGCAGAACTATGTAAATGTCTTGAGACGCAAAACATTGCTGCATAATGGTTATGTTAACATACTGAAATTTGTATTTAATTTTAAGGATTTACTGTATTTAAAATTATTTGAGAATTATTTAAAATTTTGAGGATATTTTATTGGTAGAAATTTCATATGAAGTATAGAAAAGTATTGTTGTTGTTGATAAATTCAAATGCATGTGCATATTTTTATCTGTATTGTATGTAAAACATTTTAAATGAAATAACCAAATTAAAATAAAATAAAATGAATTCAAAGTATGTTATGACAACCTTGGTGTATAGTTCAAAAATATGGTTGTGGGAGTCTTCTTGACCTCATTTGCCCCCACTGGTAAATTCTCAGTATTACTTGACAAGAACTTCAGTAAAGCAGAATGCCAATCTCCAATATGAGATTGACATTCTGCTGTAAAGCAGTTTTTGGTACATTGACACACTCCCGATGGGTTACAAGAGTGCTTTGTGGCAGCTGACAGTGGATATAATGGTGTAGCTGCTGAACTTATCGTTTTTTAGTATCGTGCATGCAATGGATTCGGTTTGCAGAATAACTCTGAATCCAAATAATCAAAGCAAGTCAGGAAGCTGGGAAAGGTTACGGTTTCATTAACAATTATCTAAAACAGCAAGGTTACAACAGACATCAACAGACAATCACTAAGTTCTCGACAAATTTCCCATAAACACATCCTTATATGCAAAGACTAGATAATCAGTGACGTCTTACTAGATGGGAAATGAGAAAAACCTACAAGGGATTGTGATAGGTTCAAGGGGAACATCTAAGTAAACTTTCTATAAGGTCTGGGATTGTGGTTGGCTGTCTATCAGGTGGACAACTTATTCCTACCTCTAAAACATGTCATCTTCAACACTGTTAAGTACACGGTATATCATTGGCTCTCAAACAATAAGGCCCTTCATTATACAGCCCTCTACAATTGGTTGGCACGCTCATGGCATGTCCAGAACATTTGGTTCACTTAGCAGCACGTAAGCTTATACCCAGGTGCCAGGAGGTGGACTTGACTTTACCTCCCCGCCCAATAAGCGCAACATCTCTCATCACCCATGCCTTCTGCCATGCAGATTGCCTTTGAACTTGACCTTGGAAAGTATCCTTGTCTGTGGGAATATATGGAAGTACAGGCTTTCACTATCACTGCTCTAGGACTCCAAGCTCAACTCTAGGTCCTTCCTCAGCTCACGTGACAGGGGACCGTGATTCTGGTCTATTCTGCAACATTTAAATGTCTTACATGAATAAAACATGGAACTCCTGGTGTTCTTTCTTTGCCCCTCGATAAGGGATGATTCATCCTTCTAATGTTCATTGCTTTCAAGAATAGACAACCAACCTTGGCTACTTCTGTTTTGATGCCAGGCCAGACAGCCCTGCCAGGCCCTTCCACGATCTCAGTTTATTCTTGCTGCAACACAATTCTCAGCCTTTCCTCTCCATGGGTTTCAGCTCACTAAAATTCATTACACCGATGTCCAGCTGCTATACAATGGCGACTTTGCCTGCATTCTATTCACTACGTATAGCCATTTTCTATGACCACAGTAATTTCTGTAGCATACGTGCAATCTTCTTTTCTGCACATGAATGTTTACTCAATTCTCAACTTTGACATTAGTTCTGTAAGATCCATGCATTCTCTTCAGACAGTATTCTCAGTGCCCCACACTCCTCTCTTGTGACGTCACTAACTTCTCTTTCACTCTTTTTCATATTCCTTCAGGGAGTTCCTCCCTCAGATTGTCATCTCATACATTGTATAGGGTTTTCTCAGTGGATACATTTTCTCAAATACTTGCTGCAAAATTGGCACAACTACTGATGTCAAACATGATGCAGCCTCCAATTTCCAACATATTGGAGGCATGGGGTTGGATTTCCTGCAGAGGCATGCGACTGCTCCTCTACATTGCCGTGAGGCTAGGCAAACCTAGTACATTTTCTGTATGCCTATGGCATCCATCTTCGTGTGATACTCTTCATAAGCTACTAGATGAAATGGTAACTTTTCCCAGAAGATTTACACCCCCTTTAACAACTCCTATGGTTCCTAAAATATGTTACAAAAGCTGCATTTGCTCCTTAAACTCCCTTAAAACCATATGCACATCTCAATGCCTACTGAGTGGAATGCACCTCTTCCGATAGGAACAACCTACCAGAACATCACAAAACAGTGACTTATTAGTACAATAGTCAAAGCAGAACACATGAACATGAACTGTCTAGCCATGACGAAGCAGTGAAAGTGGCATGAAACTGCTGTAGAACTTCAGACAGGATTCATTCTTCATTACGATAAAAGGGAATATGGATAACCTCATGACATCTTTTCATGACCCACTCCATTGAATGCAGCTGCATAGTTCATGTTGCCCCTCCCTGAAATATACTTTCTGTCCAGAAGTGAAAGGGACAATAGATACAGAATGCCATACTGAGACTTGTTCTGTATCCTTTTGTTGGTTTCCTTGTATGACAACACAGCTGATTGCAGTTCTTGATTTCCTTTTGTTTTAATACATCTCTCTCTGGTTCTATTTATGTCTTTCTGCCCTCTTTTTGTGTATGCCCACTGGATCCCCGTAACTCCACTACAGGCAAGATCCTCTTCCTGCTGTGGCTCTTTCTCTCATCTTCGTATTGTACCCCACTTACCTTCTCCTTTCTGTTCTTTTTCATGAGTGTAAGTGCCGGGTACACTTCTGTTCCTGGTGCGTCTACTCCCAATCTGTAATACACTGCCAAGGAATGGGAGAAGGTACTACATGTACCCCCTTCTGATGTTCAATGGTGGCCATTGTTTTGTTTACTCTTTTTTCAATCGTTTTAATGGCCGCCATGGAAGGGGAGAAGAGACTACATGTAGCTGTTGGGTTTTCTCTGAAAACTTAAGAGCTCCCCACCACCAAGGTTTCATCATGTGCACTGCAGCGTGCAGAGGAACGCTGCGGTTTGTCCTTCATATTTGCACTCTGCAGTGCAAAGTGAGTAAATGCTGGCATGCCCAATTGATCCTTATGGGTTCCGCCTGATTTATGCTTCTGCATAAGGTAGGCGGGCTCCAAAACGATAGCAGAAAATACTCTTGTATGAAAATCCATTCCAGCGCAGATTCTGGAGCATTAGTGTGGTGAAGAGGAAGATGGATGCACAAATGCAAGTTGTGTTCTTCTGCCCCTCCTATCCCCATACAAATGTGTGAAAAGTGTTTCTATGCACGATGCTTTTACGCTACTCATTTATGCTGCATGCTCATGGAACATGAGCTCCAGAATAGTAACATTAAAGAGTAAAACGATGACCATTCAATAAAACCTGTCCCCTTCTAAGAATAGAAGCAGTAGGTCTTCACATCCTTTTGAAATATCACACAAATTAACTGATGGATGATAAAATCTGGTTCCAAATGTGGGGATCCTTTTAATGCTGTAAGTGTCAACATCATGAGGCTTACAAAAATAACAAAGTGAATGCCAGCGCTGCTGAATGGTGAGTTTAGTGCACTCGTTGGCACAGGAAAAGCTGGTGCATTATGATCATGTATTTGATTCTCGGTTGCAGTACGTGCCATGCCATTATGTATTACCACAGGTACATTCTTAACTTATGTATAAACTTCTGACTTTCTGTATTTGATAAACTAGCTGCTATTATATAATTCACCAACTACGGTCGCCATGTCGGTGCCTGTGTTAGAAATGGTGCTGTACATTGCTTTTTAAAAATGTTCAACTGCAATGACAGGCTGGATGCAGGATAGAATTGTGAGCACTAGCAGGAGCTGGACTAATATAAACAGTATCCCCTGGCATTTCGACTCTTTGAACAGCAACCTACGAGAAATCAGCCAATGCGCAAAAAACAAGCACTCTTACTTCCCATCAGTTTCTTCATCCCTCTTGGTTTCCTATTGTCTATGGCATCCATGCATTGCAAGCTTAGTTTAGAAATTGCCCTGTTTGCTATTCCAGTCAAGCTCAGGGATCTTCACTTGCTGCAGGAAAGAATACTGTGTGTTTATTTGTTTGCTGGAACAGCATCTAAGAGGCGCTGCGCGCTGCGAAGGGCAGACGACACAGTTTGAAGAGCCTGTGGACCGGGAGGGTCGCAGTTCAGCAGAAAGACAGTGTTCCTTTAATTATCCAGGCTGCTGGGGAAATGAAATATGTTCTTCAAAGTCTCCACGCACACCTCAGACTTCTACCCAAAGCAGTATGCAGCGTGGCCTTAGTTAGATGTCACTGGGAAGGGATTCATTGCTCGGCGCATAGCTAACTTTGCAGTAACTCGCTAGTCATGCAGGACTTTATCGCCGTGGGCTGCCTGAGAGGACATGGCCACGTGCGTGGGAGTTTTGCATGATGCAGGAGTTTTTCAGGAAACCATATCACAAAGAATGTGTGGAGGATATGATGTGCTTTGTGTGTGGACACAACAATCTACAGCTCTGTGTGCTATATGAATGCTGCAGAATGGGGAGGGCAAAATGTTCCGGTGATTTTGTTAATCAGTCCCTATCACTCCTTATCAATAATTACCACGTGGGTGGGGGAAATTCCTCAATTTCGTTCCATAGAAAAATTGGTGCATTCATGGTAAAATGTGCCTGATACGCCCAGCCCGTGGAACGTGTTTGTTTTTTTCCAACCCACAATTTTTTTGTAAATTTCGTTTTCCCTGTAAAATAAAAAAATGGGGTGTGTTTTGGCCATAAAAATAGAAATTGCCTCACATAAACAAAACGGCGAAAGGATGTGTTAGAAAAGTTAGAAGTCATGCCAGCATAACGGAATTGTCAAATTTCTCCCTCTAATTATAACGATTGTTTGGGGCATTAATACAAGTGAAGGGTGGGGAGAGCAGTAGGATTTGCAGATCACTGCGCTGATTTTATGACAGTGAGTAGAACCTGCTGCCGGTGAGGGGGTTCTTACAAGACAGTGCTCTTCTGTCTTGAAGAGGGGTAGAGTGAATTTGGTTTGAAGAACTGGTATCACCCGAGCGCTAGTTCATTCAAGAAATGACTCTTTGTATGATTGTATACAGATTTTACAAAGAACTGTCGCTTTATATTTGTTGGTGATCTATTAAACTCAGCTCACACGTGTTTCGACTAAACATGGGTCTTGTTCAAGGCGTGTGTGGTGATCACAAAGCATATGTTATGTTTGATGAGCTCTGTCAATAGGCTCTTGTTGTATAAACCTGTGGGTCTGTGGGCCACTGCATTAAGCTGGCCGGTCAAAGCAATCTTTCAACCGCCCATCTTGAGCAGCAGCAACATCCATATTAATATGTATACACCTAATACATCTTCTCCTTATATATACATGCAAGAGCAAACACTAAAAATTAATTAAAATTGTTAGAATTGAATGGCCTAACACACCTCCCTCCTCATACACATTTAAGGAATCAGATGAGAGAGTACCATCTCATAACATACAAATACAAAATGGACCTTACTGCTCAATCATTAACCCAGTTACTGAGGGTTTCACTGCAATTACACTTTTACTCCAGGTCCTTCCATTTTCTGTTACTACAGCATCAGCCATTGCTCTACACACTCGCAGCAGACCTGCAAAAGTACTCTCCCCTTTGTTCACACTGTAAGGTCTGCGTACCCAAACTCTATCCACTTCTTCCACTCTGGTGAGTCGGACCTTTTTCATAATCATATCTTTGTTTCATGTCCTTACATTTAGAAATGACTCATCCTCTAAGTGCCTCCTCATCCCAATCCAGAAACTTCATCCTACCCGGCCATGGAGGACAGACCGATGAGGCTGCCTTCCCCCTCCTCAGAGCTTCTATGGGCACTAACCCTGTGGTCACATGTGGAGCTAATATATATCCGTATTCCATTTTGTCTATATTTTCTCCCAGATTCTACATTCTTGAATGGCAATGTGAATAAACTGCATGAATGTTCTATTAAAACGTTCAACTTCTCTATTGGTGACTGGATGGAACAATGAAGATTTGTGTTATTGTACTCATATCCCCTGCAAGAACCCTTTCATAACTTTGGAGGTGAATTCTACTCCGTCGTCAGTTAAAGGTTTGCTGGGAAGTCCCTCTCTTTGAAAAATGTCTTTAAAAAATAGTACAACCCCCCTTAAATCTGCCTCTTGGACAACCTGGGTCTACACCCCTTTTGAATACAAGCCAACATAGACAAACACATATTTTTTTATACCACCCCTCGACTGGACTGGTCCCAATCCCAGGGCATCCTCAGAAAATCCAGCGGTTTAAGACTGCATATATATTTTGAGAACATTGTCTGATGGGGGCACACTGCCCACTCCTTGATTAATTATTTCACCTCTTTGCAATCCATTGCAATCCTCAGTCTACAGGAGTCCGACAGGAAAACTGAGTGGACACCAACAAAGTAGACCATGTCAGCTAGGCAAGGCACCATCCATCGCCGAAAACCACGTTTCAGCGAGCAGGAGCTCAACATGTTGGCCGCACGCCCATGGAGCATGCAGACATGTTTTCTGCACTGACCTGCGGTGGCCAGCACAACTCGGGGGAAAAAGTGTATATGGGAGAAAGTGGCCCGCAAAGTCTTGGCAGTGGGGGCAACCCCCCAGACCGTCAGAGATTGTTGTAAAAGGTGGGATGAACTACGTGTCTGGGTCTGCAACCTCCTCGCTGCCGAGTGCAGCCAGGGGCTGGCCATAGGAGGCAGCGTGCCATCCCAATCAAACCCACATCGTGGGAGGAGACCTGCAGCACCGTACTCCACATGGAGAGCATCAAGGGAGAAGGAGATGCGGAGACGGGAGCAGCAACATCTGATGATGACGGTGAGTGACCATTACCGTAATCCCAAAGTCACACCACACACCTTCATCCTCAATGCCAATGGTAAAGTCAAAATGTCAAGTAAGTGGCACCAGATCCCTGCTGCATTTGCCCCCATCGAAAGCCTCCTCCCACACAAGTACAATTTTCCTGCCACAAAGACAATCAACAAACCCCATTGACACACCCAACATGTCCCCTGTATTGCCGACACAAGTACCATCTGCATGCGCACACACATCACTGTCCAACTGCTGCCGTCACCACCGTGCCACCACATGTCAAGATACACACATCACCAGCACCATTTGCACACCTGTCACACCCACCATGTCCATACACGTAGAGTGAACATCAATGCATCAATGTACAGAATTGGAACACATCAGTTTCACAATCAAACTCCACAAGGCACACAGACCATATGGCAAGGCCAAAACATCCAAGCCACTAGACACCGGTACCCCATCCAACAGATACTGTGCACCACATGGCCACACCACAATGATGATCCCACGCTGCATCCCCCCATTCTTGTGTGCACCATGTCAATGCAAATGACCCTGAATGTACCAGCATCGATGTATGTCAGATGGATGCACACCCATTACTAATGCCCTGCCTCACAGGCACAGCAACTGACAGCAAGGGTGAACTTGCCACCACACCACAGTTGGGAATGAGTTTGGGGTTCGTGGGGGAGGGGTGTTGGGGTTTTTGGTGTGAGGGTAGTGGGGAAGGGGGTGTTGGGGTATTGGGTGTGTGGGTAGTAGGGGAGGGGGTGTGGGGTCAATTTAACAGGATAGTAGTGCTAGGTTAGGAATGCACATATGTACATAGTTAATCCATATTCAAAATACCTGACATGAATGGACATTGCTTCTTGACTGGGTGCCTATTTAAGCATGTCCAGTGTCCAGTGTGAAGTGTGACCCATGCCCAGTTCTGTATTCTTTACAGTCCATCAAACGTAGTGGTCAATTAAATCTTGCCGTGTTGTACGTCCATCAATGACATCGTGGCGCAGAGGAATTTCAGCATCTTCCTCATCCTCATCCTCATCCTCAGGTGGCATCATGTTCATGTTAGGGGGCATGTGGATGTTGTGCCGGATGCACATGTTGTGTTGCATGGCACACACTAGTACAATTCTGTGCTCCTTTTCAGGGCCATAACTGAATCTGGTCATTACTGTCATGGTCATGAAGACAGGGGCACAGGCATGCAGGGGTTGCATGCACAGGACACCTCGGTGGACACTGTCCTGGCGCCTCTGGTGCCAGGCTCATGAACAAAAGTAAACAAGAACATCCATTTAACACCAAAAAGCTTTGATTATGGACATGGCACTTCAGATGCATTAACCTTGAACATTCCATCCATTAAGCAACCCCACGTGCATTCTTAGGTGTGGCTGCTAATGGATTGCCTTCGCACAAGCTCACTCTCTAGGAGTGGCAGGGTGTGGCTGGTAAGTCGGCCCTAATGGGCGTGCCCACGATCTCAGCTATATAAGCTGCCCCGATCTTCAAGACAGAGGCTTCATGTTATTCTGCACTTGCAAGCAACGTAACGCTCACCGTCAAGGTCAGACTTACCTTTGGGGTTCGTGGGGGTGGGGGTGTTGGGATCCTGCTTCCTGGACATCCTTTTTCCTGCCAGCATACTTACCAACTGGGGGAAGCTGTTCTTACCTGTACATCTCTTCGGCGAACCAAGTATTCATCTTTACACTTTCCAGAATGCCGAAATCTTCATCTTGGCACCGCAGCATGACGCGCTCCATCGTCGAAAGCAGCGCCTGCAAGGAAAAACAGAAGACAAGGTTAGACATTGAAAAAACAGTCAGTTTAAGGTTGTAGAGCTTATCTTCCATAATTCATAGATGAGCTTTATGGGCCGGCGTATGCTCACAGAAACCATACTTTGGGGTGAAGGGTTTGAGAGGTACAACAATCACAGATGAACGCACTCACACACGCAGGAGCAGTATCGCCATGTACCACCACTCACAGATTTTCTACTGAGGGATTTCAGAGAGGGTGGCAACCGTTCCCAACACCTCCGCAGAGACCAGGTGAGCATAACAATTACATGTTAGCATTAGCTGTACAGTGTTCATATTGAAATGCAACTAAGCACATAGATTAAAAACTATACATGGCATGTGTCATTCTGTATGAACCCAGTAAGTGTACTTAGGGCTGATCCATGGGTGGGAGTGGAATGGGTGCAGTTGCTGTCACATGGCCTGTTGACTGTGAACCTCTACTCTCACAATTCAAGTACAACAGACCACAACAGTGTTCAATTTCATTGATGTATTACCAATGAAAATGGACTGTGCATATACAGTGGCAACTGACACATATGCCTGATTTGATTCATATAATACAGTGGTATCCCCAGTATGCATTCTACATATACAGGTCTACATGTATACATCCATTAACGGTTTCCCCATATGACTAGGTCAGATATCAATTGGTGGTATCTTTCACGGGTGAAGGGTCGTGTTACTGTAATACGGTGTGCGTCAGCATGGTGAAACAAAGCTACATTGGATGAGGCCTGCACCGCACAATCATATCTTGGTGGTAGTCAATAATATTCATGTCTTAAATGTTCATACTTGACCCATTGTACTTGGAGGTGTCCCTTAAGGTGATATGACAGGCATACTGATCTACGGTGTACCTATGGTCTGAGTGCAGTGACTGAATTTGTATGTCTGGCAGCTGGTATTCTCTCTGGCAGGGCAGCATGACTTGTGAATTGTTTTGCTGGGATCTGTATTTCATGCATTGTCACTACAGAAAGGTGCATTGTGGTACATGTGGTTCATGTTTTGTGATGTTCCTGATACATGTGCTGGTGCGTGCACTGTGTTTGTTGATTGCATGTAGACACGGCTGTGAAGAGCTTACACATCTGCATGCATTAGTTGTGTTGCACATTCTCAACAGCCAGGTACAATGTCCAGCGTGTCGTTCCATGTAGCGGGGCAGCGTGGAGTTGCGCAGCACCATGGCATCATGTGTGGAGCCAGGGAATCTTGCATAGCAATGCTTGATTATTTTGCATGCATCACACACCATCTGTACATTCAGGGAGTGGTACAGCTTCCTGTGTGGTAGACTACCTCCACAGCATGCCAGACAACCAGCTCCACATGTATACAGTCGAGCACATCTATTACATTTGGCATGCCTGCAAGTTCATGGAATGCTATTTTGGTTGCATTCAGCTCCTCTGCAGTCCGTGATAAGCTAATGTGGTCGTGCGCATGGGACAGGAGTGCAACTAGCACCTCGTTCAGCACACGGGAGATTGCATGCAGCTGCCCCACTGTGTGCTGATAAGTGCCTGTGGCAAGGATGTGTAGCACACTCACTAACTTCAGCAAGGCGGGGGTGGCTGTCCGGATGTTGATTAGGCTCACCAAGTCATCATGTATGAGGTCCACTATTGTGGTGATGGTGACCCTGGCCAGCCGTTACAGGTTATGGATCTGCGCAGCTGTTAGGTTGAATTGGCTGGCCTTTAGGCGAGGGATTGGTGGCTGCTCGCGGGGTACAACTGCCTGCATAATGCTTATATGCTGGCCCATTCTCACCCTCCTTCTCCTGCCCTTCCCTGCATACTCTGGTTCACTGCTTCCTCACTGAGTAGCAATTCAGGCATGTCCTACAGCTCCAGTACTTCTAGTGCTAATGGTAGCATTGTGGCTTTGGGAGGGGTGTGGTATTTGGGAGTGCTCCTTTTGTGCTGCGCCAGACTCCATTGAGTCCACATTGAGTCCACCTGTGTTGATTGTGTGCACCTGTGGCAGGTTTCTACACACCAATTTCACATTAACGGTTGTTACGTGATGCCTGTGTTAACAGCATCATTGTATCCATTATTACTGGCATGCCTATGCCGGTAATTGCATATCCGGTCACCCCTTAATGTGAGCCTAATTGCGGCATGCCAGTGTCAGTGGCTTGGCTGCCGCATATCATCGATGATACCGGCAATGGTGTGGCCAGCCATCGCAACTCGGACTACTCTGGTCCGGTAATGGATGCTGGTACAGTAATACCAGCATCAATTTTATTAGACCGGCAACCTTGTAATGAGGCCCTGTGTCTAGTCGTAGCCACCAATAGTGTGCCCTTAGGTGACTGTTAGTCTTCGTCATCCCCAGATGCCCACTATGAGCTAACTCCAATTTTCTCTTCCTCACAACTGCAGGGGGAACAATGCGACCTGAATGCAGGACATGACTGTCCTCCACACTCAAGTCATGTTTAACTCTATGAACTGCACCCAAATCAATATTGACCGTATCTCACCTTACACAATTATTCATCTTCCATGTTGGCTTCTGCCCGAAAATCCCCAGAAATGGTGTCTTCACACACCACAAACACCTCTTGAGAAGATTCTCCCTCTTCATCTGCCACTTGAACGGCAGCACGCATTCCCATTCGGGATACATAATCGGTAATTACTTTCTCTTAGCCAGGCAGAAACGCACTGAGAAGTCATGCCCCAGAAGCAAGATAACCCATCTTGCAATTCTGCTTGATATACCATCAAGTCCCATTAAACTAAAGAACATCAACGAAGGCTTATGGTCACATAGAATGGTAAACCTCATGCATAACAGACAGGCTGTAAACTTTCTTATGGCCATCAAAACACGTAAGGCTTCCTTTTCAATATCTGAATATCTAGCTCAGCACCCTTGAGGACCCTAGATGAAAATGCAACAATTTGCTGCACTCCGTTGTCTCTTCGTAAAGGTACAGCTCCTAGCCTTGTCCCACTCGCATCTTTCATAACATGTCTCTTTATTAGCATCAAAACATGCCAAAACGGGCACACTTGAGATAGCATTCTTATTCTCAATAAATTCCTTTTCAAACACGGCTGTCCATTCACACTTTATACCCTTATTGCTCAGAGCACTTATATATTTGCAACCATCAAAAAAAATTCAACTACTAAAAATGATAATATTCTGTGCTTCTCTTTTGGAGATTCAAGTCCAACAATGGAAGTCACCAGACCTTCATGGGGTGAGACCCCTCTCCAGTAAGCTTATGCCCTAGGTAATCAATTTCTGGTACTCTGAAGCAACATTTACTTCTCTGTAGCTTGAGACCTGCTCCATGCAATTGTCCTAACACTACAATCAAGTTTTTATCCTGTTCCTCCACAGTTGTCTCCATCAACAATGTGTCATCTTGTTAAAAAAATCACACCCTCTAATTAAAAAGTTCCAGGAGGCAGATTTCAGTTAAGAACTGTTCATTAATAAGAATCTTATATATGCCCACGGATTCCTCAGCAGTTACTTTCAATAGTCTCAACAGCACATTTTTCCTCTAGCATTCCATACTGTACACTCCACACTCGATGCCTAACTCAGCATGGAATGTTGCATGTAGAGCATGAAATGCTACACATCTCCCTTGTTTACACCGTAACAGTAACAAGATTTGACATTAGAATTTAATGACAACCAACTTAACATTGTGAATGAAAATGACATAGTAACAACCTATTTACACTGTATCAAGTGAAATCTGCAACAAGTTTGATGGCAACAACTATAACATTGATTTACTTACATATGTAATCATCCTGGCAACATGTGAAGCTAACACATTCATTGAGGGACCCAGGGTAATCATTACATATTACATGGCCACGGTAGTGGCCATGTAGTTATGGTTAAGTTGGTGTTTCCATAGGAAGAGCACTTTTTGGGTGGCTTATAACTTCTCTCCCCCTGGACGAATCCACACCAAACTTTCCAAAAACATGTTTTTGCAAAGTTTGGTGAGGATTCGTCCAGGGGGGGAAAAGTTATAGGGAAGGGGTCCCAAAATTTCTTTTTTTCCCATAGACTGAATGGGAAAACATTTTTGCTCGCGCCTACAGCCCAATCCGCTGGACGGATTTTCACCAAATTTGGACCAGGAGCAGCGGCTTAGTCCCAAAAGCATGCTTTTGCAAATTTGGTGAAAATCCATCCAGTAGTTTTTTTTTTTTAAATGACCAAAAAGTAGGTAAAAAAAAATTAGTGATATCTGTGTTCGGTCCGTGAACACACTTCCCTGTTTGCTTCGCGGACAGTGTCCTGATTGGCTGAGTGGCTATCGTCATGTCCGCGGACATATGGCGTGTTCGCTGATTGGACGGTGTTAAGCGCGAAGTGCGTCAGATTTTCGGTAGCGCCCGCCATCTTGGATTCGCGGATGTCCGTGGACAGCGCAGTGAAAGTTTGTTCAAAATGTGTATTTAGTAGAGTGTGTTGGTGTGTAGAAGTGTTTGGGGAGGATGGGAGGGTATGAGATAGGTTAAATGTTGTGCTTTTTTATGTGGTAGATGTTCTTTTTGTGTTCGATTTGTCTGCGGACATCACGGGTGTTCTGAAATGTTCTAAATAAACTGAATGGGGGGTGTTCTGAGGACTCAATATGTTTCCGTTTTGTTCGCAAGCAAGCTGAAACTGTTCTAAGAACACTCGCGGTGTCCTGAAATGTTCGCAAATAAACAAAATGGGGGTGTTCTGGGGACGCTGTCCGTATTGTTCTGTGGCAAGTTGAATGTGTTCTAAGAACACTCGGGGTCTCCTGAAATGTGTGCAAATAAACAAAATGGGGTGTTCTGAGGACGCTGTCCGTATTGTTCATTGTCAAGTTGAAAGTGACCTAAGAACTCTCGTGTTGTCCTGAAATGTTCGTAGGGGGTGTCCTGAAGACGCTGTCCGTATATTTCGATGGAAAGTTGAAAGTTTTCTAAGAACTGTCTCGGTGTCCTGAAATGTTCGTAAATAAACAAAATGGGGGTGTGTTCTAAGAACTCACACGTTGTCCTGAAATGTTCGTAGGGGGTGTCCTGAAGACACTGTCCGTATTGTTCGATGGCAAGTTGAAAGTGTTCTAAGAACTGTCTCGGTGTCCTGAAATGTTCGCAAATAAATAAAATGGGGGTGTGTTCTAAGAACACACGCGTTGCCCTGAAATGTTAGTAGGGGGTGTCCTGAGGACGCTGTCCGTATTGTTCATTGTCGAGTTGAAAGTGTTCTAAGAACTCTCGTGGTGTCCTGAAATGTTCGTAGGGGGTGTCCTGAAGATGCTGTCCATATTGTTGGATGGCAAGTTGAAAGTGTTCTAAGAACTCTCGCGTTGTCCTGAAATGTTTGTAGGGGGTGTTCTGAAGACGCTGTCCGTATTGTTCGCTGGAAAATTGAAAGTGTTCTAAGAACACTGGTAATGTCCGCGGACATTAAAAGTTTCCATAGGCTACAGTTGAAATGTTTGACTCTATGGATATGATATGCTGCGGTGGTTGTGGCCAGGGCATAGAGTGTTGGGCGCATGACCGTTTGGTCATGCACCCAAAACTCTATGCGCTGGCCACAACCACCACAGCATATCACACTTATAGTTGCATATAACTTTGGGTCAAAAACAAATTTATAAGGAACAAAGTTATAAGATATTATGGGTGTGATATGCTGCGATGGTTGTGGCCATGGCATAGAGTGTATAATATACTTACTGTTTGGTTTAGTAACTGGAGTACATGTATTTCTTGTTAAATTCTGTGATAAAAGAAAATAGCATGTTCGTATTAGTATTTTGTAATGACTTATTACATTGTATAATCAACAATCTTTTTTTGGACCCTCATATTTAGTATATTACAAACCAGAGTACTGTGCAATTTGCTCAGGTTCTGTGTTTGTTGCTAAAATCATTGGGTCTGTGGGATTAAAAAAAATCCATGTTGGATTAAAAAAAAAACTTTTTCTGTTATGCTATAGTTTATTTGTTTGTTTGTTTTCAGTGTTCATGTGTTGTTTTTGTCTAATGCTTTATACATTGGGTTGTTGCATTTTTTTTGGAGCAGTAACATATTATTTATTTGTTTGGATATTATGAAATTTTGGAGCAGTTAGATACCAGTAGGCGTATTCTAACGGTATATTTTTTGATATATTTTAGTGGTATTGATTTATCTGTTTGGATTTTGTTAAATTTTGGGACAGTTAGATACCAATTGGCGTATTCTAACTGTCTATTTTTTTTATATATTTTAGTTGTATTGATTTATCTGTTTGGATATTGTTAAATTTTGCGACAGTTGGATACCAATTGGCGTATTCTAACTGTCTATTTTTTGCTCTAATTTAGTGGTGTTCATTTTTCTGATTAATTGTTGTAGAATCTTTGGGCAGTTAGATAGCTTTTGGAATATTCTAACAGTTTATATTTTTTACTACAAGTTTACTTGAGGTTTAAGGACAGTTTAGTTATCAAATTTTGGTTTTAAGAATATTAAATAAGCGTTTGTAAGATTTGCTGGTATTTTCTGCTTTAGAGTAATGGTAATATCGTTACATTCAAACCATCGAACATTTCTTTTTTATATATGCAGTGTAGTGCCCTGAATTGGTTGTGGATCCTGCGTGGTAGATTATACCTATTGTTGTGAACGTTTTCTTACCAAGTGATATTTGACCATATGTGAATCCAGTCAGCTTGCAGTTGTTTTTGGTACCATCTGCATTGTAACGTAGAAGCATTAGTTTTACGTATTTACTATGTGTTTGTATTACTAACGTGGAGCGATTATCTGAATTGCAGGTGGAACATAATCTACCATGGTTTGCATTTTGTACAAGTTGCTGAAATGGAATGGATTCACAATTAGTTATTGATATATATACGAAGCGTTCATTGGGGATTTCTTCTTGTGTCACATTGTTGCAGAGAGTGCATGTATGTTTCCACATGTATGAAATCTGGAAGATTTCATTTATAGGTATGTTTTTGTTTTCCAGTACTTTTAGTAAGTACATTAGACATTCTTGTGGATCTTCCTGTGAGTTTATAGTGAATTTCACCATTCCAGCACAGTAGTCCAATTGTTGTCTTATTCCATAAACACTATACGTGTTGTCAGGATTGTTTGCTGCATTTCTGTGAAGTTATTAACATTTGCAACGTCAATGGGTCTGTACTGTGTAAGTAAATGTTGTCAACAATTGGTGGTAATTGAAATAGAATATTCATTGCTACATTTGCGTAGCAATTTACACCAACTATATTTGAGAGTTTAAATGGACCAGGTAGTTCTGTATCTGACTGCTTTTTTTGGAGTTTGTCTTCCTCCTTTGAAGAAGTACCTGGTTTACTTTCCCTAATTGATTCTTTTTTGCTTGTGGTACTTGATGAAGTTTTAGTTTATTTTACTCTCTTTGGAGGATTTGCAGTGACATCCTGTTGCATTTCTGTTTGATTTAGTTTTCTTTGAGAACATTTTCCTTTTTGTGGAACAGGATATGTTTCTAGAGGGGGGGTATAGTGAACAAAGTCTATTGTATTCTAAAATGCAAGGAATATCAGCGTTTATTTTACTTGCATCTAAGTTGATTAGAAATAGATGGTCAAGTGTACGTAAGCGTGATAGTGCTACGTAGCTCATGCCTTCTTTAAAGACTGTGTTACCAATGTCTATCATTGCTTTGTCTAGGGTAAGACCTTGTGATTTATGAATGGTGACTGCGTATGCAAGAGTTAGAGAAAATTGTTCTCTGCGTACATACATGTCTTTGAAGAGAAGGAATCGAGCTGTTGAGCCTCCTATCCTTTTTACTTCTGAAAGTTTGTCAAAGAGTATATTGACAAACTGAATTTTGTTGTCACGTGGGTATGTTTGAAAGCCAACAACTGTACCCAGTGCTCCATTAACTAGCCCTTGGTCCACGTCAAGGTTACGTTTAAGCATTACTCTGCAATTTAAGGATAATTATTATATCTTTTCTAAGTCTGCCGTGTTTGAGATTGATTTTTCCAAACTATTTAGTCTTGTTGTGGCTTGGTCACACATAGGTAGTGTCATACCATGTACATCTAGTTTGTCTGTGGCGCTAATTTCCATTATTGGTTGCATTTCTTTACTTAACATTATTTCATTGAATTTGAAACAGCTTGCAAGAGTTGGCATTAAGGCCATACAATTGACATTTTTTTGGGCTAATTGTTCCATAACATCTGTAGCAGATGCATTATCGCCATGAAGTGCATTAATTTGCCGGTTTTTCAATATTGCTTCTGCTTCTTTACAGAGTATTTCAACTCTGATACTTTTTAAAATGTTGGCATAAGTGAGATCTGCAGATTGCCACATGTTTTCTGTTAATTCTCTGTATTGGAAATGTTGCCAAAGGTTGACATTTCCAATGCTGCCAACAGTTTTACGGCAGAGTTTGTGTCCTAATGTTTTAAAAATAGGCTCACCTTTTACTGGTGTCAATTGAAGAAAATCTCCGAAAACAATAATGTGTTTTCCTGCAAAGAGCTCTTCATAGTTTTTTTTCAGTACTTCTTGTAATCTGAGGTGAATCAAAGCTAACATTAGGTTGGAGACCATGCTCACTTCATCTATTAGTAGCATTTTCATTGGTTTCAATACTCTGCGTAGTTCCATTGCAGCTTCTGCAGAAAGTTTGTAATAGTCTAATTTGTTCTGGTGTTCTACTGGTAATAGTAGTAAACAGTCTAAAGTGACAGCACCTACGTTGTAGGCAGCTAAACCTGTGGGGGCAGTGACAACAGCTGACAGTTTGTCGTTTGTCAATTGTTGAAGGAATTTACTGATGATTTTGATTAGGAATGTTTTGCCAGAACCAGCTTCACCACTGACGTACAGTAATATAGGATTATAATTAGGGCAGGAACATTCTTTATTTTCATGTTGTACACCATGTGCAATTTGTTTTTTTACTTCTTCAAAAATGCTACGTTGTTCATTGTTTAGTTTTGATTGTAGTATAGTTAAGTCTTCTTTATCTTAATACTGATGACACATATAGGGTAATTCATAGAAATCAGCGCACAAGTGGCGCACGCGGCTGGCGCACAGTGGGCGCGTGCGAATCCCTGCGCCAGCCGCGTGCGCCAAAATACATTTCCGCGCACAGCATATTCATGGATTCCAGCCACCAAAACCAGCCGTGGCGCACAGTGGCGCAGCGACCCTGCAGCAGCGCCAGTTACGCCCCCAAGAATGCCCCTTGCGCAGGGAAAAGCCATCAAAATCCCCAATCCAGCGCAAAGGGCTGCGCTAACCCTGTACCAGCACGGCAGGTGGGGTACGTGTATCACTGGGGTGCGCAGGAAGTTCCTCACATTATTTCAGCTGGATACGTGTATTTCAGGGGTGCGCGGGAAGTTCCACACGCGATTCCATGAGGGTACGTGTACATCAGGGGTGCGCGGGAAGTTTCACACGCGTTTTTAGTTGGGTACGTGTATATCAGGGGTGCGCTGGAAGTTACACATGCGAATGTCCTGGGTACGTGTATTTCCTGGTGCGCGGGAAGTTTCACACGCGTTTTTAGCTGGGTAGGCGTATATCAGGGGTGCGCTGGAAGTTCCACACGCGAATGTCCTGGGTACGTGTATTTCGGGGTGCGCGGGAAGTCACACACGTGAATTCAGCACGGTACGTGTATTTCAGGGGTGCGCGGGAAGTCACACACGTGAATTCAGCAGGGTACGTGTATTTCAGGGGTGCCCGGGAAGTTTCACACGCAAATGTCCTGGGTACGTGTATTTCGGGGTGCGCGGGAAGTTACACACGTCAATTCAGCAGGGTAAGTGTATTTCAGGGGTGCGCGGAAAGTTCTACACACGATTCCATCAGGGTACGTGTATATCAGGGGTGCACTGGAAGTTCCACACGCGAATGTCCTGGGTACGTGTATTTCGGGGTGCGCGGATAGTTACACACGTGAATTGAGCAGGGTACGTGTATTACTGGGGTGCGCGGGAAGTTTCACACGCAAATTCAGCAGGGTACATGTATTTCAGGGGTGCGCTGGAAGTTCCACACGCAAATGTCCTGGGTACGTGTATTTTGGGGTGCGTGGGAAGTTTCATACACAAATTCAGCAGGGTACGTGTATTTCAGGGGTGTGCGGGAAGTTTCACACACGATTTCAGCTGGGTACGTGTATTCCAGGGGTGCGCTGGAAGTTGCACACGCAAATGTCCTGGTAACGTGTATTTTGGGGTGCGCGGGAAGTTTCACACGCAATATCAGCAGGGTACGTGTATTTCAGGGGTTCCGTGGAGTACTACACGTGAATTGGCCGTGTGGGTCCTCCCAGGTGTTCGCTCCACAACCTCCACGGCCCCTGCAGGTAGCCCACACCACGGGGGACTACCCTGCACCCCCACCCCCCAGCAGTGCAGGGCACCCTCCACCAGGACCCCAACTCATGTCCCCCTGCACCCCCACTTCCCAGCACTGTGGGGCACCTGCCAGCAGGCCCCCACTCATGTCCAACTCATGTCCCCCTGCACCCCCACCCCCCAGCACTGTGGGGCACCCTCCACCAGGCCCCCAACTCATGTCCCCCTGTACCCCAACCCCCCAGCAGTGCAGGGCACCCTCCACCAGGACCCTAACTCATGTCCCCCTGCACCCCACCCCCCAGTAGTGCAGGGCACCCTCCACCAGGACCCCAACTCATGTCCCCCTGCACCCCCACCCCCCAGCACTGTGGGGCACCTGCCAGCAGGCCCCCACTCATGTCCAACTCAGGTCCCCCTGCACCCCCACCCCCCAGCACTGTGGGGCACCCTCCACCAGGCCCCCAACTCATGTCCCCCTGCACCCCCACCCCCCAGCACTGTGGGGCACCTGCCAGCAGGCCCCCACTCATGTCCAACTCATGTCCCCCTGCACCCCCACCCCCAGCACTGTGGGGCACCTGCCAGCAGGCCCCCAACTCATGTCCCCCTGCACCCCACCCGCAAGCACTGTGGGGCACCCTCTACCAGGCCCCCAACTCATGTCCCCCTGCACCCCCACCGCCCACCAGTGCAGGGCACCCTCCACCAGGACCCCAACTCATGTCCCCCTGCACCCCCACCCCCCAGCAGTGCAGGGCACCCTCCACCAGGCCCCCAACTCATGTCCCCCTGCAACCCACCCCCCAGCACTGTGGGGCACCTGCCAGCAGGCCCCCACTCATGTCCAACTCATGTCCCCCAGCACCCCCACCCCCCAGCACTGTGGGGCACCCTCCAATAGGCCCCCAACTCATGTCCCCCTGCACCCCCACCCACCAGCACTGTGGGGCACCTGCCAGCAGGCCCACAACTCATGTCCCCCTGCACCCCCACCACTGTGGGGCACCTGCCAGCTGGCCCCCACTCATGTCCAACTCATGTCCCCCTGCACCCCCACCCCCCAGCACTGTGGGGCACCTGCCAGCAGGCCCCCAACTCATGTCCCCCTGCACCCCCACCCCCCAGCACTGTGGGGCACCTGCCAGCAGGCCCCCACTCATGTCCAACTCATGTCCCCCTGCACCCCCACCCCCCAGCACTGTGGGGCACCCTCCACCAGGCCCCCAACTCATGTCCCCCTGCACCCCCACCCCCCAGCACTGTGGGGCACCTGCCAGCAGGCCCCCAACTCATGTCCCCCTGCACCCCCACCCCCCAGCACTGTCGGGCACCTGCCAGCAGGCCCCCACTCATGTCCAACTAATGTCCCCCTGCATCCCCACCCCCCAGCACTGTGGGGCACCTGCCAGCAGGCCCCAGACTCATGTCCCCCTGCACCCCCACCCCCCAGCACTGTGGGGCACCCTACAACAGGCCACAACTCATGTCCCCCTGCACCCCCACCCCCCAGCACTGTGGGGCACCCACCTCCAGGCCCTCCCTCATGTCCAACTCATGTCCCCCTGCACCCTCACCCCCCAGCACTGTGGGGCACCCTCCACCAGGCCCCCAACTCATGTCCCCCTGCACCCCCATCCCCCAGCAGTGCAGGGCACCTTCCACCAGGACCCCAACTCATGTCTCCCTGCACCCCCACCCCCCAGCAGTGCAGGGCACCCTCCACCAGGCCCCCAACTCATGTCCCCCTGCACCCCCACCCCCCAGCACTGTGGGGCACCTGCCAGCAGGCCCCCACTCATGTCCAACTTATGTCCCCCTGCACCCCCACCCCCCAGCACTGTGGGGCACCCTCCAATAGGCCCCCAACTCATTCTCCCCTGCACCCCCACCCCCAGCAATGTGGGGCACCTGCCAGCAGGCCCCCAACTCATGTCCCCCTGCACCCCCACCACTGTGGGGCACCTGCCAGCAGGCCCCCACTCATGTCCAACACTTGTCCCCCTGCACCCTCACCCCCCAGCACTGTGGGGCACCTGCCAGCAGGCCCCCAACTCATGTCCCCCTGCACCCCCACCCCCAGCACTGTGGGGCACCTGCCAGCAGGCCCCCAACTCATGTCCCCCTGCACCCCCACCCCCAGCACTGTGGGGCACCTGCCAGCAGGCCCCCACTCATGTCCAACTCATGTCCCCCTGCACCCCCACCCCCCAGCACTGTGGGGCACCTGCCAGCAGGCCCCCAACTCATGTCCCCCTGCACCCCCACCCCCCAGCACTGTGGGGCACCTGCCAGCAGGCCCCCAACTCATGTCCCCCTGCACCCCCACCCGCCAGCACTGTGGGGCACCTGCCAGCAGGCCCCCACTCATGTCCAACTCATGTCCCCCTGCACCACCACCCCCCAGCACTGTGGGGCACCTGCCAGCAGGCCCCCAACTCATGTCCCCCTGCGCCCCCACCCCCCAGCACTGTGGGGCACCCTCCACCAGGCCCCCACTCATGTCTAACTCATGTCCCCCTGAACCCCCACCCCCCAGCACTGTGGGGCACCTGCCAGCAGGCCCCCACACATGTCCCCCAGCCAACATGTCATCACAATCTAGATCCCTGGCCCTTATGGTCAGCCTCCAAATGCCAAACACCCACCCGAGTATTGCATCCACCCACTTAGAAATGGCAATAACATGATAGAACCCCAATTGCATGTTTGGAAATGAACACATGTCCCTCACATACACCCAATGGGTGTCAGTGAATCTCAAAACCCATATCATGATATGCATGAAACCAATGAGATGATACTACACATTGAAGTTTGAACAAAAAATATGTATTAAAAGAAACATAAATTGAATAAAAAATAAACAAACAAAAATGGGAATTTAAAAAAAATAAAAACCAGCATGTCCGTGAAATAATGCAAAACCACAAATCATAATCCAAAGGAAAGGTGTCCAAAGTCACAGTCCACAAAATTAAATCCAATGGAAAATTAAAATTGAAAACCATTGCTCCATGGGTAAATCGTAAAAAAAAATGAACATCCAACAGTCAACTATATACAGATAAACAATCCAGGGTCCATGATACCAACAGAAGAAATGAAACCTATCTAATAACACTACCTAATAAAAAAAAAACTATATACAAAAATGTGGCCCATTGTCCAAAAGGTCCAAAAAAAATGCAAAACCAAAGGAAACCTAACACTAACCACAGAACTATTTACAAGGGCCGCGGGCTAGTCCGACGGCTCACTTTTGGATGTCCCGGGCCAGGGCATCATCGAACTCCTGCTCAATGTCCCGGAGGCGGTCCTCCTCCATGGCCCCGAGGGTCCGCAGGGCCGTCGACGTGTCCACCTCCAACCCCCTGCGGATTGCCTCGAGGCACTCGGCCCGACTCAGGGCCCTCCGCATGGAGTTCTCCGCCCTGACCATCGTGAGCCGTGCCTCTTCCGCCCGCTGCCGCTCCGCATCTATGGTGTGGCCCAACCGCTGCCACACAGAAGACACTTCCCGTCCTGGGTCCTCCTGCCCTCCGGTCGATGCCTGCCCCTCCGATGTCGAAGGCCCGAGCCATCATGGCTCCCACCACGTTGCTGCCGCTGCTGTGCCTCTGCCCGTGCACTGCCTCCTGCTGCCTGCACATCCTCCGCTGGCTGGGGTGCAGTCGTTGATGTGGCCACCCCTGCTGGACGTCCGACTTCCGACTGTGGCTGGGATGCCTCCTACACCAGCCTGGCCGCACCGTCAGAGGCAGCTCCACAGGGCACACAGGTGACTGATGGGTGGGAAGATGGCACATAGGACGACTGGCGCGTAGGGTGTTCAGTTGAGGATGGGGTCGTAGCAAGCCCCATCAAACGGAGGAATCCGGCCTGGGTGACCTGTCCCAGCAGGCTGACGTGGTCAACGAGCCATTCGAGATGACGTGCAGTCTCCTCATGAAAAGACTGCAGGTCACCTTGCATGGCCCGTTGACGCAATGCCACACCAGTCAGGACAGGCTCAACCCGGACCTGGATAGCCACGTCCGCAGGCAGAGATAGGCCAGTTGTCGTGAGCTCATCCCCTGTCTGAAAACGGGTCTGGACATAGGCATCCCTGCTGGTGCAAGATGATGCAGGGACAGGATCAGGGACAGGATTGCACACAGGCACCTCCGCGGCGGCCTGTGCTGCCTCCTGTCCCTGGTCCTGCACTGCATCACTAGCCCCAGTGGAATCCCCACCTCCAGACCCCGTCTCTGTTGCTTGCACGGCCTCCTCCTCCACCAAACCCCCCACCCACCTGGATGACTCCATGCCATCTTCCCCCGTTGGGCCCTGTGGGGTCCCACCTGCCCCTTCTGCTGCCGAGGAGTCCAACTCCAACCTCCGCCTCTTGGACCTCCCCCCGGCAGCTGCGGCCTGGGACGCGGCACCGGACTCCTCACCCCCCGACGAGATCACAACCTGGGAGGGGAGCCGGGCCTTGCGTCTCCGGCTGGCGGTGGGATCCCCGCCGCTGTGCTCCACAGCACCTTCTCCGCCCTCTTCATCAGTTGACGCTGCAGACAGGGAGAAATAAAACACAGGCATCAGGGCACTGTACAATGGACACATACACACATGACAGTTGTACATGAGTGGCATTGGCAAACCTCAGACATGCCATCACAATCCCCAACACACATGTCATTTCAACTTGCACACATGAGCCATACCACAGCCATATCTCAACTGCCAGCACCATCCATACACATACAACAGCATGAGCAGGCAATGGTGAGCCAGACATCACATGCAACACAGGGAGTGCACTACACATGTACACACACCACCAAACTTGCATGCATGTGTACACCTCTGCCAACTGTCGCAGTGTTCAGATGGGCATCCATGTCACATCTGCCCATCAGGCTTCCACATCCCGCTGTCACATGCATCCATGTTGCATCACTGTTGCACCCTTGTCAAATACACACACATGCACATGTACACAGTGCTGATACATGCAGCTGAAAACAACATACATGCATGACATCACGAACATGCCTACTTACATACACATTCATTCAAACATGTGTGCCCACACAACTGCATTTGGCATGCAAGCCAACACACACAAGCACCATCCATGTCTCACACATGACAGCCCTCGCATGTGTTAGCCTCACGGCCCTGTACACCCCCACCCATACTCGGCCCCATACAAACAGATGTGCAACCTGCACACTACTGAAACATCACCACACGCACAGCTTACAATCAGGATGCATGTACACTTACCGCTCGACTCCAGACGGGTCTGCCTCTCAAGGACCTGGACTTGGAGCGCTGGGGATATGCGTTCCAGGACCCTCATCTGATCTTCCGACAAGTGGCCCCGGCACCCCTTAGCATCCGCTGCCTTCAAGAGGTGCCGGGTATTGTTGAGGGTCCTGGACCTGAAGTCCTCCCAGCGCTTCTTGACATGTTGGAAGTCGCGGACTGCCACCCCCTTCGCGTTGATGGCAGTCACGATGTCCGTCCAGATCCGAGTCCGTCCTTCCTTGTCGGCGCGGGAACTTCCGAAGAGGGCATCATACTGCCACAGGACTTGCTCCACCAGGACACCAACTTCCCTGGCACTGAAGCTGGTGCCCCCCTGCCTCTCTGGCTGGGGGTTGTCAGTGGTGCCAGATGTTGCAGTGCCCGACATGACAACCCCAGAGGCAGGAGTGGGTGGGCAACTGGGTCCTGGGGCTGGGCTGTGGAGCGATGGAATCCCAGTCGGGAGTCTTCGGTTCCAGCAGGGGTGGTCACAGCAACAGCACCCCTGGCTGATGTGCAGGCAGCAAATGGCAGGGCACGTGGGCAGCAGGCAGTCAGGCAGCAGCAGATGGCAGGTGGGAGCGTGCTCGGGGCTCTGGGGGGCAGTAATTCGGCTTTCTGGGCAGGAGCGTGGTCTTCTGTGTGCTTACGCGTGGCCAGCTTGATACGGAGTGATTTGAAGAGTGAAAATTCTGCACGTAGGCGTGTAATTCGAGGAAAGGCCCTTAGCGCGTAAGCGCGTCTGCACGCATATGTCATTGGACAGAAGGCCCTTCAAGTGCAAGCGCCTCTGTGACGGGACGTGCGCAGGCGTGCATGGGCGTTTCAGCGCGCGTGAAAAACTGCACGTCCGCATGTAATCAGAGGAAAGGGCCCATGCGCGTAAGTGACGTGACGCGCACAGGCGTTTCCCTTAGCACGGGTTAAAGGTGAGCGGGGCCAGCAGTTCGCTGTACGTGCCTTTCGTGGAGACCGACATGTGTTGCTGCTTCCTGTTTCACGCGCCATCACAACTTCACAGCTATCAAGGACGTATCTCTTCTTTTGGCGGGGGTATTGGCTAACGTGTTTTTCTGCATCGCGCTAGTGAGACGGTGAGTCGCACACGCTCTTTTTCCCACTGCGGGTGTCCCTGTGTATCGCACCCATTTTCGATGTCATAGTAGCCTGCGTGTCCCACGCATACGCGTTATTCGTTTTACTGGGTGCCACCGCGTACTGCGGGAGGTTGAATCCACGCACGTAGGCTGCAGGGTTGCGTGCACGGTTTTACTGCAGTTTTGGGGTGCCTGAATGTTGCGTGACCCGTCACTACATCACCGGGGTCACATACAGCCTTGCAGGTGCAGGGGGGCTGTTAACATCTTGCTTCCCACCCCCTTCACCCCAATTACCCAGGTCAATTGTGGTGTACACCTCCCATTGGCACTACTCCATCTGTGCCGGCACTACTACATCTGTGCCATGGTTGGGAGGACACCAAAGGTGAGGGGCGCCTCAGCTGGGCATACTCCTTGCGGCGGGCGTGGTCGGGGACGTGGCCGTGGTGACCAGGGAGTAGGGGGACTCCAGGGTGTCCAGGGCGGCCACAGAGGGGGAAGAGGCAGGGGTGCGCCACTTGAGCACAATGTTGTGCCATGTGTCGGTGCAGTCATGCCACCACCCCCTGTGGTTCCGGGGGATGCAGCTTCTGCATCTGGCACTGGCGCCCGTGTGACCCAGCAGTCCGTTCCATCGACTGCCACGGGCCCAAGGGTAGTGGTAGCTGCAGGTGCAGCTGTGGACACCGCCACCCAGGCTCAGGGTCTGCCAGCGCAGGCTGCGTTGGCACTTGGGGAGCCCTTGGTAGATTTCCAACAGGCCAGGAGGGAAACCATGGGGGCAGGTCGGGCTGCTCAGACCTCGACACGTGTCCCTGGGGCAGTTATTTCATCTGCTGCCCCGAACAGCCGGGTGTTGGCAAGTGCAGGGGCAGATGCACCCAACAACACCCCGGTTGTGAGTCTGCCAACCAGGACCATTGCGGTCAATGTCCCTGCCACAGCTGATGTTGCTGCAAAGGGTCCATTAGAGGGCACCCAGCTGCCACTGACACAAGTCAGGCCTTTGGTCGTCCCTCCACCTGCCACTCCCTTGGCTCAATCCACCGAACCCACTGGCCATACTGGTCAGGGCGGCATTAGCCAGCCAGGGTCTGCGCCACAGTCCAAGAGGAGGAAGGTTGCACCTGCAGCACAGGCTGGGACCCCACACACAGCAACGACCTCCTGCACGTCGAGGAAGTAGCCTTTCTGCAAGCAGGAACTGGACTTCCTCGTGGGCTACGTGCGGGGCCACAGCCGTGACATGCTAGTGGGTGCCAATAGTCAGACTACGGCGGGCCCAACGTGACACCCACTGGAAGCATGTTGCGGAACATGTCAGTTCATTTGGCCATGAGGTGCACACGGCGCAAGAGTGCAAAAAGCGTTGGAAGACATCAAACGCAGCACTAAGGCTAAGCGTGCCCTTTAATTACAACTTGACTCTGGTGACTGGCGGTGGGCCTGCACCAGAGGAGGAAGAGCTCACTCCGCATGAGGCACTCGTTGCGGAGTTCATACCACCTGAATTGGTCGAAAGAGTGGGAGAGATGCCCAGTCCAGTGAGTGTTGATGCGTGTTTGTTGAGGACGTGTGTGTTTCACTTGTGGGATGTGTTGTGCATGATTGCCACTACATGTGACATGAACATGGTTCTGATGTGTAAGTAATGCAATGCTTCCGTGATGCATGTCTCCTCTGCCTGCATGCGGGGACTCCATGTAGGCATGCTCCCTTGCCCCTCCTCCGCCACTCTGCATCCCAGTTCCACCTTTGCACTGGTCTGCTTCAATCTTGCCAATGTGTACTTTGCTGTTCATGCGTCCTGTGTAGATGCTAACTTCCTGCGTAGAATCTGCCAGAAATATGCCATGTGGTACAGCCTTAGTACTTGATGCAGGGTATCTCACTTGTACTGTGCATAGGTCAGATGTCCCGCAGGGACATGAGTGCCCATTCATGCTCCATGTGCATTGCACGCATGCCCCTATGTGTCCTTGACTGGATGATCACTGTAATACAAGTCCTTGGTTATACATTGCATGGCATCTCATCAGCCTTCCCATGTCAACTGTGGCTCAGTACTGCGTTGCACACATGTTTAGGGTCGGACAATCTGTGTGGCTCACAGGCCTCAGCCTGTTCAATGGCCAATGACTCTGTCCAACTGTTGTGTCTTCTTCACACGTGGGCGGCCTCCAGAGTTTTCATCATGTGTCCTGCTTACTGTCCCATCATCATTTGCAGTGTTGTCACTTGAATCACATTAAGCTGTTGATGCCAGTCAACACTGCCTGTCAATACACAGGTGTATGGTCAGCCTTTTGATACCATGCTAGGCATCCCTGCTTTGGTATTGGGGTGGAGGGGTGCTTGGCTTCTAGATATGGTACACATTGAATGCACAATGCACGTGATGCCTGAATTTGACCTTGCACTGCCTTCACATTTCCTGGCACACACCATGGAGTCCTTGGACATGTAGGTAGTGAGTGGCGTACACATTTTCTGCACTGCACTGCATAGACCCACTTCCATGGAAACTGCCACCTTTCAACAGGTCTGATCACAGAAGCAATTCAAAGTTGACCCAGCATGCATGCCAGGTTATATGTTGTGTGTCACATGTCTGCCTGATGCGTTTGTTGTCGGTGTGTGTGTGTTTTGTGTGCTTCTGACATGTGTAGTGAGCTTTTTTCTCTCTATTTTTCAGGTGATGACGCAATGGAGGCGGAGGATGGTGTTGTCATGCCAGACACAGGGTTGTTACCACTACATCAACCCGGCACAAGTGGGGGTCATGGGGTGGTAGGCCACAAAAACCCCCAAGTGCTACAGTCCATCTTGTCTCTGGCTGCCTATGAGGTCAGCCTTGATGACGACTCTGACGTCCATGTTGAGTTGGATGAGCATCAAGTCCATGTGTGAGGGGTGAGTGATTCTGATGTGGACACGCCTCTGTCTGCGACACCTGCACTGAGGGATAAGACAGTCTTGGTTCCTCCGCCCGTGGTGGATCGGGACACAGGGTCACCCTCCACACCAGTCACTGATGTGCCTGGGACATCACGTCGACGGGGGCATGTAGTCGTGCAGCCGCGGGCGGTGCCAACACAGCGAGGACCCTCGGTCCTTGGGTCCCGCAGGGGTCAAGCCCGGCAACGCGGTCGCCGCACGCAACTGCAGTATACTGAGTGGGAGCAAGACATAACTGCCAATTCAGAACGGCAAGGGGCAGCAATGGAGAACATCGCTGAGAGCATGGAGCGTGTGGCCCGATCTGTGCTCCCCCCTACTAGGCAGGTGCTTCTCCAGGAGCAGGCGGCACGGTCCACGGCCCGCTCGCTCAGGCTGGGCATGGCAGCCTCAGACAGGGCACGCCAGGCTGAAATGTCGTCTATGCGTCAAGCAATTGCTGCTCACGCAGAGGCGCACATGGATGCCCTGAGGGAGGAGTATGCTTCCCTCAAATCCACTCTGGGTGTCCTTATGATGTCCCAGAGGCAGCGGGCAGAGGAGAGGTTTGCACAGCTTGAGCGTACCATCTCGGCTGAGCTACAGGCTTGCCGGGAGGTGCAGCGGTTGTCCAGCCAGGCCTTGCAGGAGGAACTCTGTGTTACACGTGCTACCTTGCACGAGGAAGCACGTGTATCACGTGAGGTTCTGCATGCAGACCTACGTCACATCGCCACACAGAACCAGGCTCACCCGTCCGGCAGACTTGCTGCCGACCAGTGGCAAGCTGCGGCTAGGCGTGGCCAGGCTACTGTGCCACATCCTCCTTTCCAGGATGAGCCAGACTCGGACGACCATCTATCTTCCACATAGGTCTGGCTGTGCAGGCATTGAGCACATGGAGGTTTTTTTTTTGGCTCATTATCATCGCATGTGGGTGTTGAGCAGCACTGTGTACCTCCACCCTCATGGGTGCCTCCCCTCCCCCCCAGGTCATATGTGGCCATTTTTGATTTTTCTTTTAGTTTAGTTAGTTAAGTTTCTGTTTGATAGTTAGTTTAATTAGGTAATTTAGGTTTTCCATAGTTAGTGTAATTAGTTAATATAGTTTAAAATTGCTTGTCTATTGTGCTTTCATGTGACGGTGCGGTGCTTTGTGGCTTTTGAAGGCATCCACTGTCTGTTCCAGCTGGGCCCTTCAGGCTTGTCTTGTGTATGTGTTTGCTGCTTGGAGTCCTTGACTCACATATGCCACTCCTGCCTCCCTTATCCATGGGCTCGCAAGGATGGTTCGGTGTGACAACCTATTACACAAGGGCTTTGGACTGTCATATCTGTGGCATGTCTGGTGCTGTGTGACTTTTGTTGACACCCCTAGTGGGGATGATTGCTGTGTTATTGTCCACTGTTCAGCTTTTGCTAGATGGGGTGTTTCATGATTAATGTGTACATTCATTGCTATGCATTGTGTAGTATGTTTCTTATCTTTACTGTACACGTGCTTGTTGCAATTCATGCCGTAGATAGTGTATTCCACACTTTGGATGTGAAAGACGGACTGATGTGTGATTTCTGATGTAAGTCTCTGACATGGTCAAGTAATGAGATGCCTGAAGAGACACACACAGATGACTTTAAAGCATTAATCATGTGTTTCATGCCCTTTCTGCAGGGGGATGAGCCTCCAGAGCACCTTTGCCAGCAGACATGGCCCATTGGACGTCTGAATTCTGGACACGTTTGTTGGTGCCCACATGCACATGTGTGCACAAGCAGAGGCACAGGGATTGCAGACCTACATCCTAGAACTGCTGACGTGTTCCAAGGAACTCCAGGCAAGGTGAGCAGCACAGGGGGGCCACAACACAGCAAAACTTGCACCAGGCGAGTTGCACATGCAGGCTTAGTCACAGCACTGAGGGTGAGCTTGGATGAATATTGGTGTTGAAGCACACAATGCAGCTCAGATGTGTTGGTGGACTGATGGCTGTTGATTGTAAGGTTGTCTGGGACACCTGCAGGGGCAGTGGCACATACCCTCCGGTACACCAAGGTCCATTGAGGCACTTGTATCAACCATGTAGCCTTCCAAGACATGGAAAGGGGCAGCTCACAGGGACATACAGCAAGGGACATACTCGGGTGCAGTGCATTTCATTTCCATGTACATTTTGATACATGCACTGCCAACTTTGTTTCGGTCATGGTGGAACATGACTTGTTCTGAAGTCATGCCTTGCTATATGGGTCTGTCTGCTTACCCAGGGAACATTGCATGTTGTGTGAATTGTGACACATTGGTGTTCCATTTGCCACGCACCCACCGGCGGCTGACTTACTGCATTGACTGTGTATGACCCATCACATAATGTTATATATGGGTATGAAGCATCTACACCAGATTGTCTGTTTGTAGAGTAGTTTGTTGCTATGGGGCATGTTTGGTGGTGTGTTTTTGTTTAATGGGCACGTACAGATTATTGACTGTGGCTCTCTTTGCAGCATTGCAGTGCTCCTGTAACCGGAACTGAGAGTGCGCAGGCAGGAGGCCAGCACTCCAAACCAGAGCTAAGTGTCTTGTTGTTTTTCTTTCAAACTGCTCTGCATAGGCTTGCTGGGGGGTGCACTAATGCATGGATGAATGTGTAATTCAATTTGGTATGTTTTTTTTTCCCCTAATCACCCGGAGTCCTATCCAATTTTAAACCCTGTACCCTCTACCCGGTGTTCCTGCTTCCCGTACCTATCCAAGCAACGTTCCCTAACCCTCTTTCCCCGCTGGGGTTGCGGATGCCTGTGTAAGCCCCAAACTTGCAGGTGCCAAAACCCTAGAGGGGGTGGTTGGTTCGTGCCACTCCTTAGCCTGGACTACAGAAGTCCATGACAATGATGTCCAAGTTTGTTCGGATTGTGTATGTGTTCATGCAGGTAGTACATTTTCGTGCATTCCCTACTTTCATGTGTCATTCCTCCTCCCCTCTCCTGCCACTCATTCCAGTTAACCAGTGTGCCAACACCTGTCCCGACTGCATATCCCTGACCCTCCTTCCCCACCAGGGTCTCAGAGGCTGTGTGAGTTTAACCTTGCAGGCACCCGGGACACGGTGGGGGTGGTTGTTTCGTGACACTCCCGTGCCTGTACTCGGGACCTGTGACAGTACACATCCATTCATGGTGCATCATTCTATGTTATGTACCACACATGGTTCACATCCTGTTGTGACATTGTTTTACTGTGCTACCTTGGATGTTACATCATTGTGGTAGTACTTGGCCTTTGTGAGGTACTGCTACATCAAGTCATCTACTGGAGGGTGTTCTGGTTCGTTTTTCTGGCTTGGATTTTGTGATTTTGCAAATGAGGGTGGACTCTGAGGGTGCAGGCACCTTTTTACACACAAGGTGGGAGATGGTGACGAAGGGGACAGGTGATCCTGTGGCCAGGTGAAATTGAGGGTTGAAGGCTCCATGACCCAGGTGCAGTTGTTCAGTGGGTCATGGTCATTTGTGAGGGAGGGGGGGTTGTTGTTGATATTTGCCTTGCCCTGCAGTGTGATAGGGACCCTGACATTGTAATGGTGGTATCATATGTACATGTTGTGTTCTGCTGATCAATGCCTGTTCATGTGTTGTGTTTACCTTTCAGGTGTGAGGGGATAGTTGTGGTTTGACATGCTGGGGTGTACACATGGTGAATGTTCACATGTGATGTGTAGAGGACACTGATGGTCACTTGATTGCTCATGCATATGTTGAGTGCATGTCCTTACTGACCCACACACTTGCACTATGATGCACTACATGTACAACCACCCTTGCATATCCACTTGTACACTGTTTGCCTTCTGGTGCCCACTGTGTCCCTGCAGCACATGTTCTGTGACCAATTATGGATCCTGTACATGCCTAATTTGCTTTTTGATGTGGTCTGTCACTTAGATGTGATGCTCAGGGTGTGCATCACACACAATGGCTGTTCACTGTGCTGTGCGCTGAGCAGTGTGTTGCAGGAGTTGGACACAGCACACAGAAGCTGCAGTGTTGATTTTGCAATGCACAATGTGCATGTAGACAGGCATTCATTGTTATGTTACGTCCACAACCCTTGTAATGAATTTGGAAATGACTTATTTTTGGTGGGAGGTTGTTGGTCATTCATTTCATGTGATTCCATGTCAGGCATCATAGTCTGATGTCACTGTACATTTTTGACATGGCAATGTGTACCTTATTGTTACTGTGTTGGTGTATGGGTATTGCTTGCCATGTCATGTTATGGTTTGGGAGGGTTTGAGTGACATAACAGTGATGGCCATGGCCTGTTTTGCAGGTGTGTGTGATTCACACCTTGCATGTCAGGGTCATCCGCTTCTCAAAGCAACTAGCTGGGGGTAGATCTCTCTCCGCGGCAGGGGCCTCCCTCTGGAACAGCCTTCCTGCCTCACTGGAACTTGAGGAGAACCATCTCCGGTTCCGGAAGCACCTCAAGAACTTCCTCTTTGCTTCTGCTTTCTCTCTGCCTCTCCCTTGCAACATTCTTCACTGGAACTGCACTGGATCTGCAACTGGACCACTCTCACCGACCTCGGTCCCTGGCCCAGCCACTCTCCACTTGCACTGCCTCCCTGGCAACCCCTGCACTGCGGGACTGTCTCTCTATCCCTACAGCCCCCCCTTCCCAGCACTTGTCTGCACTTACCTTTGCAGTTGCCACCAGCTGGCCTATTTATTTGTTTTTTAGTCTACTTACCCTGTACTGCACTCCCCCCTCCCCTTCCCCTTGCACTTTTCCCTTCCCCCTACCCCTGCACTTGCACAATCTAAATGACACCTGGCCTAGTAGTATCGTTGTCTGTCTTCCCTTGTTCCCCCCTCCCTGCCTCATCGCACCTTGAAATACTTGTGTATAGGCCATATCATGTCATGTCATATGTGTGCCTTTTGGTCACACAGGATAGCTTGTGTTTAAGTAGCTAGGGATGCAGACAATGTGGCACTTCCATGGCAACTATCTCAGGGTGGTAGGGTTGTGACAGTTGACTGTCTCTTTGTCATCATCGATTGTCACCTGGTATGTGTCAGGCCTGTGTGCACTCCGCAGGGGTGGGAGTTTAGGTGAAAAATGTGGCCACAAGATGGGTCCGGGCTTCCTCGCCACGTGCCCTGTCCCCTCCCATGGGCAGCGGATGTGCCTGTGGTTGGGGATGTGGGGGCACCACCATGTCCACCGGTACGCCCTGCCGTGTTGCAACATTGTGCAGGACACATGCTGCCACAATGATCCTGCACACTACTGGGGGTGCATAGAATAGCTGCCCGCCAGAGCGGTCAAGGGAGCGGAAACGTGACTTGAGCACTCTGAATGTGCGCTCCACTATGGCCCTGGTTGCAATATGGGCGGCGTTGTATGTTACCTGGGGTGGTGTGGTGGGGTTCCGGATTGGCGTCATCATGTGGTTGCTCAGAGGGTAGGCACTGTCCCCTGGGGAGGTGTAAATGGTTGTGATTATTGGGGTTTGTGTATTTGTGTGTGTGTGTGTGACATGCATGCATGTGCAAGGGCATTTGTACTCACCTAGGAGCCAGGTGTCGCCATGCTGCCCAGCTTCCAGGGCCCGGCTCAGGGCGGACATTCTGTATAAGAAACTGTCATGGGTGGAGCCAGGGTAGTTTGCAAAGACAGAGGTGATGATTCCCTTTGCATCGCATACCACCTGTACATTGATGGAATGCCAGTGCTTGCGGTTTCGGTAGATGTGCTCAGTGGCCCTAGGTGGACGTAGGGCCACATGGGTGCAATCTATGGCACCGAGCACTTTGGGGAAGTGTGCCACCCTGAGAAAATCCAGGACAACGGCCTGCCTTTCTGCGGGTGTTCTGGGCATGTATATGTGCCTGTGGACTGAGGAGTGCTCTGTCATGATTGCCAGTACCTGGTGTAGGCAGCATGACTGCGTGGCCTGTGAGACCCCCCCCACTATCGCAGTAGTCCACTGAAATGACCCAGTGGCCAAACAATGCAGGACATTGAGCACCTTCTCCAAGGGGCTCAATGCTTGGGAGCAAAGGGTGGGGGATGTAAGGTCATCTTCCCACTTCCTGACCAGGTCTAGGATGATATGGGGTGGAAACCCATACCTGCCGTAGACCTGGTCATCAGGCATCCCAAAAAGGCTTGTCCGTGGTGCGAAAATGCGTGCCCTGGCTATTCTCCTCCTCCTGCGGTGTCCCACGATCAGTGCTGCGACAAATGGGGCATTCATCGTACCGGTATGTACGTGTTTGTTGTTTGCGCGCACTTTTATACTGTGCGCGGTGACGCTTCCGCCTGCATTCGTGTGGCGGACGCGTTGACGCCTGTGTGCGTCTTTTGCCGTGCGCGGATTTCCCGTATTCGAATCCATGAATACGGGTTGTTGGCGTGCTTGTGGGCGTTCCGTGTAGTTCACTGCAGTACATCCCCAGTTACGCCTTTTTTTTCACGCGTTATTCCCCATTCCGCGTGTTACGCCCACTGTTCCGCACACTTTGGTTGTGTGCGCCGCGCTATGTGCGCTTTTGCTGTGCGCGTAGCGTATGCTGTGTGTGCCCGTGTGCGCCATGGCAGGATTGGGCGCATGGACAGCGGGAAACACGTGCAGCGTCTTCCTTGAATCGCACGCGTGCCCGTGCACTGGGTTTCTCATTCTTGCGCCACCTTGCGCATGCTTGTGCTGGGATTTTCGGCGCACGTTTGCTACATGAATCGACCCCTTGGTGTTTTCTACTTTTATCATAGCTAATTCTGCCTCATTTATTATTAGTGGTTCTCCCAGTGGTTCTTGGATTCCTGTTACAGAATGTTGACTAATGTCAGGAGTGTCTTTATCTAGTTGGGCCTGGAGTTCTTCTTCGTGTTGCTGTTCATTGTGCAACATTGTTTTGTATTGTGTAAAGTTTACAACAGTTATAGTGCTTTCATTTGCTTTGAAAGCATCTTCATTTGAGTCATAGTGTTCTAGTATTTCTTCTTCTTTTCTCCATGGTTTAAAGAGTTGTAGCAGGTACATGTAATATAATTCTTTATGTTGAGGAGTCTTCAATGACAATTTGATATGATTAATTAAATTTGGTTTAGTGAGTTTAACTAAGCTGCCTTCACAGTTTGTCACTCTGTATTTACCTTTTTTTCATCAGGTTTTATATTATTTTTGTATGTGTAGTTTTGGGCTGTGTGGTATAGACACATGGTTTCCAAAGTATTACTTCTGTTTGGGTAGTATGTGTTCAATAAATTGTTTTTTAAAATGTCTTGGCTGTTGGGATCATGTTTGGCTATTGTTTCTATATCTTCGTATGTTTTTAGAACTTTTTTTCTAGATTTAGCTGGACCAAGACTTAGCCATACTATATTTTCAGATTTACGATACAATGCAGTACCAGTTAAACAACCAGCTGTTTCATATGATGCACATTCTCTATGGGAGGGCATTTTTATGCCCAAGCTGTATAATTTCTGAGACACTGTTTTATCTGATGACAGGTCATTCCAGAGTTCTTGGAGCTCTGTTTTTTCTGCTTTGGTTAAGTATGCTGTGACATATCGTGCAACTGCAGTAGAATTGTCTGAAATGTACTGCACATCTATGCTTGCATTCCATAAGTGGGCAATGATTGCATTATAATCATTGATATATATTTCTTCTTATTTTCTTTTTATGTAATATGTATTTTTAGGTGACTTACCTTTAAGACTATGTCTAACTGAAGACATGAAGTTGTTCACTTGACCTGTATTTCTTAACTGGTCTAGGGAAACCAAATCGGCATTTGGTGTAGTATTTCCCTTTGTTTTTGTATTTGCGACGACAATATTTGCCACATTTATGTCTTTGAAATTGTAAAATGTGTGCATGAAGATCACTATTTTGGATGCTGATGGAATTTCAAAAGTGACATATTTTTCAATAAACTGTAAAACAGTGGCATCACTGTCTTGACCAAATTTAGGAGCATCTTTAATCCATAAAAGCATGTGGATATGTGGTGCTTGTCTGGCTTGGTCTTCTTTTCTCCAAAAGAAGTGTTGCACTTCTCCAAGGGAAGGAATAGTTTTATTACAACTAAAATGTAGCATAGCAATGAAGCGATGGTGAAAATATCTTGAAATATTAACAGGATCCAAAGAACAAAGTTCTCCTGGTGTTAGCATATCTATGTTTGTTTTGTTTTTATTTGATATGCGTAGGAAATCATGTAAATCTTGCCATGCATATTCTGCACAACTTAATGTAACAAACCAAGTGAGTGGGCCAAGGTTTCTGATCATACAACGTACATCTCCATGACGTTGAAACCAGTACTCTTTAGTACCACGCATATTTGGTAATAGATTTGTAATATTTGATTGTAAAACCTCATCCTTTTGTTGCACTTTTTGTAATAATTGTGTAGCTGTCATATTTTGAAAGTGTGATCCTGATTTGAATATGTGTGCAACTTCGTAACATAAAGTTGCTAGTTCACTTTCAAAGAGTAGGTGGAATATGTATTCCACATTTTGTCTAAATCTGGGATCTTCAGAATACATCCATAATGAGCGGTATTCTGAAGCTGATATTTGAATAGGTCTATCATCATACCTTCCTCCTTTGCCAGTAGGAAAGAGTAGAGGAAAAGCACGTGCTTCTATACTTTTTTCCCATATGCTGATTGGTGATCCTTTTGTTTGACGCATTTGTTATGTTTCCAGTGCATCTTCTATGGTGTCATTAGAGTGCAAAGGATGAATTGTATAATGGTCTAAAGTATTTGATATTGTAGCAGGATCTAGCAGCACAAATTGACCAGCTTCTTGTGTTTCTTGAATTATTTCAGTTGTATCTTTCAAGTTTTCTTCAATATTAACTTCTTTGTAATATTCATTATTCTCTCCATAAGATATTGTACGGCTTGTCTAACACTATGTAAATCTACCATCTGTTGCCATATTTTTTTGTCTTTTGTAGGTACTCCATTTACTAAGATAATTACAGATTGCTGCACTGGACGTTGCACTCCTAGAGTATGCACATTTTCTTTTAGATCTAATGGTAAATAAACTACTTTTCCACAAATGCCTTTTACCAATTCAGAGGGAGGTAATTTTGCTGTTTTTGGTTAAAGGCGTGTTATTGCTTGAAATGGGTGTACTGTTTGAATTATGATGCTCTCATATAAATTAAGTTGTTGTAGGGGTTTTGGTAGTGGGTATAATTCCAAATTATTTGTGATAGCACGTGAAGGAGTTTGGTTGTTGTCAAATTTTGTAGTGCAGTAACTGCAAAGTATTAAGGGCTCACTTATTTCGTATTAGTTTTCTGCTACAAGGTAGAGAGCTAATTCAAACCATTTAGAATCTTCATTGTCTTCTATTTTATATGATAGGTCTACAGTTTTTGTGTTACTTTTATAAAAAGTTATGCGGCGACATACACATACATGGTTTGGTACTTCAGCTGATGTACTTTTAAATTTTAGTATTTCTTTTTTGTATGTGTTTAGCAAAAGTTTGCCATGTGTAGAATCATTGCTAATTCGGTTTAAAGATATTTCATTCTGTAAATGGCTTTCACTTCCAAAATATGTTTTCTGGATATAGTCAATTTCTTGAAGTTGGTTTTTCGCTGTACCGTGTAGAAGAATGTTATTTAAATTTGCTAGTGCTAAAGCAGGACTTTTAGCATAGTACAGTTTATAGACTAGATTTCTTATAGTTGAATGATGTGTTGATATTCTTTTGATATCATGGAAGGTGGTTTTACAAGTAGGTCCTGTAATGCAGGCCAATGAATGCCCTGTAGACCTGTGTATTTGCAGACTGGACAGGTATCCATATTTTGCAGTAGTTTAATTTTGATTTTGTCTTTGCTTTTTACATATTGATTGAGGAATTGGCATAAAGACTTCAAAAATTGTTTGGGAATGTTACATATTGACGTGCATGGCCATTTGTACACTAGACGTTCTGATTAAGTTGAATGAAGGGGTAATTCTAAGTTTTCAGGGCATATTTTTGTAAGGAGTACTTCTTGTTCCATTATGGTATTATTAACTTTTTCATAACCTCGACCACTGCTATGTATGGCTATTGTATTTGTTTGGTTTTGTTTGTACGCTTCTTCATTAAAGTATGGTTCTATGCTCGTAGTGTGATTCCATTGACCTCCGCAGATACTTAAGAAGTTCTTTCTGTAGACATTTCGTTTATTGAGAACTCTTTTTTGTAATTTAGTTATTAGTTTTGTTAGTGGTTTAATTTTGTTTAACACTAAAATAAATAACTTTCTTTTGAGAAGAATTGCACTATCTATCAACGCTTCTAAAATTAATTTCCTACGATAGGTTTTAAGCATTGAACCTGATTTCTCTCCTGTTTTTATAAAATTTTGAAGGATTTTATGACGGAACATTTTGTCTAAAATACTTTTCTTGGTATGCTTACTTTGCACTATATTACAATTTATAGAAGCAGTTTTATCTGTATAGATAGCTGATTTTCTGTTAATGGTTTTATTGGTTTGTTTTACATTTTGATAGAGGAGGCAAAGTTTTGTACTTGAAACTTCTTGTGTTTCACTAAATGACTGTATTAGCTGTTTTGTTTCAACTTTTTTTTACAAATTCTGCTAGAGATGGGTGCTTATGTTGGACACTTTTATTTTCATTTGTTCTACTTCTGCGTTCCTTTCTACGGCCTTGACTTTTGGTAGGCATTCTTTAGGGTCTGTTGAAAAAAATAAAGAAGGTATAGGTTGGGGTGTTCTGCAATGTATGTGTGCTGTGTGCATGAGTGTTTGAGTAAAATGATGTATGTAATGGTGTCTGATTGTGCATTGGGAACTTCAACTAGTAGGGATGTGTATTCTTCAATTAATATGTTACTAAACTCAGGTTCAGATGACAGAAACAAATAAGCTAGTGGTGTGGAGAAGTACAAATAATAAATCTAATGTATACAATTAAAACTGTTGTTTGTTCTGTAATATGAACATTCTAGCAGTTGAGTTGGGTAATTTGTGTGTTCAAAAGTAGGAATTTTTGCACCATTCTGGCTGTAAATCGCTGTTTAAGACATGGGGATTTTTGGACAGAATGGTGCACAATCTCTATTTTTAGGCACAGAAATAGCATGAATTAACTTTACAGTATGATTGAGTAATAATACAAATATTATGGTGATATTCTACTTACTTTTTTTCTAAAATGAAGAGGTTAATTTTTAGTTTTTCTTTGTTCTTCAAATTTGGCTCCTTCTTTTCAGGAGAATGGTCTTCACTGCAATTGTAAAAGAAACAAATTAGTACTTTTGTTTGTGCATTGTTTTTAATTTAGATATTGATTCTTTTAATTGAAACCCTCAGCGCCTTCCTCAAAACCATTAAAACTATCTTATTTAGATAAAATACGTCGCACCAGTTCAATACATATGATATGTTCTTAATGAACAAATTGTATTGCAATGAGTAACTGTAACAAACAAAATATCTTTAGTATGTCTTTTGAAATTCATAATGTACCACTGAATACCACTATTTCTGTAACTAAGCTGTTCTAGGTAATAGTGCCTTAATATCATGCTTAAATTAAAGTAATCAAATAAATAAATAAATACAAATATGTAATTGTGTAAGTATTATTTTTTGAGATTTGAACATAGAGTGTGCATGCATGCAATTTTGTTTGAATATACCTAGTCTATAAATTTCATTTACAAAATGTTAGTTTAACATGATAGTTGATTTTAGGAAATTGGAAAAAAGACAGTAGATTCATTTTACAGATTACACAAGCTAAAAGTCAGTTTGAAAATGTGTTCATGTACTGTACAGAAAATATGCATACCTGTAGTTTGTGTTCATGCATATGGATATGCATGGAGCTGCAAGTAGAAATCTTGGAGACTTTTTCAGTATTTCTTATAGATGGTGCTTGCCAATGATATGACACTTGTACTCAGAGAGATTCACAGTACATTTGCAGTGCTGATCTATGATGATGCAGTTAGATGTAGAGGTCTTGAATGTGATTGGTGCATGGTCATGTGATTTCTTAGCTACATCCAATGAGGGAATGGCACAGAGAGTGAAGTGGAAATGGTAGAAGGGCTGTTCATGTTACGATATGTCCGCGGACATGGCGGTAGTTCGCGGACATCAGGAGTTACATCCGGGGATTTTCGGGTTCAGAAGTCATGCAAATGAGAATGAGCACTGAAAGGGATTGGTCAGGAAAGTTTAGTGGGTGTGTTGTGCCAGGAGAGAGTTTCTCAGATACTCTTTTTGCTGAGAGAACAACAGATAGCTATGGCTGTGTGTTTCAGAAAACAGATTGTTTGGATTTTGGGAGCTTCGTGGATACATTGGTTGAAGGTGCATGCAGAAAGCTGTGGAGTAGTTGTAGATCTTGGATTTCCACATGTGGAAGTACACTGGCATGGAGTACGTGGAATGAAGTGGTTGGACTTGCTACCTCTCTGTGCTACTTTGGAAACAGAGCAACATCCAGACATAATTGTAATTCATTGTGGAGGGAACAGTTTAGGACATGTGTCGGAATTTCTTTGCAATTTGCTATGAAAGAAGGACTTGGGAAAGTCATGGACAGGTTTCCTAATTCTCAAGTAATATTTTCATGGATTGCGCAGAGACAAATGTGGCTTTGTTCTTCTTCATTTGGTCCACAAATGGAAAAAGCAAGGCGCAATGTTAATAAGGCTGTTTGTGCATTTCTAAGAGATTTTGACATGTCCTCTTTTCACAATGAAAATAAAATATTATATTTCATAGTACATACATTTTTCGCAGAGATGGAGTCCATCTTACTTATGCTGGCAATCAGATTTTTCTGAGAAATGTACAAAATGCATTGCAACCTTTTTAAGAAATACAGCATCCATTTTGAAGTAGTTGTTAAGTATTTATAATTTTCGACATACAAACACCAACCAAAGGCTCTTTTCAGAGCCACCACTTCCTCCCAGAGAAAAAAACAATGGTTACAATAGGGTAGCACCCCAATATTTTTGATGTTCGCGAACTGTCCGCAGACTTTATTTATCTTCACTTCTATTTTTCAACTGTGAAAGGCGGCTCTGAAAAGAGCCTTATTTTTTTTATTTTGTATGTTTTTTGTTTTTTTATACACAACTCACTAGGAGAGGAGGGGAAAGGAGGGTAAAGGGGGGACACCAACCACAGGGATAAGAAAGGGCGAGCTGAGAGAGGAAGATGTAGAGTGGGTTTTACTTGGGTAGTGAGCAGGTCTTCTCATGCTCTGAGACGACAGTCTCAAAATCACTCCGAAGTCGCTCCCCCCTGCAGAGTACTGTGTCACAGTACATACATACAACTGTGACCCTCGAAAGGTAAGGGTCATCAGAATTCTATATGGCCTGTGAGGTAGCTTGAGGAAGACGCTGTCCCACAGAGGTGGTCCTTGTGGTGACAGGATCAGAAACTGAAGATGAAGTAGAGGAAATCAACCTACTACATTCTTCGCAAGGTACAACCTTGCGAATAGCCCCAGAGTGAAATGACCTCAGGTGTTGCTTCATGGTCGTGGTCCCTGTACGAACCGTGCTTCCCGCGACTGAGTCTCATTTTGCACTCATTGCAGGTGACACGGTTCGCACAAGCCTTAGGACCATTCCCATCAATGGTAAACAACCGCCACACCCAAGACTCACACCTAGTGCGGGTAGTAGGGATTTCCTCTACCTCATTCTCATCATACTCTTATTCCTCCTCTGCATCCTCACTCCTGTTCCCCTCTTCAGGCCCTTGGGATGGTGGTGGTGGTGGAGGGGGGTGGGGGGGTGTTGCTGAGGCAGATACAGCACCAGGTGGCAGCAGTGGAGCCATGGAAGCCATCAAATATGAGATGGAAATCTGCAGTTTGTAGTTGGCAGCAAAATTTGCTGTGCTCTGTAGAAAAGCCAGAAACACAATGAGAATAAGCTCTAGGGCGTGGTCTTTTATAGGGGTGCTTGTACGCGGTTCGCAGACATGAACGCTGTCCACGGACAGATCCAACACAAAGAAAGGTTCAAAAAGTTTCTAAAAGTATGTAGAAACTCATGATTAGTATGTGAGACTTGTGCTATGGTGCGTTTTTATGGAAAAATATTGTGGATTACTTGAAAATGTACTTTTTAATTGTTCGGGGACACGAACAGTGTCCGCATTCAGAACACACGATTAGCGTGGGCACGGTCACATGATCCCTTCGTGAACATGTCCGCGAAGGAAGCGCCTGTCCGCAGCACACCAAATGCACGGACATTGGTTTGCGCATGCGTGTTGATGTTCTACGGACACTGTTCGGGTCCTGAAGTAATTAAAAGTGCATCACATGGAAAACAAACATTTCAGGACACTGCTTGTGTTCTTAGAACATATTCAACTTGCTCGCGAACAGTATGGCCAGGTAGAGTGTTCTTCAGGACATCTCCATTTTCATTTATTTACAAACATTTCAGAACACCAATTGTGTTCTTAGAACAGTTTCAACTTGCTAGCGAACACCACAGACAGATATAATGTTCTTCAGGACACTTTAATTTTCGTTTATTCACGAACATTTCAGAACAGCAATTGTTTTCTTAGAACAGATTCAACATGCTAGTGAACAATACGGACAGGTATAGTGTTCTTTAGGACACCTCCATTTTGTTTATTTACGAACATATCATAACACCAATTGTGTTCTTAGAACAGTTTTAACTTGCTAGCGAACAACACGGACAGGTATAGTGTTCTTTAGGACATATCCATTTTCGTTTATTTACGAACATTTCAGGACAGCAATTGTGTTCTTAGAACAGATTCAACTTGCTAGCGAACAATACGGACAGGTATAGTGTTCTTTAGGACACCTCCATTTTGTTTCATTACGAACATATCAGAACACCAATTGTGTTCTTAGAAAAGTTTTAAGTTGCTAGCGAACACCACGGACAGGTATAGTGTTCTTCAGGACACCTCCATTTTCATTTATTTACGAACATTTCAGAACACCCGCGCTATCCGCAGACACCTACATTGTTTTTTTTAAAAAAAATGGAAACTAAGTGCAGCACAATACAAAAATGTAACTTTATTTAACATATATTAATAATTTATGACACAGAGGGTGAGGCAGAAACGAAAAATAGATATGTCAGCAAAAGAAAAAAGAGTGAGCCAGACATGTGATGTCATCAATGACATTTGTGATGTCATCTTTGATGTCGTGGGTGTTAGTCTTAGCAGTGCACGGTGGTTGCACGAGTTATGGTTGCTTAGCTTACCATAACTGGTGAATTTCAAGGGTTTTTCCGGTTTTACTTGGAACCATAACGTCCCTTTAACAAAGTTTTTTCACTGAATTTCATAGGTTTTTAGTAGCGCAACTTAACCATAATGTCCCTTTAACAAAGTTTTTTTACTGAATATATATATATACATATATGCTGGTAAGATATAAAACTGAAACAAATTGGGGAGGTATAATCTCCGTCTACATAGTCTTTCAAGTATGAAGGTCTACTACATACACGTTTGGTGCAAGCCACACCGTGACTCTTCCCTTCATCCCCATCATTGAGACACTTTTTCTCTCTATCACTTTATTTACCATTCAAACACTTGCATACCCTGTTAACATTCCACACTCTCCCATCTGAGACCCTAACTGCGCCATGAAACTTCTCCACAACTTCCACAGGCTAACACCAATCAACACCCTTGTCTACTCTGGCATGGGCACATTTTATCCATACCCAGTCATATGCCGGGACAATACATTTCTTTGCTGATTTACTAATGTCAAAACGTACTTTATTACACACTTGCATTCTAGTAATATTCTCTTTAACAGCATCAAAATCAATGTATTTCTGGCATGCTCTGCCCAAACAAGGTGGACAAAACCTTGTGTTGAGTCCCCCCTCCTCAACATCTCAAAAAGGAGAAACCCCTGTAGTGGAATGGGGTGTAAATTTATGTGCCACTACTGTATCCTCTGATGCTTTCCTCCAGTCTCCATTTTCTGATATGGCACATCTGATGCTATTCTTAATGACTCTATTGAATCTCTCAATGATTCTGTCATCTCTGGGTGATTAATCGAGCTGGTTTTATTCTCTATGCCATTTCTCTTAAGGAACATTTCCATGCGTTCAGACACAAGTTGAATCACATTATCTGTGGCAATGGTTGTTGGATAACCTTCTCTCTTAAATATTTCCTCCAAAAACGTAATTTTGTCCTTGGAGCAGACATTCTGCACCCATGAAATCTCCATCCATCTAGATAAAACATCCACTAAAACAAAACAAAACCGTAGAGTCCCTTGACTCCTTACAGGCCCCACATTGTCTAATATGGTTTATCGGCTATATGCACTGACCGCCTATAATTTCTGTATGCTTCCAAATGTAAACCACCCCCTCAAATACTTACCTGTTGTATACCATGCAATTTTGCATGTCATGTTCTAAGCAAGCCTACCTTTCAGCGCCACGATGCCCCTGGGCAGCTGTGTGCTATACAAATGCAAATAAATAAATACATAAATAAATAAATAAACCCTACACGTTCCCAAGGTACCAAGGGAATAGACATTACTGTAATGGGTTCTATTCTTGCAATACAACCCTTTGCAGAATCCTTACAATTGTGACAATTTCTGATCAATCTCTCAACCTGAAAGTCCTTTCCAGGCCACCAGTAGTCTTGTCTTATGAGTTGCTTTGTTTTTATTCTGCCTTGATGTCCCTCATGTGAAATCTCTAGAATAGGTGGAAATACTTTGTCTCCCCTCAAAATCATAACTTTATTTATGAGCTACGTATCAAACACATGTCTAATGGCATCAGGGATCATTCCTTTCCTGATCTCATTACTTTTGACACCACATTCAAGACGAACCCTGACATCTATAGGAAACTTGTCTGCTAACATAGCTTCCTCCCACTCCTTCTCAAATACAACCACTTGTTTAACACTTAGAATGTGATCCTCCTCATTGCTATTATCATCTTCATCTTCAACCACATTGGTTAACCTCAACAGACAATCTGCTGCCTTATTCCTAACTCCATTCCCCAAAGAAATGGATGGACCGTGTCAATCACCCACTTAATAGCTTGTAGCTCTTTTTCAATTATGGAATAAGGATGTTCTGCCTTTTTCAAAACTCTGGATGCAAAAGCAATTGGACAATGTTTCCTTTAATTTCTCTATGACAACACAGCTCCTAGGCCATAATTACTCATATCTGTTATGAGGATACTTTTCTTGTGGGCATCAACACTCTTCAAGGTAGGTGCATTACCCAAAACTAATTTTATTTCTTCAAATTAATGCTCACATTCACCATCCCACTGAAATCTCACTCCTTTCTTCACAAGGTTTCTCATGTGAAATGTTTTAATCGCCAACTCAAGAATACTTTTGGTGTAGTTCTGAGGCATTCCTAAAAAGGATATAATCTTCCACATGTTATTGGAACTGGGAAAATTTAAACTGGTAGTCATTAGATTCCTCTTTGGTCTAATGCCTTGTTCAGATATCTCGTGCCCTAAGTATTTTATGCAGATCTATGAAATGTGCACTTATCCTTCTTAAGTGTTAAACCAACTTCTTTGAAATTGTCCAACACTTTTTTAAGCCTGGCATTGTGTTGTTCAAGTGTTCTCCCATAATCCAATACATCATCTTGGAAACACAATACTCCCTCCATGTGGGAAAACATTGGTACATAATGCGTTGAAACACGGCTGCTGCCAATACAATGCCAAATACAAGACAATAATAAATGTTGTTATATTCCTAGAGTATGGGTGTAAAACAATTTGGTGGTATGGAGACTTTAAATCTAAAGTACTCATTGCCTTTACACCATAAAATGTGCCTAACATCTCTGGTCTCACTTTTTGCACAACTGGAATGGTATTGGATTTCATGCACATTTTGTGCAGAAAACCCTTCAAATTTCCCAATTCCTCTCGAAAGACTGGTGTGTTGCGTAATTAATTCAGGGAATTTCTCATAATCTACATCATAGACTGTTTCTTTGGCATTTGGATCAAGTTTTATCTTGAGTCTCTTCTGATGTGACCAACTAAGAAGTGTATGTGTGCCTTTGCTGGAAATATAAATCTTTCCCTTTGTTAATCTGTTCTTAAATCGCATAACCGAACAAAACCATCCTTCTAAGCTGATGCGCTTGCCTCCATAAACCACTGGTTTCACATCAACTTCATTGAGCGTGAGCTCTTTCCCTATCTTTGCTTAAAAAATGAACCAGGGCAGTAAGGTATACTTGGCACAAAAGTCAATACCCATCTCAACATTTATGACACAGATATGTTTGGTTGACATGGGCTATACATCATAATCCTCATCCTCCACATTGCCTATTTCATTGTCGATGACACATGTGCATTCTTCTTACTCTTCTCACAGTTCATCAACACAAACAGTGTTTTAGCTTTTGTCTAATAACAATTAGTGAAGTGGCCCCTTTTTTATGCACCTCTTGCACATTGCCTTAATACTAAAAGATCACACCCTCTACTCCACCAAATATTGCTTTCATGACACATTTAAAGAATGCTGCTGCGAAAATAAGGTCTTCCATGTCATGAGGTCCCTCGAGTCAGGATGTAACCATACCTGGCGGAAAGTGTAGGCAAGGTTGAAAGTGGTGAATACTCTTGCACCTGCTGTAAGACTTATCAATTCCCCTATATTTGATAATGGGTGCTTGTCAACAACAACAGTCCTTTAAAGGGCTCTTAGGCCAACACACAAATGAACACTGCCATTGGTCTTCTGAACAGCTACCACTGAGGAGCACCAATTAGAAGCTTCTAATGCCTCTATTATGTCTTTTGACTGAACTCTCTTAATCTTTTTAGATACCTCTTCCCGCAGGGCAAGAGGAACACTCCTAAATTTGGCAACTACAGGGATGGCATTTTTCTTGAGCCTAATCTTGTGATTATATCCCTTTAGACACCCTAAACATTTGATGACAACTTCAACATCTGAGTCCTCTGTGTGTGAAGGGGGGATCATGACACGGCAACTATACTCCCCCACACCTTGGAATCAATCACAATATTCATGATACTCTGCTGTTGCCGACACAATAAACAACCTCCTTTCTCTGAGACTTTTGCAAATGCGCCTACCTCAAAGGCAAAGCAATGCATGAGAATATCCCTGCAGCACTCTGAGTTGAACTCTGGCCAATGGATGGCCATGACTTAATCCTGTAAGTCTTCCTTCCATGTATCCCAACGCACTACTGACTCAACAGGATGGAAGAAATTGCGCTATGAGGTTTGCCATGTACACTTATATTTTACCCTTCCTCTTTGTATAGAGGGGTGAGAGTGCCTGAAAGTGCACATTTAAGTGAGGTACAAGACTGACATTGTTCAGTAACGGGCACACGTATCCTTGAGCATAAACAGTATTAACACCTTACCGCTTATCCATCATTTAGGTATCTCAGGGGCGAATCCACAACCCATTTACCTGATAATTAAGTGAAAGACCGAACAGGCAGCACTATTCGTCTGCTCCAGGACAAATCGCTTCAGGAGCCTAACCAACATTACACCGAGGACGGGCAATGGTTCAATTAAACCACACCGGACATAAGCTACATCAATCCAAAGGGAACAAAGTGACCACAAACAATCCAGATGAAATAAATCAGTTACACCAGCAAACAAGACGGGCAGGAGGCCCTCCAGGGTTTCAATTCATCACCACTATTGTTAAGTCTTCAACCACACGTGACAAAAGGTGAGTTTTTGAAGTATGTATTTTATATAAAATAAGAGGTCCTCCCATTTCAATGGCTTCACTAACGGTCACTAACAGCAGATCTCTTCTTAAGCCATGCACAGACTTAGAATGTTAACAAGTTACCCTGGAGATAGGATAAACAATCCATTACAATCACAGCACGAGTGTGCTGGAACATCTGGACTGAATGTAAACACACCATGTTAAGCATGACTGTAACTACACCCACAGCAGTGAATCCATATTAAAATGTAATCACCTAACATCCTGCCTCTGCTTTTCCCTACAAGACTGACCATGAATTTGCACAGCTCAAGCCCACAATTATTCTGTTTAAGCCTAAATCTCTTTCCCTGAAATTAGAACGAAGTTTGGGAAAGTTCCCTCTGATGAAAACAATGAATATTTGAGTGATTTGGAATTACTAAATAAAACAAAAAACAAAATGAAAACAAAAAACAATTAGCAAAAGACAACACAAACACATAAGTCTGAATGAGATGGTTGACAGCTGAAGCATTTCCAGTGTTGGTCAAAAAAGTTCCTCAAGTAACGCATCAGCATTTATCCAATGCTTATTTCTGAAGGAACTTCCAAGTGTTTCAGAGCCCATGTTACAAAATCTTTGCATGATGCAAGTGCAATTTTGCATGGTACTTGCCTTGATATAAAAGTTGTTTTAGTCCAAATATTATTTCAGTACACACATTTCCAAAAGGGTTTTTGTTGCCCCTGTGCAAATACAATGTACACAAGCACTGCACTGTCGAAAGGTTTCGGTAATATGGCCTTTGCTGTGCAGTTAACGCTTCCTCATTCTGATCTTTGATCAAACAGCCTGTAAAATAGCCCCCCAAGTTATCCCTGATATCCAGCTGTGCTACATATCCTTTATTTTGATGAGATAAAACATACATATTTTTCCAGCATGTGTCCATTCTTTCATCAAAAAGCCGGGACTTTTTGCAGAACTGGTTTTCAAAACAAAATTCACTGGGGCCTCTCCATGGACTGTATCTTTCTGTCATATTTACTTTGAGTGTGCCATTCCTGGAGACTGATCCATGCAACTATCCCATATCATTGTTGATCCTGTGTCACAACCACCTGAAAGTGTTTTTCTTTTTCGACACTCTTTTGTTTTCAGATGCAATGCTGCCACTAGTTCATCAGTGATGCTCATTATGCCCGTCTCCTATTTCTGAATCCTGGTCTCTTTGCTGCTCCCCATGCCATTGGAACTCCACCAACACTGTGACCCTCATTACAAGTTGCCCTGAAGGATGCCGGTGATACCTCCAGTCCGGTAGTACTGATACCATGTAATCACGGAATCACCAGCACATTCTGACTGTGCAAGAGTGCCAATTCTGGAAACTCTTTTAACAGCTTGACGGTAACACTGGCATAACTGGGAAATGCCATCACTAGTGGGATAAAGCCTGCCGATAACAGTGGTTCCAGCTCCCATCATGACGGACACACCAGAAGCATTGCTTCCGATGCTGGAAACACTGGCAACGGTTACATCGGCACCGGAAACATAGTCATCACAAGAACTGTAAGTTCGCTGGTGGCCATTTTGGAAAACTCAATCCATTTAAAATTGGGCATTTCCTCTTGTCGTCCTTCTACGGTAACACCGCCAATATGTCTGGAGGGTTCAAATCAAGGCTGCCTGAGGTCCAACTCAGCAAGACCTGCTTCACAGACGGCAACTTTACCACCCTAACAGACCACACAGTGCTGAATGCAGAAGCACTATTTGGCCAGGACAACTGCCGCACAAGCCAACGCTGCAAGCCGGACATATGGGAGGAGGAGGCCCAAAAGTAACTGCAGTGTGGTCTGTCCCCTGAACCCTGAAAGACTGTCACAAAAAGTGAGACGACTTGTGTCTGTAAGTATGCAACCTATTGACAGCACACTGTCATTAATCCAGGGCCACAGGAGGTGGGACGGTCTCTCCCCTCAAGCTGATGCCTTAGGATGATGGATGCAGTTCAATCATGCATCTCCAGGGGATCGAGGGTGTTGGATCTGCTGAGGCTGAAGCAGGAACTAAAGGGGACGGTGGTGAGTACAAGCCACACCTGAATGCCCAGCATTGCACACATTGTGAACACACCCAACAGATCAGGGAAATGTGACGAAGGAAAGGGGTACTAATTGTGACATCAACATCAAAAGTCACTGTGCGCACATAGATGACAGGGGTCTGGGTCATAATATGCCATGAAAATGCACCGTACACCAAAAACATCCATGCACATGAGCACTGGCCATGTGCACAATGGCATGACTGGACACAGCACTCACCCAATGCCCGGACAACAACAAGCCACCATGCCATAAGTACCACTGAAATTGACTCACACCACAAACGTGTGCATGCATGCCTGCATCAGTGCACAATTCACCCCCAGACATATTGTCCAGGGCAGGGAAAATAAATGTGGTATTTGTGTAATGCAAGTGCATCACTGTAAAACACAGGCATCTAGCCACTTGCTCATCTCACCCTAACAGGCCCATCCACTGACCTCAACAGCACTGGACCATCCATAGCCTGTGTGATAACCAGCAGGACTGCCCAACAGCCCACCCCCACCACATCGATGGAAATGCCTGCTCCACCAGCCCAGACAGCAGCACAGGGTGAACAGCCAACACCAACCACCCAGGCAGCTGCACGTGCTGAACAGCTGATACCATCCACTCAGACAACTGCACAGGCTGAAGAGCTGACACCAAGCACCCAGGAAGCTACACAGCCTGAATAGCCAACACCACCAACCCAGGCAGCTGCACATGCTGAACATCCGATACCAACCACCCAGACAACAGCACAGGCTGAAGAGCTGACACCAATCACCCAGGCAGCTGCACAGGCTAAATAGCCAACACCACCAACCCTTCCAGCAGCACAGCCAATGCCCACATACCATGCGCCCATAATGCTTCAGCCCCCTGCCCATCACAGCACCACCTCTGATGAGGCTGAGGCAGTGGATGAGGGAGAGGGCACCGATGCCTCACCAGCCCGCACCACATATCCCTCACCCACCTTCACTCCCTCAACCCTCTGCAGCCCGCCACAAATACAAATGCCCAGTATATGGAAGAAAATGAACACATCTGTTTGATGGAGGTCCATCATGATGAAAGACCAGATAGCGTACAACAGCAACTGACTGAATCCCAGCTCATGTGGGAGTGTCTCCAAGCAAGAAGCCGGTGGTATACCTATACACTGGCCCACACTACATCAGCACTCATGCTCCTGGCACAGAGGGTCCCAGAGGGCAATAGGGAGTGTCTGTTATGCAGAGTCTTTGGCGCTTTCTCTGCAGGCCAACCAGGTGTGCATAGGGCTCAGGTATGCAACCCCCCCCCTTCACTGCCAATACCCCTGCTAGCTCGGTCCAGAGTGGTCCGAAGCGCTGATAGCAGCGATTAACAGGCACACCACCCAATGGCAAGGCCTGTAACATTAAAAGGCACAGGGTGTGACATTGTGAACAATCGCACTAGGCACTTCACTGTGTCGGGGGTGCCGCTACTAATGTTGTCTGTGTTACTAGCATCGGTAGCACAGTGGGTGGTGTTACTGGTGCCATGTTTCTTTCAACATGGGGCTGGGTGGGCTGGTCTCGTAATGGTGTCTTTGCATGGTGCTACTGGCACTATATTAGTGGATCGTCTACCTTGTAATGAGGGAATGTCTGGGAATGTTTTGGTGCAAATGGGGCTGTGAAGTAGTAGACATCACTTTGGTTTACTAATGCTTTCAGACTTCAGGCATCAGGTCATAGCTATTGTTACATTTAACTAGTTGTATGTGCACTCTTGCAAGTTATCCAAATTCAAGAAGTAATCAGATGCCCTCAAGAGAGATGTCCTCTACAAAGTGTCTAGCTTGAGAAGGTTATCCAACATGTAAGGAGATGAACAACATCAAGAAAACTGGAAGATTGCCAGATGTCTTCAAAAGAATTAAGTGATCAATGTTGCATTGATGCATGTCAGATGCACATGTGACAGGCCTACATTTGAATGCATATATCTAATATTTTAATACCACCTGATCTGGTGGGCCAGATCGGGTGTTATTGATGTTAGCATCCGAGGTCTTTAGTCGGGAAACCTGGGGTGCTAAAAGCAATGTACATTGTTTTAATGAACAGGACACCTCTTAAGTAAGTAAGTAAACAATACTTGCATAAGATAGCTGCTGTGGAGCTGGAAGGTTGGGCTCCATGCTGTGCCCCTCTACCTTTTCCATGGTGCCCAACAGGCCAGGATGGAGGCTGGAGCAAACTGAATAAAGTGAGTTAGGGAGGGCAATAGGTAGGTGAGCAAACAGAGGGAGGGGAGGGTAGGGGATGATGGTGGGATGGGAATGCAGCTGACAGGCTACTTGTAATGTGGGCTGCGATCGTGGGAATCAGTCCGCGATCTGAGCAACCTTATTGGTTGGCTCTCCTGCCCCAGGGGCTAATATATAACTGTTTCACTGAGGTATTGAGCATCAATCCCACCAGACCTGTTTAGAAACCTATTTAGAAAGGGCTGTTGGAAAAACTGAGCTCATTCATAAATTATGGGTGATGGAAAACAGTAGCAATGTATTGCTGGCTAGTCAAGGAAATAGAATCATGCATCTAATGGGACCTTACCTAACTGTTATGATATTCGGTCAGGGTTGATGCATGGCACAGTAGCAACTTGGGGCTATGCCTATATTTGCACATATGCACAGTGCATTATTGGTCAAGGTTGAGGATCGTTGCTACATAGTCACTGAATCCCGTCACCTGAAGGAATCTACAGAAGATTGTTTGCAAAACTGGCATGGGACCCGTCTCTTTTGGAAGCAAAATATCAGTTTCCTGCACAGATAATCCACATTTGACCAACAGTTTGTTTGATTTCCTTAGGGCCTTTTACTTTTCGTTTTGGAAAGCTCTTAGGTACAATTTATTTCATATACTGTGCTGTTTCATGTTCCCCTGTCTTTGGGCCAGCTAGCCAGTGGTGCAGACAATTAGTCATATCTCACATATAAATGCTCTTCCCTAGTTAGCATACACATCACATGATGATTTCTATATGCCATGGTGGGAGAGGCACAGGGTACTCAACATGCAGAATATATAGTGCTCCACACTTGCATTTCTACTCAAGGGCTGGTGGACAAATACTTATGGAGATATAGAAGGGGAATATATCAGAAAAAAGATGCTTCATGTGGAAGGAACCAACTATCACTGTACAGCAGGAAATGCATAACAGCAATATGTTTCTCAGGCTTTTTGTGCCCCTCACTTCCTCTAGCCAATCCCTCAATACCAAACCTATCTAATAAACTCACCCATAAGTTTCACATTCTTTACAGGTGAGGCTAGAATATAGAGCTAACAGTGTCAGGGAGCTGGATTAAAACAAAAACAAGTGAAAGGTTATTTTCTGACACGGTGAACTATTATCCCAGTCCTTTCCCTATTCCAAAGAAGAGGAGCCCATGCTTTCCTCACTCAGCAGCCTCCTGCAGTTCAATCAAAGACTCATGGTATGTAAGGAATCATTTTTCATTCTTGGTACTGACATTTGTTCCTTTGATCGATGGTCGAAAATCATTGTCTGTAGAGGCAGAATTGTCTACCAGACAGAGGTTATGGTATTGGATCTCCAAGACAAACTAGCAGCATTAATTTCTCCCCACTTCCTGAGCTCTTTTCAGACTGAAGTTATTCTCACCCACTAGCAAAGAATCACCCTCTTGGGCAGGAGAACATAAAATGCTATTGGCTCATGTTTCCCCTTACAGACATTATCCTACAACAGGCTCCAGATGGGATCCCAAAACATAATGTGATTTCTCCTTTCCAACCGTGAGCCCACAACAGAACATGGTTTCTTCTCTTTTGCCTGATCTCTAGATTGGGATCTTCCCTGTGCCTGGGTAGTTCTTTAGTTCACACTATGGTCTTTGTTATAGACCCATGTTTGGTCTGAGCAAGGTGACTCCCTTAGAAAGACTCAAACTGAGACACGCTACTCATCAAACCCTACCTCATGCCTTCAATCACTTTCTCTAACTTCGAGTCTTCTCCCTCATAGTAGATGCTTTTTATACTGGTTATTGGTTTCTAATTGGCCAAATGAGGTCTGTGATTCACTAGACTATTATCTCTTTAGTGTTGGCTAGTTTTCCCTTTCTCCTGCTGCCAGGTAATTATCAACTTTCAAACATGTGTACGGTGCATATGTATGTAGGCAAAATATTGGATTGTTTGGTGTTCCGTAGGCTGAGGGTTTAAGAAGGTTTGCTATCATATTGGGCATATCATCCTGTTTGCCTTCGTTTGCAGTTCTCTTTGTGCCTGGGTATGTAGGGTGCTTTCAGAATGCTGAGTGGAATGTAGAATATGCACATGCGAGGGATCTAGGAGTTATGTTTGGGATGCAGACAGGATGAGACGCAGCCACCTTCCCGTCATTATACTGACAGCATCATTGGTTGCTTCGTCATGGTAACATTCTTTCAGTTATGTCTCTCAAAGTCATGTTCAAGAGGAGCTCTACATACCCCACTGAATTCTACTATTGGGCTGTATGGGAATGGGGGTCTAACATTTTACCGGCGCCTGACTTCTCGGGCGCCCAACTTGTAATATCCCAGTGGCACTGGGAAGTCAGGCGCTGGTAAGCTGTTATGAATGAGGCCCTAAGTCTTCAGTTTTACAAATAAAAGTATGGAGACATACCAAAGTTTTACCATTATTTTGAGTGTAATTCTATTTTTAATGTCTAGTCATACAATTTCTTTGTAAATAAAAGGTGTACAAGAAATAATTCCCACTGTGTAAATGCATGAACACTCACTGCAACCTACACTAAGGGCCTCATTACGACGCTGGTGGTAGCCATGGCGCTATTAATGCCATGGCTGCCTCCAAACTCGTTCCGACTCCGCCCTGGTGAATGGAGCAATTACCAGTCCATTCCAAGGTTGGCGGGACGGGTAATTCCCCATTCACTAGGGCACTTCCTCATTCCCATTTGAGCCCCATAGGGCTAGTCAAGGAAATAGAATCATGCATCTAATGGGATCTAGGAGTTATGTTTGGGATTCAGACAGGATGAGACGCAGCCGCCTTCCGGTCATTATACTGACAGCATCATTGGTTGCTTCGTCATGGTAACATTCTTTCAGTTATGTCTCTCAAAGTCATGTTCAAGAGGAGCTCTACATACCCCACTGAATTCTACTATTGGGCTGTATGGGAATGGGGGTCTAACATTTTACTGGCGCATGGGAATGGGGAAGGGGCTAATAACGGTACCGCAAATTGCGGTACCGTTATTAGCTACAGAGTCCCTTTGCGGGTCCCATCCTAAACGCCTGGAAAAACCAGGCATTAAGGGAGGACCCGCAAAGCGAACTCGTAGTAGGGCGGTAAGGGATTACCGGCACCGGTGCCCTTACCGGTGCTGGTAATCCCTTACCGCCCACCTCGTAATGAGGCCCTAAGAATTTTAGAAATGTCTTTTCAATCTGTGGATGTTCTTGTTTTGAACCCTAACACATGAGAGGTCAATAAAGACATTTAATCATTTACATATTTTCTTTGAATTTTAAAATGAGTACTTAATACATCTATTTGCAAAGAAACATGTATGCAGTTGGAATCCCTATTCCACTTTGAATGCCCAAATTCATTTTTCAATATGATAATATTTGTTTCAGATGTAAACAGTTATGAACATCTACACTCCCTAGCACTCAAAATGTATATGGAACCACCTGTATAACCCAGTAGTTATAGGAAACATTTTGAACATATTACAATATACAATGTTTAGCACAATAAAACAGATGTAGAAGAATGTAGAATACTGTTTTGTCATTTATATAATCTTGGCATTTTTATATACACATTTATTTGGTAGAGAATTCAAATAGTAACATGAAGAGGAGGCACCTATTAAAAGTAAAGGTTGCAGTGAAGACTGTAAATTACAACCACAGTCACTGTATTGCATACCATGAAAAGTGTTTGTTACTGGATCAGAAAAAAATCACAATTTTCTAATCAGGAATAGGAAGTTATAAAAACTTTTTTCAAACATCCTAAGTAATATGGTCGTTCTTACATTAAGAACACTCAAGCTTTCACTCGTTGAACATACCTACCTATCTAAATACACTATTTCCTGTGCTAGTTCTTCAAAAAAAGTCATTAAACATTATTGATTGCCTTCCACTGTCACAAGCCACTACATTTTGAATTGACATTGCCTAGTGTGCGTTTTGTGGTCTTTCATCTACAGATATTTTAAGAATTGATAGCTCCACATACAGCTGTTTGTCTTCATTTGAAGCTATGTCTTGCATCAGTGGTGTAATTTGAAACAACATGCACAAAACTGCATTTCAACTCCTGTTTGATTACTAAATCTACAGTGGGACTATGTCATATTTGTATGAATTTCCAACGCTGCTAGATTCTCTTGTATTTTACCATTAAGAGGAACCACTTTATTTGAATTTAGTTTCTCTAGTTCCTTATTTTTCCTTGCAAAGTCCTTAGCAGGTAAAGGTGTAAGGTCAAGGTGAGATGCATACAGTAGCTCTGAAATCTCTCCATTGGCTCCCAGTGGATGTGAGGATTACATTAAAAACCCTCTGCATTGTCCACAAGGCTTTGTGAGGCCTGGGTCCAAAATACCTTCAGCTATCCCTCCGCAAATACCTTCTCTCTCGAGCTCTTCGCTCCTCTACCTCCAACTCCCTCAGGGTCAGTCGATTTTCAAAGAAACAAGCTGGGGTAGATCTCTGTCTTCGGCTGGGGCCTCCCTCTGGAACAGCCTGCCTGCCACTCTAAAACTTGAGGAGAAGCATCTCAGGTTCCGGAAGCACCTCAAGACCTTCCTCTTTTCTTCTGCCTTCGATCCCTCTCTCCCCTGCTGATCTGTTCTCTCTTGGCACTGTCCACCTAGCCACCCACTGTCCTCCAGGCCTAGATCCAGGGAAAGTGCCTAAGAACATTAAAGCACCCCTGCATTCAGACACAGGATGGAGAGCCCATAGTTAAAATACCTAAGGTGAGACATAAGCACAGAGGGAAGCGGTTGGAGGTTAGAAGGAGGTGAGAGTCTTGCCCACCCTGTGCAGCAAGTTAACTTCTCCGTTCATCATTTTAGGATAGCGCCCAAGTGTGAGTGAAGCAGTGGGATAGGAAGAGACCCGCACAAACGTTAATAGCTCAGCTTCGTGCAACGCCCCCGTGGAGACTAGGTGAGCGTAACAATTAGTGCTGCTTCTAAAGTCAACCCTCCTGATTTCTTCATAGTAATTGCATATGTCTATTAACAAATGCATCCTTAAAAATGATGAAGTGTGCATAGGTCTGAGAAATTAATTGGGGTCCCACTACATGATCAAACTTTACTTGAATATGTTAAATATTTGTACTGTGAGGAAAAGTGTGACGTGCAACCACTCTTACCATTGCTCCATTGACTAGACCAATGTCTACATTCAAGTTCCTCTTTAACATTTGTGTATTGATATACAGTTTTAAAAACAATTGGAGACCTGCTGATTTAGAAATTGAACTGCATAATTTAATTAATCAAGCATTGCTCTTTTATCTAACTCTAATGTCATAAAATGGTAAACTATAAGATTGCAGAGTGTTATCTCTCCAATGTCTTGCTTCTCAGATAGCAGCATTTTGGAGTTGAAATTGTCACATTCTCTAAGTGTACACCTCAAAGCAATTTAAGAAGTGTTCTTTTCTTGAAGAGTCAACATGACATCAGGCACAATGCAACCAGCATGAAACATGTTAGAAATCAGTCTCCCTTTTAAGACTGCGTTCATATTCTCCTCAGGGATGTCTATTGATTGATTGTTTATTTGTATAGCGCCTATACACAAAGTGTTTCAAAGCACTTCAAGGAGGGATGGAACATGGGAGAAATACAATGAGATTCTTATAAGTGCTTGAAAACAATTAAGAATGAGAAAAATAACTATCGTAATCAGCCTGATGACATTTCAGGTAGTGCAAGTGCAGGAACAATTAGGGAGAAAAAGGGGAAGGGAAAAAAGGAGACAAACTAGCAGTAACATTACTATGCCTGACGACAATTGATGCATTGCATGAGTAGACATACAGGGGGTTTGGGAAGGTGAAGGTGTTGAGCTGAAGGGGAAGGAGTGGGACAAACAAGTAGCTAAACAGAAAGGTCAGATGACAAATTCAGAATAGTGCAAGGAGGGGAGGGGAGGATAAGACAAGGAGGGAAAGCAAAGGAGTGGACGGACAAGCTGCTATCCAAGTCAAGAGACACATGATAGGAGTAAGTGTTAAAGGACGGAGAGAGGAAGTAGGTAGGGGCATAGGATTGGGAATGGAGGAAAGGTGTGGAAGAGGGGCACAAGAATGTCAAGGAGGGACAAAGGAGTAGAGTGACAGGGACGGACAAGGAAGGAGTGGAGGAAAGGGGGAGAGGGAAGGTGGCTTCAAGACAGGTGACTACGATTACTATGCCTAACGGCAATTGGGGTAGTACCAAACGTTCGTGGCAGTCAGACACACCGGTGGGCAAGAGGGGGATTTGGGGGGCACAAAGGCAAGGGGGGGAGAGTGGGTGGCAATAAACACAATTCTGGGAAGGGGGGAGAGTGGGGAGGTGACTAGATGACAGGGTAGATAGAGGGACACAGACATACTTGTGAGGGCATGGGGGGACAAAGACATACTGGCAGGGACAAGGGGGGACACAGGCATACTGGCAGGGGCATGGGGGGGACACAGACATACTCACAGGGGCATGGGGGACACAGACATACTGGCGGGGGTATGGGGGGACACATACATACTGGAAAGGGCATGGAAGAGACACAGACATACTGGCAGGGGCATGGGGGACACAGACATACTGATGTGGGCATGAGGAGACACAGATATACTGGCGGGGGCATGTGGGGACACAGACATACTTGCGGGGGCATGGGGGGACACAGACATACTGGCGGGGCATGGGGGCACACAGACATACTGGCAGGGAATGGGAGGGACACAGACATACTGGCGGGAGAATGGGGGGGCACAGACATCCTGGCAGGGGCATGGGGGGACACAGACATTCTGGCAGGGGAATGGGGGACACAGACATACTTGCGGGGGCATGGAGGGACACAGACATACTGGTGGGGGAATGGGGGGACACAGACATACTGGCGGGGGAATCGGGGGACACAGACATACTGGCAGGGGAATGAGGGGACACAGACATACTGGCGGGGGAATGGTGGGACACAAACATACTGGCAGGGGACAAGCTGGTGGCGTATAGTGATGGACAGGGTTAGACAGGGCCTTCGTAGTGGGCCTTAGTAGTTGCGGCCGGCTCCCACCTCCCGATTGCAGAGATTGGCCCAAAAGGACCAGGGCAACCAATGGGAGGAGGGGGAGCAGGCAGGCCAAAGTTGGTGGGAGCAAGTTGGCCATGATGGAGAGGACCAGAACAATAAGGCCAACAAAGTCACAGACACAAATAAATCAGTAAAAACCCAGGAATTGGATACATTTACACAGATAGGCATGATAATTCAGTCCGCACCCTGTGTGAGGCAGAGGGCCCAATTTAGAGTCTCTGGATTGCAAAGTCAGTGCAACGTGCGTGCAAGCAGCCTCCAAATGTGCTTACCCCATTAGCAGGTGATTGTAAGGCAGGAAGAGGGATGAATCATCTGGGCAAGAAGGCTCTGTCAAGCTGAGCGTAGATGCAGGCAGAAAGAAAAGTGCATCAGGGCCTAGTCGTGGGCCTTAGTAGTAGCGGCTGGCTCCTGCCTCCTGGTTGCAACGATTGGCCCAAAAGGACCAAGGCAACCAATGGGAGGAGGAGGAATATCATTTAGATCAGAGAAAAAAAAGAGAAATGAAAAAAGAAACATAACACCACAGATCTTGGGTGAAGACATTCCATTTTCAAAGAAAGTGAAAAACCTTAGGTGCACTAAGCAAGAAATTCTGGCCAGCGAAGCCCAGGTTGGGGCCAAAGTAAAAGCAGTGTACTACTCCTTGCGCATGCTTAGGAACATACTCCCTTTTATAGCACCTCAAGATCATTCTTTGGTTGTAGGAGCTTTGATAAATTCCCATCTCGACTACTGTAATAGTCTGATTACAGGGATCCCAGCTAAACAGATGGTGAGACTCCAGAGGGCCCAGAATGCGGCTGTCAGGCTAATGCCCATCTGGGAAAAAGGGCACATGTCTCAACATTTTGGAGAGCACTTCATTGGCTAATGGTGGAGGACCGAATTAAATTCAAGGTGGCATGCCTTATGTACAAATGTTTTTATGAACTCGCACCTAGATATCTGAATACCAGAATCCACTATTACCAGCCAACCAGAGACCTCCGGTCAAGAGTTAAACTCTTGGTGGACGTCCCTCGGACCAAATGCACCTCAAAAGGTGACTGGAGGTTTTCTGTGTTTGGACCAAAGCTGTGGAACCAGCTACTCATAGGTATACAATCATGCACCTCATTAGAAGGCTTCAGAAAAGAACTTAAACCATCTTATTTAAATGAATCTAAATAACAAGGGCGAATACAGTTCATCACATCTAGAACTCGACTTTTAGTCAACAACTGCGCCCGAATGCAGTTTATTCTGCCTGTTGCACGTAAGAAATAACCAAATAGACAAACACATAGATAGGGGAGCAGGCAGGCCAAAGTTGGTGAGTGCAAGGCGGCCATGATGGAGAGGACAAGAACAATAAGTCCAACGAAGTCACAGACACAAATAAATCAGTAAACACCCAGGAATTGGGTACATTTACACGGATAGGCATGATAATTCAGTCCGCACCCTGTGTGAGGCAGAGGGCTCAATTTAAAGTCTCTGGTATTGCAAAGTCAGTGCAACTGCGTGCAAGCAGCCTCTGAATGTCCTTACCCCATAAGCAGGTGATCGTAAGGCAGGAAGAGGGATGAATCATCTGGACAAGAAGGCTCTGTCAAGCTGAGCATAGATGCAGGCAGAAAGAAAAGTGCATCTGGGCCCCGTCGTGAGCGTTCGTAGTTGCGGCCGGCTCCCGCCACCCCGTTGCAGCGATAGGCCCAAAAGGACCAAGGCAACCAATGAGAGGAGGGGGAGCAGGCAGGCCAAAGTTGGTGACAGCAAGGCGTCCATGATGGAGAGGCCCAAAACAATAAGGCCAACAAAGTCACAGACACAAATAAATCAGTAAAAACCCAGGAATTGGGTACATTTACACAGATAAGCATGATAATTCAGTCTGCACCCTGTGTGAGGCAGAGGGCACAATTTAGAGTCTCTGAATTGTAAAGTCAGTGCAACGTGCTTGCAAGCAGCCTCAAATGTGCTTATCCCATAAGCAGGTGATCGTAAGGCAGGAAAAGGGACAAATCATCTGGACAAGAAGGCTCCATCAAGCTGAGCGTAGATGCAGGCAGAAAGAAAAGTGCATCTGGGCCCCGTCGTGGTCCTTAGTAGTTACGGGCGGCTCCCGCCTCCCGGTTGCAGCGATTGGCCCAACAAGACCAAGGCAACCAAAGGGAGGAGGGGGAGCAGACAGGCCAAAGTTGGTGAGCGCAAGGCGGACATGATGGAGAGGACCAGAACAATAAAGCCAACAAAGTCACAGACACAAATAAAATAGTAAAAACCCAGGAATTGGGTACATTTACACAGATAGGCATGATAATTCATTCTGCTCCCTGTGTGAGGCAGAGGACACAATTTAGAGTCTCTGGATTACAAAGTCAGTGCAACGTGCGTGCAAGAAGCCTCAAATGTGCTTACCCCATAAGCAGGTGATCGTAAGGCAGGAAAAGGGATGAATCATCTGGACAAGAAGGCTCCATCAAGCTGAGCGTAGATGCAGGCAGATACAAATACAAATCTATACAAATCTTAATAACCATTTCTGCATACTATAAATCTGCAGATTGCCTCATATTGATGGTAAGCTACTGGAATTCAAAACAATTCCAAAGGTTGAAATCACCAATGCTAACTATAGTTTTTGGACTACCCTTAGATTGCAGCATCTTGAAAACTGGATGATCTTTCACAGGAGTTAATTGTAACAAATTACGAAAACAGGGACATGTTTACCTCCAAACGAAACATCATAGTCAGTCGTCAAGCCCTCCTGCATTTGCAAATGAATGAAAGCTAGCATCAAGGTAAATACCATGCATACTTCATCTACAATCAATGCATTTAATATTCTTAGAATTTTCCTACTTCTTGTACTGCACGTGATACATGTTTACAATACAGTAGCTTACTGTCTGGCTCCACTGGTACCATCAACGATTGATGTAAAGTAACACCTACTATATTGAATGCTGCTAAACCTGTTAGAGCAGTTACAATATGTGACAGAGAGCAATTCCTTACATTTTGTATCATTGCTCTCAATCCATGAATTATAAAAGATGTCCTGTTCCTGCTTGTCCACTAACATAAATCAATAGTGGTTTGTATTGGACACAAGAACATTCATGTTTGCCAGGTTTTCAAACCGTATAAAAACCTATCTTTGATTTTGCAATAAACTTCCTTTCTTGCACTGCACTTTCTACTTCTTCCATGGTGAGCCCAGCATCAGTTTGAATAATTGGCTCATCTAACACATTTTTACTTCTGACTGCAGAATCTTGATGGCCCTCAGGAGCCTTGTTTGCCAAAATAGCTGGCAAAGGTTCTTCTTGACGTAATTCTTTTTCAAGTAATTCTAAGTACTGGTCACATTTTCGATAACTAATTAACTCTTTTTTAATTAGATATCAAAATGTAACTTTTTTGGGCAAAATTATTGTTAAAATATTTCAAAAATTCCAAGCAAATCACTATCTGAAGAAATGCAAAAGCAACAATAAAATAATGCCTTTCTCTCTGCAGTTTGGCAGGACATTTTCATGTGGTGATGAGAATTGGCTTTTCGTGTCTCAAAGACAACCAGCACATCCGGGTACTTTAAACAGTCCTCTGTCAAGGTTTGCTTCTATATTTTAAAATGAGTAGAATATTGCTTCTTCATATAAACAAACATCATCCAACTCTGCAGACCTATATGGATAATAGTTATCAATCAAAATGGTTTTGAGAATCTCTGTAGTAGCGGTACTCTTTCATCTAACTACTGAATTTCACTCAAAGGCTTCAGTACCCGATTTCTTGTAGAAGATGGGCCATAAAACATTAATGCTACATTCATACAGTTGCAAAATAGTTAGCCCATCTAGAACTTCATAGCTTCCACACTCTCTATGAGAGAGCATCTCGAGACCATAGCTTAGAGGTTTATGACTAAGACTTTTGTCAGCTGATAAGTGTGCCCATAGTTCAGCTGCACTGCTCTTTTCAGCATTTTCATGTATGCCTTTACATAACGAGTAACAGTTGTAGTATCATCTGCAAAGTAATGTACATCAGTATTTGTATTCCAAAGCTAAGCAATTACAGGAATGTAATTATTCATGAATTGGCTTTTGTTATCTCTTTTTAAATGATAGGTTATGTCATTCAAAATACGCTAAAATTATTGCATTTTGTGTTATAAAACCTGACACAGTGTCTACAAACATATAGGGCCTCATTACGACTTTGGAGGTAGCCATGGTGTTTTTAAGGCCATGGCTGCCTCCAAACCGGGCTCCATTACCGGGTTCCTTCAATGAGGAATAACCGGGTAATTCCAACATTGGAGGAGCCGGTAATTCCTCCTTGAAGAAACCATTCCCCATTCCCATTTGAGCCCCTATAGGGCTAAGTGGGAATGGGGAGAGAGGTAATAAGGAGCACATTACAAATGGCCTGTTATTACCGCCCTCTTCCCCTCGCGGACCCAGAAAAGACGTCTGGTTTTACCAGACGTCTTTTGCGGGTCCTGCAAAGGGAACCTCGTATTCAGCACTCCCCTAATGAAGAGGAAGGCACCCTTCATTACGGGACCGCAAGGGTCGTAATGGGGCCCATAGTGCCTCACTTGTGTCAAATTGTTCTTCTACAAACAAATAAAGGTAAAGCTATTTCCAAACCTCTTCTCTACTGTGTTTAATTTTCTCCTCAATGTGCACTAGTTGTACTTGGGGTTTATAGAAAGTGCATCAACAAGACCGGCAAACAATGCCACTTCTTTTGCTATCAGACAACTTAAACTTAAATATTGCAATACCTTTTTGATACAGTTGAAAAATCAGATCCTTTAAAAGCATAGGAACTTGATTTCCACTTCATGTGAGTGTTTCATCTGAATATACATAGGGCCTCATTACACGGTAGGCGGTGAGCCATGGCGCTATTAGCGCCATGGCTCATGCCGGTAAAATACCGGCACCGCCTTGGCGGAAAGGGGATTTACCGCCCCATTCCAAGGTTGGAGGGGCGGTAAATCCCCTTTCCGCCATTGCCCTTCCCCATTCCCATTTCTGCCCCATAGGGCTCTATGGAAATGGGGAAGGCGCTAATTACGCCACCGCAATTTTGCGGTGCCGTAATTAGCTCCGAGGTCCCTTAGCGGGTTGGATTTTAATGCCTGCAAGAAGCAGGCGTTAAATCCTCCAACCCGCAAAGGGACCTCATAGTACGGCGGTAAGGGTTAACGGTCACCGTTGCCATTAACGGTGACCGTTAACCCTTACCGCCGTCCGTGTAATGAGGCCCATAATGTTTTAAATGCATTTTGTTTATAATTTGAAGTTTAGAAAGCAAACGTTCTACAGTTCCAGCCATCAGTGTTTGATTTAAAAGTACAAGACACATACATGATGTTTTGCACTTGTACAATTTAACCAGTAGTTATCTTATTTTAGTATGATGTGCAGCCATCATCCACATAAGATGAAACTCTCTCTTAACATCTGCTTTTATCAAGACAATTTAGAGAGTGACACAGAAGTCCTGTTTTCTCACAGACTTCGTAGTCCTCCATTCTTTGCAACATGTTTATCTGCCTTTGAATATTATCATTTGTGTGCAAAACTTGCAAAAATGTCTTTAAGTAACGAGATTTTACAAGATCTTACACGAAAACATATCAATATTGCATGTCCATTCCTCCTTTTTTTCTAGGTTGTATTGCAGACTGTTCTAAATGTTCTACTTCTCTATTGACTGTCTTTAGGATTTCTTGTTTTACAGAAATCACACCATTTTGAACTTCAAAGTTATGTCCGCTCTCGTCAAGAGTAAATTACTTTCCTTTGTTGAATGCAACGCTCTTCATTAAACTATCTTTCTGTGTGAGAAGTGTGTTTTGACTCTCTACCAAGCACTTCACAAAAATGGTGGTTTGTATATTTCTGTAGAATGGTGTGATGTTCTTAATTAATTAATTAACTTGTTAAGTTTGTTCAACACAAAAATGAACCATTTTTTTCTTATTAAATCGTTTTAAATTATTCCTTCTAGTTTTTTTTTTCCTTTTCTAAAAAACACATCACTACTTATCTATATTTTGATTTAACACTTATCCAAAGATTTGTAAAGACTCGAGAGTGGAAAATTCTTCTATATATCTTTATACCTCTATCTAGAACCTAAAGCTGTTTTTCTTTGTTTTTGCTTTTTGTTGCGTACTAACTACTAATGGTTTAGATATATTTTTCATGTTAACACTTTGACTTGAAATATACTTGGTTCCATTCAATTGATTATGTTTCCTATCTCCTATCTGAATGTGGTCATTTTCAAATATATTATCACTAACAGGCCTACGTGTATTGTCATTTAAATAGGTTTCTACAGAGCCTGAAACATGACCATCCACAGTTTTACATTTAAAATTGCTACTTCCATGCAAACGATCTTTCCTCCTGGCACACTCTTCACGCCTCTTTGGAGGCATAATTCAGCAATGCTGTAAAGAAACAAATATAATTACTACATACATACTTACTCTTTCAAATAAAAAAAAAAAATCATAAAAAGAGGATCAGCTTAAATTGAACAGATAATGGTAGAAATAATGAAGATAGCTGTAATACTGCTACTCTCAATTTCCCTGTTCTGTGTATGGTAATGAATCTTGCTCTGCTAGCCCACCAAACTCACAAGATTCCAACCTAAAAAGTATTCAGCCCCTTCTTCACCCCTTACTGAGAGGACACATTTAACACTGAAAAAGGCAATGCAGCAACCATTCTATTTCACAGAAACTTCGACTGGGGATTATGTCTATTCTATATGATGAATGCATACAATGTTTGTGTTGAGGGAAGGTTACATTACACCAGTGTACCCCACATGTCGCTTTTGTATTTAACGGAATATTTTTAAAGTATTGCCCCTATTTTATATCAGGCGGACAGACAGAACCATGCCCATACTGCAACTGTTACATTTGGCTTGAGACTGCATTGCTAAGGCCCATAGCGTGCATGTTTTTCTTTGGGAAATGTCCACCTGGAAAACCATTCTCTGTCTCTTTTACATAGTGGGAGCTTCCACTATTGAGACCTTTCATCTCTTCTTTATGAATACAGGTTTAACCGCTAGGCTCCGATGTTATGTACATTATAGGTGAGGGAGGTGTGCACTGCTGAAATTCATGCTACAATCATTCGATGTGATGAAAGCTTACTCTGCTTATAGAATCTATTCAATATTAACAATGCTTCCTGTTCCGTGGCTCAGACTTACATGGTCTGTATTGAGGGAAGGCTATCTTACATCAGTGCAGCTCACTGGGGTGTTTTCTACTTGAGAGAATGTCTAAATGCCGAAGGCAACAGTGACTTGTCCTGTGCAAGGGAAACTTACCATACTGTTCTCCATAATGACATACTCGTGAGGGAAACATTCACCTGTACTGCCCATGTTGATGTTCACTATTTCAAAAAACTTGTTCTCTTGTTCTACTGTGTCCAATTCTATACCTAATGTGTTTGAATAAATATTGTTTTAATGAGGCCTTTTATGATCTACGCTATTAAGGAAGCTCCTCTTAAACTCTTATGTGTTTGTGTGTGTGAAAAAATGAGAAGTGTAGTTATTGTGCATATGCAAAGCTTACATTACTGTGCTACATGTTTTGTCTGGTTGTTATGTTAATGAAAGCTGTAATACTGCTACTCACAATGTCCAAGTGTCATGTATGATAAAGAATCTAACTCATCTAGACCACAAACCTCAAAAGTTTCCACCTAAAAAGAAATCAGTCCCTTCTTCACCTCTTACCCAAAGAGAAAATTTAACACTGCTGAGGGCCATGCTGCAACTATTTTATTTGACAGAAGCTTAACCCAGTGATTCAACTATTCTATATGATTAATACTTGCATTTCTATAGCTTATGCCCGTAAGGTCTATGTTGAGAGAACGTTACCTTACACCAGTGTACGCCACAAAGCTCTTTTCTATTTTACTGAGAGGGGTGATTCATGGAATTTGTGCGCCGAAAAATTGGGATTTGTGCGCCATTCTGCCCGCAAATCCCTGTTTAACAAATGGGGATTTGCGTGTAGAATGGCCCACAAATCCCTGTTTTTCGGCGCACAAATTCCATGAATCAGCCCCTGAATGTCTTAAAGTAGTGTGCCTATTCTACCTGAGGAGAACATGTACAACCAACTCATACTAACACTGGTATATGTTGGCAGAGATTGCACTGCTGAGGCCATCCCTATGTTATTTATGTGTGCTGGTTTAACTGCTAAGGCCAATGTTATTTACAATATATGTGAAGGAAGTATGCACTTCTGAGGCACATGATGCAGCCATTCTAATTGATGCATGCTTACACTGTTGATTCAATCAATTCTATATGATGAATGCTTCCACTTCCATGGCTCCATGCTTACAGAGTCTATGTTGAGGGAAGCTTATTTTACACCAGTGCAACCCACAGCGCTGCTATCTACTTGAAGGAACTTCTTAAAGTACAACTGGCTGCCAAAGATAAATGTTGACCCCAGTACATTTACAAATTAAGCATTGGGTTTACCAAAACAACAACAAATAACACATTAATGTAAACTATTATCTCTTATAGATAACCACACAGTAACATAAATTGCAGCATAAAGACTTGTTTTAAAACACACACACCTTCATATTACCACAGAAAACATTTTTGCAAACACCAACAGTATTTATAAAAGCAATCTAAAAAAACACACTTCTACAGCTGTCTGATCATTTTTGTAATACTCAGTAATACTATGCCATGCAATTCAATGCATCCTACTTCTTCAAACTGAAGTCCATTTTTTTCCTAATGAACAACTTCAATCAATTCTTGCCACACATTGTTTTAGACAAGAATCAGTACCACTTTATTTTACCAAATACATTAAGATACAAAAGAAACTTCCCATAGCCCAATTATCAACATATCATCAAATAAAACCATTAGCAAAACAGTAAGAAAAACCTTTTAAATGCCAATAATGTTCTGTCACAGATAACCGTAGCTTATCATGGACTGCTGTTTCATCAATCTCCCAGAAAAATTCTCTTTCAAAATAATGATTATAACCTTTATTAACTCAAAAACATAAACATACTTAATATATCAACTATTCTAAAGAATGCACAGATCATCACAACTGTCACAGAATCAGCATTTCCACAGTCTAGGTTTCATAATCAGAATGACAAAAGTGTACACAATGGCGGCTATCATACTTTTAAAAAATCAATCACACAAAAATAGGACTGTAGAAAATTAACTACTAAAGTGGCCCACACATTTTCACTACAACCTATCACAACCAACTACTCAAATACAACATTAACACCAACCAATTTCAACCACCAAAACACACACATCACGCATGCCCCACTACTGCTATTAGTGAAAATTCAAACTAAGAATGATTTTCCTACAAACTGAGAAGTAAAACAGATATTGTGACTGTATGTAAAATTGTGTGACTGACTGGAGATCGTTGGCTCTTTTGGTTACTAACTTTATGTGAAGAACTAGCTATTAAGCTGAACCTGAGTTTTACTCATTTGAAAATTAAATGTATTGAAATGTGCAGAATGCAGTGGTCCCAAGTTTTTCCTATGTTGTTCAGTCGAAGAAAGCACAGGGCAGCCAGACATCATATTAATTCATAGTGGTGGCAATTATGTGGGTAATGTACAAGGTATGTCCCTTGCATTATTGATGAAACAGGACTTGCAAAAACGAATGAAACCTTTTCCTCATACCATCATTTTCTTTTCCAATTTGACTCAAGTAAAAATGGAAGTGGACGACCAGATTTAATTCTACAATTGAAAAACCACAAATAAATGTTAATAAGATAGTTTCAGCTTTCATCAGAGACCAAACAAAATTATGGATATCAAACAACAACATACAGTTCTACATGGTTATCTTGTACAGACATGACAGAGTATGCCTAACTGATGAAGTAAATGCAGTATTATGTAACATCAAGGCAGTACTCCCAATGTGCTATAATACTACACTAAGTGTTCCCCAAAACAGTCCTTTTAAGGACTTTCTATTACATGTATATGCATACATATGATAACATGTAAAACATATTTTTTTTATTTATTAGTTTTTATAGCCACTGCTATGCTACCTATAGCAGGGCTCCTTTCCTGCGCGCCTCAACTGATGTCCTGGGACTAAGTCAGGTAATTCTGAGGTATCCGCCTTATTTTTCAGACTCATTGGGCATTTCTCTGCAGTAACGGCACAAACAATGAAAATTTAAAAAATGTATGCATTTAATTTGTGTTTTCAATCCACTTGGTTTGGATGCACTTTGTGCCTCCTTTTGTCCCCAGAACCACTATTACTTGATCATTTGAAGAAAAAAAAACTTCCCAGCTGTGCCATGATGTCTTGGGCTTCTTGAGGCCTTCCTTAGATGGCTGCCACCTTCCACTGCAACAAACAGGCACCTTTTGGTGCACAGGGACCTGCCTCCTTCCGCCTGATTGGCTGGGGCAGCCTTCTTGTGGGCAATCGAGGGAGCTGACAGGTGGAGCCGACACCCTTCCCAAGACTCTCTCCTAAGGCACCTGGGACTCCCTGTCTTGCCCTGTACAGCTGTGTTGGCCTTGCGGCTCCTTGCTAGCCTCCTGGTCCCCTGACTCTCTGGATTCTCTGGACTTTGCCTATGGCTTTGCCTCTGGCTGCCTACTATGTTAGCTTGACATTATGCCACCACGTGACACTGGCACCCTGGCTTGTGACACTGCTGTTAGCATCGGATCCTCTGTCTGCCATGTGGAGACATAGCAAGCAGTATGTCTGCTCCAAAACCTATCCCTACAACAACTACGCTTGCCTCCTCACTTGATTTTTCCTCCCCACATGTCCTTCATTTTTTCACTATAGCCTTCCTCTCCTTCCTTCATCCTATGCTAACTCTCGTGCCCCTCTTATCCCTTACTTCTATCTATGATCCTATAATTTCTTAAATCATGTAATCTGCAAAATGTATAAATGCTTCAATGGTTAGTCAAGCCGGTCTGCATGAACAGACTATTCTGTGCAAAATGAACCTATGCATCCCTAATTCTGCCTGTTCAAATATGGTTAATATTCAAATATATTTTCAAATATGGTTTGCTCTCATTTTACTCTGGAAAGACTAATCTAGGTGTTTGGAATCTGCTTGTTTACCCAAATTGTGGCCTCTATAGTACCCTTCTTTTAAATTATGTTGACCTAACCCTCTTGCTAGTTTTTTGCACCACCCTTGATTGCATTGTTGTTACCCTCCCACCAGCGAACCTCATCTAGGTGTGCTGTACATTTACTGCTCTTTTGAAATGTTGATATTTCCTTGCATTTGTGAATCTTAAATTTGGGTGTGTTTTTGCAATCTGCTGCCCTGTAAAATGCTATTAAATACTGCTATTTTACACATGTGTTTGATTTTCAAATCTAGGTGTTTTTTTAATTCATCGTGCTGAATTGTTGTTTCTCACTGCTTCTGCCTGGATATACCATATTGGGCATTTTGTAAACTTCCTGCCCTGAAAATGACTGCCATTTTCCACGGGTGTTAATAATATGTACCTTCTAACTATAACTTTGGCCTTACGTTGCTAGTATGATGTAGGGGAATTGCATCTAGATGTAATCCACTCTGCTCTTCTAACAGTTTTCTGCTGCATGTTTAGTGTTTTGTTGGAAAGTTGACTTTAGATGTGCCTTTGAACCCAGGCATTGATTGTTTTCTGCTGCATTCTAGTGCTCACCCTCTCTGGGTACTTAAAATCGTGCTATCTTCTGCATAAACAGCTTAACGCTAGGGGTGTCACAGTATTAGTTTTATGACGGTACAATAACCTTCTTGCCAAATGACGGTATATCATGGTTATCGCGGTATAGCAGGTGGAGTTAACTAATCTTAACAAATATTTTCTAAAAAGTCATAAATTGTCAGATTTATCATCACAAACAAAACCATGCACCCAGGGCCAGAATTGGGCTTTTCAACATACTTTCCACTGAAATGCCACCCCTTGCTTGCACCAAACACAAACGCACGTGTGGAGAGGAGGGGGGGGGTGCGGAGCCCTGCTGCGACTGGCAAAGCAAACTGAATAGCTTTTCTTAAGTGGTCATTTAGGCTTTTAGCTCCCCCACTGGCTACTGGTGAAGATGAACATGTTGCCATATTGATAATCTGCATGCCACAGATCAATGGAGTCTGATGGTAGTATACGCTTGTGCGCATACACACGCACACGCACTCTCTCTTTACGTTACAGCCTTTAGTTTACTTCTTGGGCAAAAGGTGTTCAGTAATCACGGACATGTTACCCTTTGGTATGGCAGCAGGGAAAACCCACAGAGATGATTAAATTTCGCAGTGTGACTTATTATATGTAAATTCAATGATAGAACCAGGGAAATCCGCCATTGTCATATGTTTAGAAAACATTATCCATTATAAATATATAAACCCCAAAGCCGCCAACCCAAAGTCCCGAGAGGATAGCTCAGCGGCAACGTGCATGCCTTGTAAGCAAGACGACACGAAGCAACACAGGTTCGATCCCTGGGTCCGCGCTTAAAAACCTGTGGGTGTTTAAGCGCGTTATAAATACGCAACTAAGACAAAAACAATTACGCAACTAAATAAACAAAACCAATTTCTTTAACAGCGCCTCGATGCCCTGGGGCTGTGTGAGCGCTTTAAAAAAAAAATGTAAATAAAAAAAAGTAAACCCCTTTCCTTCTTGGCACTGTATTTATTCTTCCTATTGCTAACATGTTGATTTTGTGTCAGGCACATGTGGTTTATGGAATGGCATTAAAAACTGCTCAAACTGAAACTACTTGGCAGACGGCACATCCAACAGTGCAAGACCAAGACTGCGCAGAACTTGCTTACTGCAGCCTTTCCTAATCAGATTGAAAAGCACACTTAACGGTATGAACGGTATACCGGTATAAACAATGTGACGGTTATTATTGTTCAATTAAGTGGTTCACGGTATTTTTAACGGTATACCGTAATACCGTTACATCCCTACTTAACGCACCCCATTCATCTATGCTGCTTGGCTGCTAGTCTGCCCGGTGAGTTTATTTGTGCACCGTGTAGCTCCCCTGTCTGTCTTTCTCCCTCATCCCTCCCGTACCACTCAAATGGTGCTCTCTATCTCCTCCACCTATTCTAATAGCTGTTCTATCATCCATCCGATCTCTCTCACAAAGTCTGGAAGAAAAAGGCTTAAAAGAGCTCTCATGGCCTCTAAACCAGGCTTATCTATTGCTGACACCTACATCAATGTTACTTCCAGGAAGACTATTACTGATATCCTCTTTTCTGCCTCCTATCATACCTAAGGACCCCCCAATTGGTCTCCACTCACTCCCCTTTTGCCTCTTCATCTTTTAATGGTGGTACAAGATGGGAAGTACTCTTGGCACACTTCTCATCCTCTAGGTGCATCATTAAAGTTTATCACAATGGCACTATCATGGCCCAAGGTTCTCAACCTACTCTCCTCCTCCTTGACCAGTCCCTGCCCTCTCTCATTAACTTCCCCCTTCTCCTGATACTCCTCCTTCCTAATCCCCAACCTCTCCACCACCACTTATGGGAGTACTGTGCCCCTGTACCCTCTCCTCAGAAAACTTTCAAAGGTGGAAATCAGCTTCACTTAGATACTTTGAATGCCCATTCTTCTGTCAAACACCCCTCTGACATCTGTCTCCTTCTAGAAGACTTTGACCTTGATATCCTTGCCCTTACTGAGATGTGGTTCTATGACAGCTATGTCACTGCTCTTGACACTCTGCTTTCTGAGGGCTACGAACTTGTCTCCAAACCTAGGCCCAACCTGCCAAGAGGTGGAGTGGTCCTGATTTTCCCTGATTGTGCTCCTGCTTCGATCATACCTACTCAATCTACACCTCTTTTGAAATCCTTGTCTGTAGGCTTGGGTCTCACCCACTCTGTCACTCACCCTTGCTACAATCTACAGGCCCCCTAGCCCTATCCCTCTCTTCCTCTCTGAATGGGCCGACGTCACCTCCTCCATCTTGACCTCCATCTCCAAACTCCTCCTCCTCAGTGCCTTCAATATCCACCTCGACTCACCTGAATCAGCCACATCACAGTTCTGTGATCTCTGACTCCCTCTCTCTTACTATTCTTCCTTCTGGTCCAACCCACTCAGCTGGACACATTGTGGATGCCTTCATCTCTGGTGATATCCCTATTTCTAACTCGGGCACCAACCCCCTCTCCTGGTCCGACCACTCTCTCCTCTCCTCATATCTCCCGCACTGCCAGCCTTGTACTCCGTCATTCGACTGCTGCCTTTCCCTCCACTTTCATCCACCTTCCCCACCCCTGCTTCTGACTCTCCATATGATTTTGTCCTCGGTAACCATCACCTCTACATCTCTAACACCCTTGACATCATTGCACCTGTCATGAGGATCCACCTGAAGCGTGCCTCCAAGTTCAATAGATGGTATGCCTCTGATCTAGCTTCTCTGATACGCAAGTTCAGAGTTGCTGAACGGAAGTGGCAGACTTCAGGTTCACCCTCTAACAAACTGGCCTGATGCCTGCTCCAACGGTAATATTGATTTTCTATCCAGTCCAAGATGAGGGCCTGCATGCAAACCCACATCTCAGGAGCTTCTACCAATACAGAAGAACTTTTCAAAATCTGCTAGGAAATCGTCAATCGAACTGCAGTCTCCACATCTCTCCTTCCTACTCAGGCTCTATGTACCTCTTTGGCCTTCCATTTCACATCTAAAACTCAGAACATCCTGTCCTCACTCCCCATCACTCCATCTCCACTCCAGCTCTTGCTCCCTCTATCCCTAAATTCCACCCCCTCCACCCCCCGCACTCTCCTCCCTCTGGCCAATAGCCCCTGATAAGGTCTCTAAAGTTGTCTGCTCTATGAAGGTCTCATCCAACAACTTTTCTGCTGCTCTTCCAGAATCATTAAGGACAACATCTCTTCTCTCGCCTTCGCTCTTGCCGACTTCTGTAAATACTCCTTTGCCACTGGTTCTTTCTCTCTATCCCTCAAGCACGCCCTTGTGCACCCTCTCCTAAATAAGCGGTTTGCTGACCCCTCCTGCCGGGCTAACAATCGCCCTTCCTGGGTAAACTCTGAGAAGTTGCCCCCCCCCAATTGATCCTTCATACTGTACTTGTTGGTTGCCTCCATGACCATCAATATGTATTCCGGACATCCAGAGTCACAGAAAATGCTCTACTGAAAGCCTCTGAAGACATGCTCGCAAATCCTGACTCTAACTCTCATGCTGTTCTCATTCTCCTTGACCTCTCCTCTGACTTTGACACAGTGCACCATTCTAGCCTCATAAAAGGGCTCCATGATACCGTCTGCCTCATGGTCCAGGCACTCCTCACTAACCACCCTTCCCGATTGTAACAAGGCCCTTTCTTCTCCTCTACCTCCCTCTCTACCTACGGTGTCCCCCAGGGATATCTATCTTGCTCCTCTTGCTCACCTGATATCCTCCTTCTCTCCTCATGTCCAGTCTTATGCTGATGACACACAGCTTTCCTTCAAACGCCCCTCTACCACCTCCTCTTCCTCCTCTCTCTCATCAAGGCATGGTGTGCGGCCAAAAATATCTTCCTTAATGTCACAAAGACAGAGATCCTTCTCATTGAGACACATGCACCCTGTTTCCCTCCTACCCTCTGGCCTCCCTCATTGGGCCCTCTACCCTCACCATCCTGTGAGGCCAAAAACCTTGGGGTCATATTCAACTCTCTCTGCTTCATCCCTCACATCTTGGACTTTGCCAAGAAGGCCCACTTTCAACTTCACTTCCTTAGAGGCATTCTCCCTTTCCTTACCTTTCCTCATAAGCCCAACACCTCGAGAGCTCTGGTCCTCTCTAGGCTGCACTACTGAAACAGCCTCTTCCTCAATCTGGTTAAGACACCTCCGTCTTGCTTGCGGACAGTACAGGCAGGTATAGTATCCTTAGGACACCTCCATTTTGGTTAATTACGGACATTCCGGACACAGAGTGTGTTCTTAGAACAGGTCCATTTTACTTGCAGACAGCACGGACAGGTATAGTGTCCTTAAAACACCCCCATTTTGGTTAATTGCCTACATTCTGGACACCGAGTGTGTTCTTAGAACAGTTCGATCTTGCTTGCGGACAGTACGGACAGGCATAGTGTACTTAGGACACCTCCACTTTGGTTAATTGCGGAAATTGCGGACACCGAGTGTGTTCTTAGAACAGTTCAATCTTGCTTGTGGACAGTACGGACAGGTATAATGTCCTTAGGACACCTCCATTTTGGTCAATTGCAGACATTCCGGACACCGAGTGTGTTCTAAGAACAGTTCCATCTTGCTTGAGGACAGTTTTAGGAAAGATTTCATATTTGAATGTAATTTTCCCTCCATGTGGCAACCGCCAAACTTTTTGCTGCGGTTTTACACCCTGATCTAAACTTTGCCAGAGAAGCGCAGCCCTCCGCCGCACTCCTCTGGGCTTTCGCTCAATTCTTATGGGGAAACTGACATGCGCTTAAGACAGCCAGTACTGGGAAACTTTGTTTCCCTTAGTCCTTTCCTCATGTTGCAGCTTTTTTGCAACATGTAACAAGAGTGCAATGTAACTTACATTACCACACTCTTGGGTCTCTAGTCATTCCAAAGGCCCTAGAAACTCTCGCTGGACTTATCATGAACTGTGCAGGTGTGTCATGGACAGGACTGGTGGCAGCTATAATTTTTCTTATGTTTTGAACCCTTTTTTGCCATGTTATCCACGAATAGGTGGCCTGGCTCCAAAATGGCCATGCCACGAGGTTCTTTGTCCTGTCCTTTGGCCATCTTGCCCCTTCACCTTCCCCAGTTTGAGCTGACCCGGGTCAGTCCTTATTTGGTCATGCACTTTCCCGCAAAACCCAGCACTTTCGCAGGCGTCTGCATGCCTTGTGGTTGTGCCTCCAGGCTGTGGGCTGGTATGTCTGTTCCCAATACACATCCTGGGTGCCAGAGAGTCTGGAGTGTCCTGAATGCCTGGGACCACTGTGGTCCGTGATTGGTCCACGTATGGAGTGAGTGTTTGTGAGCAGATCTCCCATTGGGTCCTCTCCGTTTTGGCGCGAAGGGAACTTTGGATAAGAGGAGGCCGAAAACAGAACTACCATGTCGATCTCCTGAGTTCACACCGAACAAGGGATAAGGAGCCAAGTATCCTGCAACAAGAAGCTGAGTAGAGGAGCCGCTGGTGACCCGCTGGAAGGTTTGGCAGCCTGAGCCCAAGGTCCTTCTGTGAGACCTCTCTGCATCTGATCGTCCTAGAAGGTCTGAGAAGACGCTTCGACCGATTGGAATAGTGGGACCAACTATTCCCGGCACCTTCATCAAACCCTGCAAGTAAGCCTCTTCGGAAGTGTCCCTGGGCCAACCAGTGGGCTGACCAGCTTACACAGGATGTTTGCTCTGTCACCGCCGCCATTTCGGGGAAGCCCTCGGAACTAGGCCTACTGATAGCTCTTTGTCCATGGCATCCTCACACCGAATTTCATACACGTGGCATTCCCAGGTCTGAAGTGAGACGAGTGCGCCCGGACCAGAGTAAATGGCGGTTGCCGTGTTACCGTGCTGTGGTAACGACCTGTGCAGATTCACTGCATTGTTGACCCCCTCGACCCTGAATCCTGCTACCGCGGAATCTACACAGTGTTGAGACGTCCTGATTATCGCATCCGAACCTGCCAGCAACATGAACTGAACTGGCGAACACTGGGTCTGCCTGCGTCGGGGACCGGTGAGTAGCCCATACCCCAACCGGTGGCCCCTAGCGCAGGAACCCATTTCTTTTCTACCGCTGTTGCAAAATAGCAGATCCATCCCACACTCTCACCCGGCCTCTGCCCGCAAGTGGAGGTCTTGCTTGAGTAGTGGGGACTTGTTCTTCATCGCTTCATCCACCTTCCTGAACTGTCAGAGACCCTTGAAGAGACCCTATTTTGTCCATTGGCACAAGCGCGTGCATGTACTCTTGAGCATAAGGCTCCTCTCTTCGTAGGGCTTGAACTGCATCCTAGTTAGGTGTATTTCTGATGTCGAACTGGGTCTAACGATTACTTGCACTGCCTGTTTCCCTCCCCATCTAGGTGGTCTACATATTTTGTGCTTCTAACTCCTTAGACCCCTCGGTCTTGTATATATATTGTATTGATTGTGATGTGTTGGTTTCCTTTAGCATTATTGTGATTCTTTGCTATGGTCGATGTTACAAAGGCCTTGTAATAAATGTGTCTATATTTTTAATATAACACCTGTTTGGAGTAATTTGTAAATGTCCTTGCTTTGTGTGCTCATTGAGGTCTTTCAGTCGACCTCACCTCTCTTGAGACTTAGGGCCTCATTACACGGTAGGCGGTAAGGGTTAACGGTCACCGGTAATGGTACCGGTGACCGTTAACCCTTACCGCCTTACTACGAGGTCCCTTAGCAGGTTGGTACTTTAACGCCTGCTTTTAGCAGGTGTTAAAAACCAACCCGCTAAGGGACCTTGGTGCTAATTACGGCACCGCAAATTTGTGGTACCGTAATTAGCACCTTCCCTATTCCCATTATGCCCTATGGGGCTACAATGGCAATGGGGAAGGGCAATGGTGGAAGGGGGAATTACCGCCCCGCCAACCTTGGAATAGGGCGGTAATTCCCCTTTCCAACAAGGCGGTGCTGGTATTTTACCGGTATGGACCAAGGTGCTATTAGTACCTTGGTCCACCGCCTACCGTGTAATGAGGCCCTTAGTCTTGACCGCCGCCATCGCTACCCTGATTGGTCTGGCTTGTCCAGAGGTTACCCTGTTCCAAGAAAGTAGGCTGGCCTTCTGAACCTCTGCCCCTCCAGGTCAGAGTTCAGAAATCCATCTTAACAGACAGTACGGACATGTATAGGGTCCTTAGGACACCTCCATTTTGGTTAATTGCGGACATTCCAGACACCAAGTGTGTTCTTAGAACAGTTCCATCTTGCTTGCGGACAGTACAGACAGGTATAGTGTCCTTAAAACACCTCAATTTTGGTTAATTGTGGACATTCCAGGCACTGAGTGTGTTCTAAGAAGAGTTCCATCTAGCTTGTGGGCAGTGCGGACAGGTATAGTTTCCTTAGGACACCTCCATTTTGGTTAATTGCGGACATTCCGGACACCGAGTGTGTTCTAAGAACAGTTCCATCTTGCTTGCGGACAGTACAGACAGGTATAGTGCCCTTAAAACACCTCCATTTTGGGTAATTGCGGACATTCAGGACACCGAGTGTGTTCTTAGAACAGTTCCATCTTGCTTGCGGACAGTACAGACAGGTATAGTGTCCTTAAAACACCTCAATTTTGGTTAATTGCAGACATTCCGGACACTGAGTGTGTTCTTAGAACAGTTCCGTCTTGCTTGCGGACAGTACGGACAGGTATAATGTCCTTAGGACACCTCCATTTTGGTTAATTGCAGACATTCCGGACACCGAGTGTGTTCTAAGAACAGTTCCATCTTGCTTGCGGACAGTACGGACAGGTACAGTGTCCTTAGGACACCTCAATTTTGGTTCATTGCGGACATTCTGGGCACCGAGTGTGTTCTAAGAACAGTTCCATCTAGCTTGCGGGCAGTACGGACAGGTATAGTGCCCTTAAGACACGTCCATTTTGGTTAATTGCGGACATTCTGGACACCGAGTGTGTTCTAAGAACAGGTTCATCTTGCTTGCGGACAGTACGGGCTGTTATAGTGCCCTTAGGACACCTCCATGTTGGTTAATTGCGGACATTCCGGACACCGAATGTGTTCTAAGAACAGGTCAATTTTGCTTGCGGACAGTACGGACATAGTGTTCTTAAGACACCCCCATTTTCATTTATTGAGGACATTCCGGACACCCGAGCTGTCCACGGACACGCCAACTGCCTTTTTTTAAAAAAAATAAGACAGAAAGGACTGAATTAAAATGTACGTTTTTTTTATTATATACAAATATAAAATTTATGAAAGAGAGGGGGAAGCAGAAACTGACACAAATACAGGGGAATTGGGGATTTGGAGATTATGGATAGGAGGGGATGAAAGTCTCATCATAACGTTTTTCTAGGTACTGTGGTTTTGGGGATAGTTGACTGGGACATGGAGAGGGGAAACAGGTGCATGTGGGCAATGATATTTAATTTTTTCTTTAATGTAGTCCTCCACAAAATGTTTTAAAAGATTGACATTTTCCATAAGCATATCCATTTTTTGTTCCATGCGCTGCAAAGCATTTTCTAATGTCTCTTATGCTATATTATTTTCACTGTTTGTATGGTCTGTTAAAAAATATATATATATGTTAAGTACACATAAAGTAATGATTATTAATTTCCTTATATAGAGAAGTGTCTACCGTTAGTATCAATTTTCTTCAAGCCATTCCAAAGTACTGGACATTTCTGTGTAAAAAAATTATAGTACTTTTAGTGTACCTAATACAGAAAGTTTAGAAATATATAAGAAAAATTAAGTTTACTTACTAGTTTCTGTTAAGTTTTGTTGTTACTGTTGTGTAGGTCTACTGTTGTTTCTTGCTGTGCAGTTTCTGTGAGGTAATTATGTTGGAGGCATATGTTAGGGAGAATTCTCTCTTTAGGCTGAATTTCCTAACCTAGTGAGTCCCCAGCAGCTTTGCTGGATTTCTGGAGTTTGTTTTTTCCTCCTGCCAAGAGTGAGACTCTTTTTCTCCCACTCTTGGACATGATTTATGGTGTTCCTTTGACTGGTAATGTGTTTTATGGGCTATGGGGTCCTTTACTCCATAGGGTCTCATGTGTTTTTACTGTGTGTGTTACACAGTACCCTCCGTGCAGTAACACAGGGGTGTCATAGTGACACCTCACCATAGACTCCATACCCTGGGACTGACTACTGTCTCCCAGGGCATGTAAAGTCACCATTGGCTTTACTAGTTCCAAATTATTAACAGAAACCAGTACAAACCATCATATTGTGGACGTACTGGTCAGGGCAATTCGATTGCCCCGGGGTCTGTTAGTCGAGGGGGCACGTCTCCGTCCCCCCTGATCGAGTTTTGGCTGGTGGCAGTGGAAACTGCTTTTTATATTTGACCGCAAATATTTCCCTATGGGATTTTCCCATTGTTCGAGGCTACCAACTTTAATTATTTAATTCTCATAGCCTCGAACATACCGCCGGTTTATTTAATTAATATTAATTCACCGGTTGGTATTTTTTGCCAGGGCTCGATTCTAAAATGGCATTTGTGTTCTCTTCTGTGACTCCAACTCAAGTCGAGTCCTTTGTTCCACTATTTGGCGGGCTTCTCCACAGAAGCCTCCAAAAGTGGTGCCACTCTGTCTGGGTATCACAGGGGATGTGGGAGGGAGTTTACGCACCCTGGACTGAGTTACCTTGGTAACTCAAGTCGCACTCTTGTGTGATTGGCCCAAGTGGTGAGCCGGCCGGCTCACCACTTAGCATGTTTGATTGACAGCTAGGCTGAGTGAATGGGGGTGTGCTGCATAAAAGCAGGGCTTTGGGGACTGGAACGTCAGAAGTTGCCACAGGACCTGAGAATCCGACGAGGGAGAAGCTGAGCCGACCTACCACGACGACACCACCGGTGGAGCCCTGCGGAACCGACTCACCACTTCCCGACGACAGAGAAGATCTCCCGGCTGGAGAGGCTTCTTCCCCTGACTGGTGGGCACAACCAGTTTTACCTTCCTTCTTCGCACCCCAGACCAGTTTGTGGTCAAACTGCCCGTGCCAAGCACCCCGGCGGCCGGATAGCCACTCACCACTGAACTGCGAATCAACGGACCGCTCCTTGTACCTGAGAAACTACACAGCTGGTTTCTTCCCTGGCAGTGCAACGGACTCCTGTCTTCCTCCATGACGAGATCCTATCTTCCCCCAGACGAAGCACCGACTTGCATCCGCTGCCAGGAACAACTTCCCCCGCTGGAGTGTTCTCACCACTTTAAGGTACTGTGTCTGCCAGGCCTCCCTTTCTAAAGATTGCTACAAGGTAATAATAACCCCTTAACCTTCTGGACTGGGCTGGCCGCCTTGACCCTCTAACTGGTCCCTTTCTTTGGTCCAACTCCTTTTCGAACCGTTACAAGACTTTTGTGCACTGCAACCGTGTGACCTTGGACACATTTCGTTTGATCCTCTTAAAGTGGATCCGGCCTATTGAACTCTAACTTCACAGTTTTACTTTGCCTTCCTCTCTTGTTATGTTCTTGTAAAAGTGTTGGGATCTGTTTCAACTTGTTCTCCGCCTTTCTCTCCCTTTTAAAAAACGAACTATTAGAGTGCCATCTACGTTAAGCGCTCACCGCTGTCTGAAAATAAGTGGGGCTTTACTTAAGACTTGTCTAATATTCTTTTAAGGGAGTGTATATCTTTTAGTGATCGTGTTTTTGAATTGCTTACTATTAGTGCCTGTGTGTTTTTCTAGATGTGGTTTTAAATAAATAATTATATCTCTTTTACACCAAGCCCTGGTCAGCGTTTACTTGTTCTATTGTGTTCTCTTGACCTATTGTGAATACTCTGTATACTGCCTAACTCTTCTTGAGGGAAGTCTGACTGCTCAGCCACAGCTACCAAGTGAATCTGTGTGGTACAGACTGCTACCAAGTGGGTTTACTGCCAAACACCTATAGTCTTAAATCTTTTGCAGTGGTCCCTGAGGGAACTGCACAGGTTTCTGCCTAACAACATATCTTGTTTGTTTTGGTATATTCCATTTTAGTACATGTGCTATTTAAATGGATGTTTGATGTGTTACATATGTAGGTTCCACGTCTTATTTATTATTACATATAATGTGTTTATGTGCTGCTTTTTGAACTTGTTCAGTGTTTATATGGCATGTCAGAACAATCTAAGATACCCCCTGAGTTTTTGGATAGTGTTGATGTTGTCCGCATCCGTCCGCGGACATATGCACAGTCTGCAGACATTAAAAAATCACTAGCAAGGGGTTCAGTATATTCTATGTTACATGTATATAAAGTAAGGGAATCCTAGTAAAGGTCTATCAAATTCACACAATGTATATGTATATTCAGTAAAAGAAAATTTGATAAAGTTGCGCTATTAAAAACCTAGGAAATTCAGTAAAATAATTTTGTTAAAGGGACATTAAGGTTAAGTTGCGCTACTAAAAACCTATGTAATTGATTGAGTAAAAAAACTTTGTTAAAGGGTTGTTATGGTTCCAAGTAAAACCGAAAAACCCCTGAAATTCACTAGTTGTGGTAAGATAAGCAACCATAACTCGTGCCACCACCGTGCTTTGCTAAGACTAACAGCCAGGATATCAAAGCTGACATCACAAATGTCATTGATGACATCAATGATGACATCACATGTGCATTTACTTTTCATGACAAGTCTTTACAAGGGATTCTTATTATAATGTTGACAAAAAAGTGTCAAGGATCATTGGAATACATATCATGAGTTATGTAGTGCATTAAGCAATGCATTGATATAAATAGAATTCTATTATGAAGTTCTTTACAGTATAGTTAGCTACTCATGTATAAACATAAGCATTGTGTGCCGCATACATGATTGAGGTCAACTATTCATAATCTTCCCATGTGGAATAGTGGAATAGTGAAATGGTAAATGATCTCTTATTAGAGTTTTGCATGTTGTGCAACAAGTAATATGTAGCTAATAAAACCCACTTACTACATAATTTAATTATTATATACAAAACACAAAGACACAACAACACATACAAATATGATGTGACTGCACCCTAAAAAAAGTAATGCAAATACAAATATGAGCATATCCAGAGGAAGTACAGTAATAAAAAAACAGCAGAACAATAAGAATATGTTGATAACCTTACTGATTGTCTTCATACACAGAAAGCATTTCTGTCTTTCAAGTGTGTATTTTCCTTATGTATATGTTTCATATGCCTTGAGTGGACCCTAAGTGAATTATTGGAAGAACATATTTGAAGTATAGGTCTACAAATATAGTACTTTTTGAATTTTTTGTTCCAAACTATTACTGGCCAAGATAAATCACTAAAGGAAAAAAGAGCGAGTCAGACATGTGATGTCATCAGTGATGTCATCAATGACTTTTGTGATGTCATATTTGATGTCCTGGGTGTTAGTCTTAGCAATACACGTTGGTGGCGCGAGTTATGGTTGCTTAGCTTACCATAGCTAGCGAATTTTTTTTTTACTGAATTTCATAGGTTTTTAGTAGCGCAACTTAACCATAATGTCCCTTTAACAAAGTTTTTTTTACTGAATATATATATTTTTTTTTAACCCCCCCCCCTCCAAAAACCGATAATTGTGGGTATGAAACTACAGATACCTCGGCTATCCGTAGTCCTTCTAAAACTGCGGCTATGCTATCGGGGAAAAAATTGTAGGACAAAAATGCATACTTGTCCTCCCAGGCCCTCGCAAACTGTCCCTCCCCTCACACTCATGATGGACTCCTCACCTCCCCTGCCCTCTCCCATTCCCTCAGAGCACACGCTGTTTCTGTGACGCATTTTCCTTTGAGATGTCAGATATTTATGGCTATAGCGGAGGTTAGAAAAAGCTTTGTGTTGCAAACTCCGTCCCTAGACCCACTCCAATTCCGAAATGGCACTTTGTGTCCTCTTCTCCCTGCCCCCCATTGCTAGCCTAATGACATTTGCATGTTTTTGACCTAAAAATGGCTTTTTTTTCCTGCGTTTTATTTTCCGACATCATCAGCTATAGCTGCGGCTAGCTCTCATATTGCAAGAAAAAAAAGATGGCGCTGTTTCATTTCTAAATCACCCTGTTTTGGAAAATTACCCAAGCTATAGCTATCTATTTGAAAAAATCTACTGCACGGAATAACCACAAACCACAAAAGGACCTCCAATAAACACTCTATGCTCAAGTTGTTTTGGACCTGGACCAAATCCATCCAGTGGTTTGTGCTATGCGGTCTGGGAAAATGATTGGGAAGTGGGCTGCAAGTTTTTTTTTATTTTCCACAGATCTTTACCAATCTTTCCAGTCTCGAGGGGCCTATGCATCTCTAAATGACTTCACAATTTCAGCCAAATCCATCACATCAAAAGTTATTAGCAATTCATTTTTGTCATGGTTCCTATGGTAGTCTGAATCACCTTGCAGTAGCACCTAAAATATAAAAGTTGAAAATACTGCAGTACCATGCAGAAGCATACCAGACCCCACCAGGCATGAGGGGCCTGATTTTTGCCCAAAAAAGTTCACCAATAAGTCACCCACCTAAGAAGGGACTTTAAATAGACAATTTAGATGTGGGCTAATTATTGGTCTTATTTCCGGGATTTACACCAAACTGATTGAGAGTCTTAGTGGGAAAATGGCCCATGTTGTTTGCATATCGTAGAGGACTATTTGTTTTTACCTGCAGCATATTTTACTAAGCGGTCTGCAGTGGGTTTTAAAGATGTCCTTTTTTCCTTTATATAAAAATAAAAACAAAAATAACCAAAGCATGCCAACACCAGCGTATCTTATTATCCCCTTGACAAGACAAGGCAATCATCACTTCTGATGAATTTATGTCTTCAATGCCCCCACTTGTTGTCTGTCTAAGCGATTCAGGTACCACAATCAATTAATATACCTCTCCATCGGGGATCTCCCTTCCTATTATTGCTTCCAAATCCCTAAAGCTTAAAATTCTAATAAGCTCACACAATAACCACGGTTTTCGCAGTAACTCCGTACTTCAAAGTCTTGAAAAAAGGAATTTCAGTGTTTGTTTGATTTTTTTTGTTTGTGAAAAGGTGCATCAGTGAGATATGAACCCAAAGCAGAACGGGATTCATTATTCAATTATGCTTTGTTTGCACAGTATACAAGATATATAGATTCATCAGCAACTATTTACACAGGCGGTGTCTCTCGACTGACATGGTGGCGCTGGCTGCTCCCAGAAGACAGGATGCATTTAATTAAGGCAAAGCAAATGACTACCAAGTCACAGCATTGGAATAATGGGGCCAGGAGATCGTACCTGCTATTGCTGCAGAAACAGGCTTGCATATTTTCGATGGATCTCTAGGTGTGAGACATACAAAAAGGCAAATGTTTTGAGTGGTAACAATGTCTTTGGATTTAAAAAATAAGACTACAGGACTGTATGTCAAACCAGATAGTATTAATAGTTTAATGAGCCACATGAAATGATAAGTGCTCTCTTATTAGAGTTGTGCATACTGTGCAACAAGTAATACGTAGCTAATAAAACCCACTTACTACATAATTTAATTATTACATACAAAACATAAAGACACAACATAGCATTGAGCCATGAACACAACTTGAACCGTAACTGTGGAATGACATGGTGGCAGCAGCCATGTTTAGTGAGTTGGTTTATGGGATATTTGATTGGTTGCTACACACAGGAGAGTACATAATGCCATCCAGGCAGGACATAATGTTATGATGTAAGTGTAAGTTAAAACAAGTTCATAAAAATGTATTACCAGATCCTAGTTAAACATTGAGCTGCACTATGATCTCATTAAGTTCTAAGAATGCCATTCTAAGAATGTTGATGAGTTACAGTAGAGACTGCAGGGAGAGAGCCATGTTGGCACTCGGCTCTCATAGGCCGCTGTCGCTGTAATAAAATAAATTACTGTTTCTTCATCACTGCTGCCTGGAGCCCTTATTTCCTCACATAAGCCTCTGCCTGAGGCCCAGGAACACCCAGACACATAACCATAGATGGTCATGTTGAGTCAAATTTAGATGCCTGAGAACCTACCTGAATACAGACCACATGAGATCAGGTGTTATGGAAAGATTGCTAGGGAAAGAGTCCTGTGTCACAGTGGTAGGCTGATTGGAATTGTACATGTCTTGTTGCACAAGATCAGAGGATCATTCATTAGGACTGAAGACAATTCCACCCTCACAATCTACATCAGCTGTCATGCCCTTGTGAAAAAGAACACCCAGAAGCACTTTCCACACTCTGGCCTTAACCATCCACACCCTGGCCAAAAAGGCTAAGAGTAGGTCAGATTTTACACATTAATACTGCATCCCTGATATTTCTTTTCTCCACACTGTCACCCCAATGGTATAATTTACTAAAGATGTTTTGCTACCACCAAAAATCTACTCAAGAACACAACCTCAACCAATGAAAAATCATTAAACAAAATGATACAGTACATCGGACCTTGCCCTGCTCAAATACCAATGTGCTACATGCAAACAACTGTTCACCACTGCCAAGGCCAACTACTTCCAGAAAACGAAAACCCAGGCCAGCAATGAAAGCAGAAGCCCATCAAGCATTGCATCAGCCCGCTGACCAACCCACCTGTTCATATCTCTTTGGAAAATTCATAGCCCTCAACTATTTCATCATCAAGAAGTTCAGCATGATCTGCCAGCCCATAGACACCAACCTCACAACGGATATCAAACCACCCTTCCCATCATGCAATCCTGCCACTACTTGAGCAAGACTATGGATACTGAGCATCCCAGGATGACCTGACTGCCAACCTAGCATCCCTCAAAGCCACATTGTATGTGAAGAACATCCTTCTTGCCTCCATAATATACACACTTCAGAATGAAACAGTATAACTAGACTTGGCATTATCAACAGCTCCCTCATCCAAGGCACCTTCCCCTCTACCCTTACATCCAGACAAATCCTCCTGCTTCTCAAGAAGCGAACACTGGATCCTGATAATCTTTGCAACTACCACCCTATCCCCATCTTCCTTTCATAGGTAAGATCCTTGAGAAAGCAATATCCACGTAACTCTTCCAACACATCCAAACCAACAACCTTGATTATTCCAACCAATCGAACATCAGACACAGATGCAACAGATATACAGCTATCTTCAAGGTTATTGGTAATGCCCTTGACATCCATGATGATGGCCATTCCTTATTCCAGTTCTCCTCGAGCTCTTTCTAACATTCAACACAGATGGCCACCAGACACTCACCAATATCCTTAATTGCTTCAGGGAGATCAGAAAGACCATGAGCAACGGGGTTGAATCCAACCTTTCCAAACACAACCAATTCCTCCAAATGGACTCCTCCAGATACCCAAACATACCCATCAAACCGAGGAGTCCCACAAGGGTCCATATTTGGCCCTTGATTTTCAACCTTTACATCAAACTGCATGGAACCCTCCTAGCACCACAAAATACCCACATCCTCCAGTACAAAGATGATATGCAGCTATACCTCAAGATATCCTCCTTCAATGAAATCCACGGGTTCAAGGCCTACATCACTTTGACCCACTCTTCAATGTCAAGTTCTTAACTAAAGTTGAAACACATGAAGACTGAATTCCTACTGTGCACCAACAACACTGTAAACCCTGACATTGAGATCTGGCCCTCGACTGTAAACCAGAAAGTATTAACACCCCAGCTAAACACCAACAACAAGTCGCCTGGGTTCTATATCAACAGATACTTCTCCTTCAAGGTGCACATTGCTTGGTACCAACTTTCCACCCTGCAGTAAATCAAACACGTTATCCTAGCAAACCCAACATTTGATCTGCTTTCTGAGCCTGGGTCCTCTCCTAACGGAATTATGGCAAGTCCTTCTTTCTTGAAGGCATTCCGGTATGTGCAGCATGACTCCCCAAACAGATTTTCAAATGTTACCACATTACCCTGACCCTCATCAAACTACACTGGATATGGCTGCAAACACGTACCACCTTCAAATCCTGCAACATCATCTACAACACCACTGCCCTCAGTTTCCCGACGGTACTGTGATAAATCTGGAAGTGTCATCACTACTTCCATGGAGGAAAACTTCCCAAATGTGGCCAGGTTGTGGCAGACACTCTCTGATCTGAACCCTGGGAGAGGCTAATTGAAGGAGGATTAAAGATGGGGGGGGGGACAACCCTTGTGGAAGTTGGTGTGACTTGCCAGATGAGATCTGGTATGCCCCTTACCAATACTAGGTTAATAGTCAATACCCAACTCCTCAAGCATCCATTGACTGTTGGAAGATGGGGATGACTGTTGTAAGGTAGGAAAAGCTCATTGCCATGTTACTTTTAATATAGATCTAAAACCTTCCTCATCAAACCACCCCAATCCAGGCTCCCCCATAAGGAATAAGAAAAACAACTCAGAACCAACTTCTCTCCCCTCTAGATTCTGTGGTAATATTAGAACAAAGTGTTTTTTGAAGAAAATAACACCTCAGTAATTTCGCAGTACTAGGTGACACGTTGTAAAGTTAAACAGGAACTTTCATACATGAACATCAATGAAATCCCTGGTTTTCCCTGGTTAAAGTCAACTATTTGTACTGGGACTAGGAGGCGAAAGATAGTGATGCAGATTTTTAAATTTGATCTGCCGTGTGAAACCTATGAAAACACCTTCTCCAGTTCCACCTACCAATCATCAAGGACTGTCTTGCCCTTTAAACCATTAGGAATATGTATCCAAGTTCATCCTGCACATTGTCAAGAATGGACGTCCTTTCCTAGAATTATCAAAATACTGGTAAGAGGAACCAATCAATGTAGAGCAGAGAAGTGCTCTAGTTGTTATAGATGCACACCTGTGACTGGGAAATTTAAAGAATAGAGGTAGAGAGTCAGTGTCTTCTGCTGACGGGAGAGAGCTGCGCCTCACAACGAGGATCTTGAGACTGAAAGGCTGAGACCAGCGTGGTGGAGCCAGGCAGATCATCAACCAAGAAGAAAGAGGAATCTGCATGGGCAGGACATGCTGTGGGAATGCCAGGAGCTGTGAAGTTACTGCTGGGCATTTCACTTCACTTCACTTACCAGAGCCTGGATTAAAGCAGACTTTCAACACAAGATCAAACATTTGCTTCTACATTTCAGGAAGGAGCTCAAGAAAATCCTCTTCTAGGAATTGGTCCTCCCTAACATAAATAGGTTCACACTCATTCCCCAGGACTCATCCTCCATAATCTGAGATGAGGCCAAAGCCAACCTAGGGAAAAGACCCCAATGCACTCCTGGACTGACTTTCCCTTTGACAGTTTAAGTTCCCCAGCGTGCATGCAAGTTTGTGGGTGATCTGCTTACTGTTTTTCGTCATTCATCTCAGTCTTTCGGCAGTCCATTTTAGAATATTACCAGACACTGGCCATGGTCTAAGGCCATGGCCAGTGAGCACGGCCTCTGGTGTTGCCTAATGTATTTTTTAAATATCTATCAGACCACTAGCAATGGCCTTCGGCCATGAACAATGGCGATGGCCTTCGGTTATAGCCTTTGCCCATGGCCATTGGTCATGGCCTCTGGAAGCCTGCAGTATTTTTTAAATCACGAGCTGGTCACTAACCATGGCCTTTGGTGGTTGTCACTGTCCATTTTAGAACACTAACAACCCACTAGCCATGGCCTTCGGCCGTGCACATATACTTTTTTAAATCACAACCAGACCTTCGGCCATGGCCAGTGGTCACAGCCAACGGCCATGCCACAGTATTTTTTAAATCACTACCTGGTTACTAGCCATGGCCCTTCGGCTGTGCACATATATTTTTTTAAATCACTACCAGACCACTAGCCATAGACTTCTGCCAGGGCCACTGGGCCCAGCCTTTGGCCATGCTAACTCTATATTTTAAAATACTTGCACGTACCCATTGATCTCCCTATAATACAACATACCCTACAATGTCATTCTCTATGGCATAGTTAATCCATTATCTTCTAATACAAATGTACTCTTGGGCTTTGCAATGGGACCACGTTGAGTCAAGTTCATGAGTTCTGCAATGTGTTCAATTTCTGGAGTTTTGTTGCAATACGTTTCTTATCTTAATTGATCATTAACTAGTTGTTTCATTGAATTTCAAGGGTTTTGGTATTCCATATATTCTTTCCACACCACTGACCATGGCCTGTGGCCGTGGTCACTGTGTATTCTAGAACACTTCCAGACAATTAGACTTTATACTTTAAAACACGTGTAACCCATTTCTCAAAGCCATTTGACAATCACAGACGTATTTGGGTATTGTTATGTATACAAAATGGCAGGTTTTGAGAACTCACCAATTGTTTAGGAAATGCACGGATTAAAATATTTGCCAAGTATAACACACTTTGGCTAAGCAGCGTGCTGAAAGCCCTTTTTGTATGGCTGTCATTTTGATTACTGTTGTGATACATCCCACAACTTCAACTAACCACATTTAAGCAGCACGGAATAGAGAAAAAATGTCCAGCTGTAAGAATAACATATGCCCAGGTACTTTGGCCCCCATAGCGAAAATCAAAAGCGGGCGCCCATGAATATACACGCACAGAAACTGAACGTATATGAAATATACAAATGTGATTCAATTGACCTTCCCCTTAGAAAAGCGTGCACAAGACAAAATAGCATTGGGCTTTTCAAAAAAGTAAGGAACACCAGAAAAATTAGCTGAGAAAGAAAATGTTCCAGTAAATATGCTGGCAAAGTATACAAATTGTTCATCTTTTTAAACGCAGCAATTTGTTGTGAAATATTCTCTGGAAAACAAGATCACAATATGAGACAAGTGCTTGTTGTCTTTTGGGTAAGTGTCAGCACTGGGAACATGACAGCCTGATTAAAGTCCTGGTAGCCAAATACTTGAGCAAGCTTGCCAACCTAAAAAAAAACAAGGGGTTGCATCAGCTCTCTGAAAAAAAAATTCTGCTGTCCACCCTCATGTGTCCTTTACTTGTGCCTTCATCCAAGATTGCAACCTCTCTTGCCACATCTTGGGCAAATACTCATGACTTACTTGCCCTCTCATCATTTCCCCTCCTTACCCCCATGACTGGCTTTCAACAAAAGGTTATTCCAGTTTATCTTGAATGTGCAAGCTGGATTTTCAATTCTCTATGTATTAGCACCTTCTTACACAGATATAGCTGATCTTTTCATGCCGGTCACATGGCAGCTTGAACTTTAGAGTGAAATACATTCAAGGACTGACAGTAGAATGTTTTAGAAAAAAATAAGTTGGATGCCATGTGTTTTCTTAGTGTGTTTTGAGATATTTAAACTAAGAAAACACACTTGCCATACGGGACTGTTGGACTTTCTCCCATCTGTGCAGTAACCAGGACCGACCCGGCTTAGCTTCAAAGCAAAAAAGGTGCCACCCCCTCAGACTATGTTGATCTAAGTTGTTTTGTAGCTTGTGCTCATTTATTAAGCAACATAGCCTGAGGGGGCCAGCACGTTCCTCACTATTCCTATTACGTCATTGGCCTTTTTACCCCCAATGTCACTGTAGCTGTAACAATATATCCATATGTCATACATGCCAACACTCCCGATTTAGGCGGGAGACTCCCAATTTTTTATTGAAAAATCGGGCCATATTTTAGTGTCTCCCGCCTAAAATAACGATAACCCCAATGCAATCCTATGGGGAAAATATATGCTCCCGCCTGCTGTGGTGAAATCTCCCCCCATGGGCTCCCGAATGTTGGCATGTCTGATATGTTTCCCCCTTTTTCTATAACTGAAGCTATGAACTTCAAATACCTTTGGTTATTTTTTTGTAGTCCTTATACCCGCGGTTATCGTGAAAAATGCTGAAACCCAAAAACGCTCCCCTGCCCTACCAGTCTCTCACAAAATGCCCCCCTTGTGTTTGCCTGATCCCCCAACCCCTGATAGCCTCCTCACCTCTCCAGCCCTCACCTATTCCCCTCACAGAACTCACTGTTTCTGTGACACAGTTTGCTATGAAATGCCTATTCGCAACTTTTCTGTCCGATAGTCGAGATTATCAAAAACTCCTCCTCCCTTTCAGGAGGAGGAGTGGGTTAGACATGTAGAGGAGACCTGGACAATTAGTGTCTTAATTGCCCTCCAGGATAATGAAGCATCTACTCGCTGGCCTCTAGCAGTAACCCAGGAGGTGAATTAATTGTTTTAAAGCTCTGGGGCTCAATGGCTTACCAAATGCTGTATTAAATAAAGACCCCATCAGGTGGGCAAATATCCTTTTGAATTATTTGAAAGGGTCTGTAAGGAGCACAGTATTACAACATTGTGGCAGCAGTCTATACTGGTACCTGTCTATACCAGACAACTATAGGCTACTGTCTATGTTGGATGTCACTGGTGAGCTGTCCTCATCCTTGATATTAAAGGAACCTCATGCCAGGGTGGAGGCCAATGATATACTGTATCCTTTCCAGGCAGGCTTTCATCCCGGGTCTTCCATCATCCATAACATCAGGCTACTTTACAGGTTAATGAGTGGAGCAGAACAGAAAGAAAGACCTTCATTATATGTCACCTATGTCCAATTTTTATCAGCCTTTGATCGGGTAGATCAAGTTATATTGTGTGTGAAATTGGCAGCGAAGGTCTGTCCTCCCTGGCTGCTAATTGCAATCCAACTGCCCCACTTTAACACTAAAGCATGAGTTTATCTAGATAATGAGGGCCTCGGATATCTGTAAACGGGGAGTCAAGCAAGGTTCTGTGCTGGCTCACCTTTTGTTTAACCTATACCTGGCTGACCCATAACCACATTGACTAGCAAAGGCACACTGTCCCCCTAAGGTGGGCACACACAGCATATTAAATGCTAATGATCTTGTGCTGTTAGGCCACACATATAGGGTTATGAAACATATTATGAATGAGTTTGCACTGTTCTCTAATAAAAGAAGTCTGGAAGTGAACACAGATTAGACAAAGTGTATTCTTATTACGAGCAGAAAGACAAACAGAATAGAAATGAGTGCATAAATGGGATGCATTGAGCATGTGAGAAGCTACACCTACTTCGCTTAGAAATGGGTGTAGTGGTGGACTATCTCCATATTAAGGAGGTAAAAAATAGAAAGGCATGCCAACTTACTCTTCTCGTTGTCAGTTTTTCTAAGGAGACAGCAGGATATTCCTCGCTGGGCTTCCTGATTCTTTACATGCAGTGTTTCTGTGCCATGGAGTTGTTTGGCTCAAGGGCTCTGACTATGGGTGAGGTCTCTTGGCTGGATTGCGCCAAGGGATTCTTTTGGTGCACAATTTGAAGTTAATTCCCTTCACGCCAATGGAATACCTAAAATTGGAGCTGGGGCTGACTTCACAGAGTGACCAGTTATTGAAAAACAGGGGAGAGTTATATTTACAATCTAAGTCCTCCACAATATGTCTGCTTTTGAAGTCTCTGGGTGAAAGTGAGGGTAAGGAGTACAGAAGTTAGGGTAAACATGTTGATGAGTTACTTTAAGAGTATCAGTTGGAATCCCCGTTTCAAGAATGGTAATAACTATCATGATTGTAAAAGATCTTTCCATCCGAAGCAAAAAAGGTGCCACCCCCTCAGACTATGTTGATCTAAGTTGTTTTGTAGCTTGTGCTCATTTATTAAGCAACATAGCCTGAGGGGGCCAGCACGTTCCTCACTATTCCTATTACGTCATTGGCCTTTTTACCCCCAATGTCACTGTAGCTGTAACAATATATCCATATGTCATACATGCCAACACTCCCGATTTAGGCGGGAGACTCCCAATTTTTTATTGAAAAATCGGGCCATATTTTAGTGTCTCCCGCCTAAAATAACGATAACCCCAATGCAATCCTATGGGGAAAATATATGCTCCCGCCTGCTGTGGTGAAATCTCCCCCCATGGGCTCCCGAATGTTGGCATGTCTGATATGTTTCCCCCTTTTTCTATAACTGAAGCTATGAACTTCAAATACCTTTGGTTATTTTTTTGTAGTCCTTATACCCGCGGTTATCGTGAAAAATGCTGAAACCCAAAAAGACCTTTGGGACTGGAATAGAAACTACACTCACATTGCCAAATTGTGAAGTTACATTCAAAGGGTGAATGTTTACCGGAAAATCCTGCCATATCTCCTCTGTAGTCCATGCCCAGCAATACCAGCAATACTAAAGTTATTGTTGCTCTTGCAGATTGACCAACTTCTGCTCCTTACCATCAATGGTGCCCAATGATATGATATGAAATGTCCTTTATAACATATATTTCATCATATGTCATCAATGACATTTATGATGTCATCTTTGAGGTCCTGGGTGTTAGTCTTAGCAGTACATGGTGGTGACACAAATTATGGTTGCTTAGTTTACCATAAATGGCAATTTCAGGGTTCTTTCGATTTTACTTGTAAGCATAACATCCATTTAACACATTTTATTACTGAAATCTATAGGTTTTTATTAGTGCAACTTAACCTTAATGTCCCTTTAAACAAGTTTTTTCACTGAATTTCATAGGTTTTTACCAGACCCTCCTTAATTTTCTATGCGCTCCTTATATCATACTCACCCCCAATTTAGAGGTTGTAGCGTCTATGGACAGTACACATGTGCATGGACAGCAGGTAGCATAAATACAATGCAGAAGTACAGGGGACAACATAAATTGTTGTACCCTTAAACCAACATATACATAAAACAACATTACTAATATTTACTACACCCAAATATACCTTTTTATACAATTCAACATTTCAAAATGTAAACAGTATTTCTTCATTTAGCATGCAATATTGTGGAATGCACCAAGCACCAACCATAACTATACACTTCATTTTATCAGCTTAGTACATCTCTTCATACAGACTGCGATACACCAGGAGCTCTTTGCAAAACAACCTCTTACCAAATAGTAAGTACATGATATTTATTTGGCTGTTATTACCATTCATTATGTGAACATTTCTCATAGGCAAGTATCACCATTTCTTATTTTGACATAAATGGCAAACACACTTGAGTGGCTAGAAGAAAACATTCCCAAAGAAGAAATGAGTAAATATTACATCTCTAATGTTAACCAATACATCATTCAATATAAACAAATAATGTAATGTATACAGAGCTCATTGAAAAAATGATGTCTTTTGTTCTTTTAATATATACTTTACTTGAAGAAACTGCACCACACATAAATGATGGAGAATCCCAACAATCATTAAGACAATCCCAATCCCCAACTGTACACAATTAAATCATGATCTTCTCTGCAAAATTGGATGAATTTAGCAATGACTTCAAAGAACTTTAAAATGGTGTCAAAAATCATGCTATTAGAAATGTTGACTATTACTGTCCTACTTGTACCTGTCCCCTTGCCCCCAGCAATCACCCCAATCAAATTCATGGAACATAAATAAAAACCGGTTTGATGAATCTTCTCTCCATAACTCCCCCGATGATGACTTTATTGAAAGTCCAAACTCTCCCATTTATGTTTCCCATTCCGATACCCCATCCCTTTCACAAATGTTTTTTTTTCTACTATAAATATGTTGTATAGTATTCTATGATACATTCTTATTTTATTTTGAAAAACCCAAGTATTAGTCTGCGGACATCACAAGTGTTCAGGGATTTGTTTATGAAAGGGGTATCCGGGGACAATGCTCCTTGTCCAGGCATGTCCGTTCTGGCATGATGCATTTTTAATTGATCCATGTACAGCGTGCCCATTTGAGGACATCCCTGCACATGTGCCCGGTGTCTCCTGCTCATCGAGGATCACGGACACACGCCACCGCCGTGGACATCCCTGGATGTCATCATGCGACCACACCCGTGTGGCTTGCCAATGTGTCAGCAGGAACTGTCTGTGACCGTGCACAGTTTGAAAATGCATTTTTGGCCAATCTACAATGTTCCAAAGTGAACATGTACTCTTCCAGAGGTCCTAGACACATCTTAGTTGATCTGTCAACTTTTTACAACTTTTCCAGTCACGCAGGTCACAGACGGTTCCTCTGAAGAGACCCACCCATTACCTTTAGTCATTCTCAATCTGGCTGTCCAGGAGACAGCATCAGGAAGACGCAGTTTCATTGCATGTCAATATGGCATCACTCATGGCCATTTCTCCTCCCCAAGTGCCACCACCACCAGCTGGAGGGCCTGGTTAGGGGATCAGGTGCGATGATGCGCAGCTGGATGATGAGGTACAGAAAGATGAGATAGAGGACATTCCTACCTCCAGCACACAGCACCCAGAGGGAGTCATGAGTGTGGTGGTTCTTTAAACGCTCAGGCTGCCTAGCTTGAATGCAGTGTGGCGTCAAACTCAGTCGTGGACAACCTGGCTATTACTCTTTTGGTACCACCTCAATAAGCCACCACACTCCATCCAACCACCCTGGTGCTCTGAGAAAGATTGCTCCTTTCTCAGGGAGAAAGAGGTTATCTTCATGTTACGCTCACCTGGACACCACAAGGTAGTCGATCGGACCCGGACAGCTGCGGTCTCCGTCAATGTGATGCGTAGTGCAGAGATGACTGTCTGGACTGGCCCGCCTAGTCTTGTCTGCTGGACCCGAAGAAGTATTTTCCTGCAAGTGGAGACAGGGATTAGCCACCTGTAGGTTTTAGTGATGGCCTCCCAACTGTTCTCGCTCTCCCCCACTAATCACCTCCGATATCCCCTTAGTAACCTCACCTTATGTTTGTAAAAGATGAGCTCTCCATCCTGCGTGTCTTGCAGGGGCGCGTAGATACCAGTTACTTCACTGGTTTGAAGGCGTTGGGAGAGTTCCGGTAAGCATTGACTCTGAAGTCCCAGGCGGGATTGGTAAGTATCAAGTTCAAAGAGTTCAATGTGCCCGATGTTCACTCTTGTCACCGTCCTTCCTTAAGTTGCAACTAAGTTCGTGAGAAGAAGGTCTCGTAGCTGCTGCTGGCGTTCAGGTAAATGTCTGTGTTACCCAACGCTGTCCGGTAACTATTGCATGCGTTAACGTGTTGTTTTTCTCCCTCTTTACAGATGCGGCATATGAAGATATGGAGAATAATACCGCCGGTGGTAAATCAGGTAAGTCTATGGTGGTAAGAGGTATTTGTTGATTCCCTTGGCTCACCTTGTTATTCTTGTGCCCCTAGGTGCCGTAGTACGGCGAAGAAATGATGGAGACAGTGCCGGATCGAAAGATGCTGTGAGAACTGGTGAGTATGGCGCCGTGCTGGAGCTGGAGAAGCGACGCGTGCAGGACTGATGTACTTTCCAGGTCTGAAGATGAAATGGATCTGGAATCAGTTGAGGAATTTGAAATAAGTTTGTTTTCTAACCTTGTCCTTTTCTTCCTCTTTATTTTAGGAGCTCCGGATTCGAAGCGGGCGTGGCAGAAGACTGGATGCTGGCTTGAGGCACGCGGGCGTGGCAGAAGACTGGATGCTGTCTGCAGGCACGGTGAGAGTCACGCTGCTGGATGCAGAACAACATGAAGCATGTGCTGCTGTTCGGGCGTAGTTTAAATAGCCTCCAAATTAGTCCCAGGAAAGAAGTTCCCCAGGACCACACCCGAGTAAAAAAATAGTCCCTGCAGTAAAATAGTCCCATCCAGGCCTCACGTTGGCTTGGATTTATTTGCAGCATGGTCTGCATGAGGTAAGTAATGTCTATGAGCCTGGGGCCTATGGCGCCAGGACTGATTTTTATTATGAGCCTGGTGCCTACGGTGACAGGACCAAACCCAGACAGCCCCTAGCTGGGGCTGCTGGGGTTTTTGTAAATGTCTAGATGCCTGCTCCCTGGGCTGATGGGCTTAATCTGGATGCCCGGGGGTAGGCATCATGACACTTCCTCTACCCAATCTTCCATAACTGCTCCTGCCACCACACAGGCTACTACTGTGAGGGAGAGGATCCTACTGGCTGCCTAGCAGGGCATACAGAGCACAGTTGATCCTTACCTTTCGAGGGTCACAGTCCTCTGTTTGTACTGTGACACACCGCTCTGCAGGGGGGAGCAGTTTCAGAGTGCTTTCGAGGCTGCGGTCAAGGAGTACGAGAAAGACTACCACTGACCTTAGATTTAAGGCAAACCCAACATCTTCACCTGTCCACCTGCACATCTGTATCTGTGGTTGGTGTCCCTTCACTCCCTTCCCTACCTTCCCTACTTTCCCTCCCCCTCTTTACCGCCCTTCCCTCCCCACCTTACCGCCCTTCCCTCCCCACCTGACCTTCTTGCCTCTTCTACAAAAAAAGCTAATCTGAGGACCTTTTGCAGCCTGCATAGTCTGCGGACAGTATAATAGTCCACAAACACCTTCAAGGTTCCAGGCTTGGGGTAGGGGAATTCAAATCAATTAACTTGTTATTCATTAAAAAATGGTGTTTCTTAAAAGAACCCTACTTAGGAAAATAAAATTACAGTTTTATATACTGAACTAGCAAATGTTCTACTGAACTTAATATCCATGCTTCCCACAGTCCCCTTTCCATACCTGGCCTTCTTAAAAGACCTGGATGGCAAGAGCGGTGTCCACAGACTACTGCCTTGTCCGTGGATGGCACGGCCAATTAAAGGGTGTTTGGAGGTTTAAACTCAATTTAAATAACTTATTCTACAAAGGTGGTTCTTACAAGAACCTTTATTTTTTTGGGGGGGTTTCGTTAAAAATTACCTTTTTTTTGCTTTTTTTGCTTTTATATACGATAGTAACACATGCTTTTTTTTACAAAATACTGCTTCAATTTCTTTTTTTTTCTCTTCTTTTTTTTAGCCCATATCTCGATGGGGACAAACTGGCAGGTAGGTTTAGGGCTACTAGGAGTTTGTAGATTCTTTGAAGGCCCAACACCTTCCCTCAAAAAGAATGTAGAACCAGCCAGACAGCAAGTTCAAACTGCGGTTTATTACAGCACAACCAACAGGGATCAGTACAAGGATAGAAGAAATCCAAGGACTACTCAATGTCTCCTGGTTTGCTGGCCAGTTTTATCCTAAAGTTACATCATAGTGATATCACAACCTGGACACCTCTCCAGAAAACATATCGCACTACTGGATCGGGTACTGAGTAATAATCCACCTATAGTGGACACTATACAGGTTAGTCTACTGGCTCTCACATTTCAGGTGGCTGGCCTCATCCATCCCCAAAATTGCTATCTCTAACAATGTTGCAGTGTGAGGGTCTTACCATTGGTTTTTGTCCATTGCTAACCACCCCTAGGAGTCTGAACTGTGATTGGCTAGAGTTGCCCTCCCCAGGCCTGGGACACGCAAAGGTTCTCAGCTCTTGGTGTACATTCACAAGGTAATAATAATGACTATGTGTCTGCTTTGTAACTTCCGTGTACCATCACAGACTATGCGAGTGCTAGTTCATCTCAGGCAACACTTGTCTCACATTGTAACATCTTTGTTGCAAGCTTCTGTCTGGTGGCGTGAGATCGACTCTCTTTACCAGTGCTAGTTGCTGTCCATTGTCTGAGTCGTCCAGGTCATGTGTTTGGAGACCATGATTTGAAGCTTCTGCAGCTCTGAATTATGAGGAATTATTTTCATTTATTGCAACTGGTGTTACTGTCGTTCAGAAAATGGAGTGTTGTTCGAATCTGGTGGCCTTGGCAGTGGGTCCTGTCTCACACCTTTGCTCTTGTCCAGCCTGAATTCTACTCAGGTCAGCTCTTGCTGAGAGGCTTGTGGCCTGCTGTAATTTTCCTAACCCATTATGTGGTTCGTACAGTGTCCATTCTATATTTTCCATATGTTAGTCACACGTGGTTCTGTCAGGTCCCATAGGTGCCCCTGCAGCTTCATAAAGTTATTTGCATATAAGCATCGGCAAGCTGTGTTAGGGAGAGTTCGCACAAATGTGCTAATTCCCTCCACCTTAGAGACCACCAGCAACTTTGCTGGATTTTGAGGACTTGATTTTTTTAACCTGGGGAGAGTGAGACCCTTTTTACCACTCTCTCATGCATTTTAATGTGAATTTTACCTATGTGTTTCTTTTGGTTGTGGAGTCTGACAAACTCTATAGACATCATCTTTTACTTTTTGTCACACAGCACCTTGAGTGCAGTGACACAGGGGAGTCTTCCAGATTTCCCAAAGGTTTAACTACCTTCTCTGGGGTAAACTACTGTTTCCCAGAGCAGTAAAGTGAAATTCACTTTACTTACCATTGTAACTTTCTAGACCCAGCACACACTATCTTACAATAGACTGCTGGAGGGGTTACCTAGTATCCCCTTTGTCTAGTTTCTCATGTGACATTTTTTATGTTACCCTTTTCTCATTGAATGGCTGGTGGCAGTGGTTTCATTTAAACTACTATGGTGTGCGTTTACCGCGGGCTGCATTCACAGCTGCTGTAAAGCAACCGCGGGAGCCATCTTTGTCAAAATAGCGCCCAGTTTTCTTGTTTCGCCATTTCTTTGTTGGAAGGTCCTTCTTGTTTGGTCTCTTTGTTCATTTCACCTTTGGCAGGATTCAGGAGTGAAGCCTGTCTCTGGCTCCAGAGTGTCTGCGGTAGGCAGAAAGTGAGGGAGTTGCCCAAAACTCCCTGTGCATAGTCTTCTAGGAGACTCAAATGAACTCTGTGGTGATTGGCCGGCTCACTGTCCGGCAAGGACAGCCACTCTGCTGGGTGATTGACAGCTAGGCTGGAATGAATAGAAGAAAACTGAATAAAAGGCGAGTCCTTTGGCTTGGAAGGCAGAATCGACCAATGGACGAAGGAACCGAAGAAGAGCTTGAAGAGGACGCCTGCTGCAACTCCTGGATCATTGGTTTGCCCGGTGAAGCTCTGCTGCAGTGCCGAAATGCCAGGTTTGCATTTTCATCAAAGACTCCTAAGAACTTGTGCAAAGACTTTTCCATTTACTTACCAGAAGTGCTTCATCCTATACAAGACTTTTGCCCATTGACTTTGGCTTAGCCTGTTGAATTGTATGACTCTTCTTGGAGGATCCAACAGTATTTGCCTGCTCAAGAATATTTGTGGTCTCTTGTGTTCTAATAACCTTTGCCTTTTACCAATTCCTAAAAGCATTATAAATGCCAACAGTAAGATATTAATGTCCTCAGCACCCTAGTTATTGAAGTCACCTGTGGGTGTAGGTTGTGTCTGCAAGCCATCCCAAATGGGTTTTTACTGATTTAGAAACTAAGAGTGTACAGTATTGAAATGTATTTGTGTGTTACTATTCAATTGCTCCCTTCTGAAGAAAGCTTTATAACTGACTGATAAATAATTAATAATTGTTTATGCAAAACACCTTGAGTGTAAGAGTTTATTTGAATACCTGCAACTGTGAATCTTCGTGCACCTCCACTACAGCTCACATTTACACCTCTTGAGATAAGCCTGGCAGATCAACACTTTACCAAAACGGTGTAGTACAAACTTATACGAAAGGTTGGGTTGCCTATACCTGTAGTCAGAGTTGTGAGTAGTTGTCCCAGAGGGTACTGCATACAAACATTGCGGTATCCAGTCATAATGTCGAATACAATAATGTCGAAAGACAAAATGTCGAAAATATTTAATCGAAAATAAAAATGTCGAATTACAAAAATGTCGAATTTTTTTCGATTTTTTTTCGAATTAATGTTTAAATAAATAATTAATTAATTATAGTTTATAAAGCATAATTTTTTTAAATGGTTAAAGGTATATCCATGGTGGGTGGGGGGGATGGGGAGGAGGGGGGGTTGGAGGTAGGGGTTTGGGATGGGTTTCTTAAATAATTAATTAATTATTTAATATTATATTAAAGATTTTTTAAAAATAATTAAAGGTATATCTATGGGGGGTGGGGGGGATGGGGAGGAGGGGGGGGTTGGGGTAGGGGTTTGGGATGGGGGGGTTGGGGGGGACCCCCCCCATAAAAAATGTTAGTATTTGTGTAAAAAAAAAAAAAAAAAGTGTTTTGGGTTTTCGATTTTTTTTTCGACATTTTTTTTTCGAAATTATGACTTTTCCTATTATATGTATGTGTTTTCGACTTTTTTGCATTCGACATTTTTTTTTCGACATTTTTGCTTTTCGACATTAAGTTTTCGACTTTTTGTCTATGAACCAAACATTGCCTAGCAAGCTGTACTCAGGATCTCTTGCTTCTTGCAGTTTCTGTGTTGTTCCATTAATCTAATGGCAAAATAATAAAAGCAATGACAGTATGTATATGTATCTGTCCTCTAACTATACAACTGTGCTCTCGTGTTCTTCGTGTTTTTGAGTGTGTGTTTGTTACCAGATGTGTGTATGTACCTTTATAGGAGGGGGAGATGGGGCGAATTTCCCCATCCCTCTCCAACATACTAACAAAAGCTTTAGTTTACAATCCACATATTCCTTTTTACCTTGTTCACATAAAATATTTCAATGCATTTTGAACATTCAAAAGAAAAATCTGATTGCGAACATCAGTCAAATGCTCTCAATCGCTCGGTGATACATTGGCCTTTTTTCCCCACTATTAGGACTCTCAAACTTAGGGGGTTGTTTTTCTCCTGTCTTTAAAATTGCATTGTGATAGTCTTTCAATCTGAGTGTCCGTCGTCTTGTCCAATTGTTCAACGTGTCTCGCCTCGTCTGCTTGCACCCTGCCCTGTGTCCTTCCCTATCATTCTCCCCTTCCCTCTCACTTCCTCTTCTCTCCTCTCCTTACCCACTCTATGGTGCTCTCTGTCTCTCCTATTTTCTCTAACTGCTTCTTCTTAGCGAGAATTCTCCAGAATGGCTAATTTCCCTTACCTACTCAGTCCCTCAGCAGCTTTGCTGGATTTCTAGGATTTTTTTTTTCACCTGGTAGGAGTGTGTGCCTTTTTTCCCACTCTTACATGTGTTTTTTCTGTGTGTGTTTAACATTTTTGTGTTCAAAGACTGTGGAGCTTCACCTACTCCATAGGCATCATCTTTTTACTGTGTGTTACATAACACCTTCAGTGCAGTAACACAGGTTGTCTTTACCAACTCAGACTGCATTTTCTGGGACGGACTACTATCTACCAGAAAATGTAAAGTTGCCACTGACTTTTTTAGTCTTTTTAAACTCACAGACCCAATACAAACTATCTCACAAAGAGTTCTGGAAAGGGTTAATATGTATCCCTTTTTGTCTGTTTCTCATGGAACATTGTTTTGTTCCATTTTCATTAAGATTTGGCTGGTGGCAGTGGTAACTACCCTATTTTCCTACCGTGGTTCTTTTAAATAGCCCTGGTACTCTTTTAGGCTATCTTAGTAGTCTCACACTTAAAAGTCTTTCTCATGTTTTACTCTGCGTGTCAAACCAGGTTTGGTTCCTTTGTTCGCCGACCTTTCCCGGGCTTCTGCACAGAAGCCCTCCATGGGCTCCTGAATGTCTGAGGGGGAGAGGAGGTGAGGGAGGGGTTTGAGACTCCCTGTTCAGGGTCTACTTGGAGACCCATGTTGCACTCTGTATGATTGGTTGTGGTGACTGTCCCGCCGAGACAGCCACACTGATGTGTGATTGACATCCAGGCTGTGTGAATCGGGGAAAACTGCAAAAAAAAGCAGGTCTCTGGGACTGAGAAGTCAGAATCGCCACTGGTCGAGAGAACCGAAAAGAAGCTGACAGAAGAGGACCTCTACCGCGACTGAAGCTCCGGTGAAGCCCTGCTGCGGGTCCGAATCTTCAAACTTCGATGACAGGGAAGATCTACAAGGAATCTTCTCCCCTTGAGCTGGTGGGATATACCAGTTCACCAAACTGCAAGCCAGGCCTCTCCTCTGGTCGAATTTGCTGTGCCCAGCTACAGTGAACTGGATTGCCAGGAGGAACAGACCCTGCTTGGGTTTTAAGGAGTGCACCTTTTATTTGTCATTTTGCTCTGCTACTGGTTTCTTCCCTGGGCAGTGCAGAACCCTCCAGTCTTCCTCCTTCTTGTCAGTCCAACAGTCGCTTCAGGAACCGTGAGCCTGCAGGACCTGCCAGGAACGTCTGCCTCAGCTACAGCCTTCTTCTCCATTTAAGGTACTGTTCAAATCCGGTTCATCTGACCGCGGTAAAAGTGTTTGAAATCTTTTGCCAATCCAAGGACGTGTCCTTCTCTATTCTTTAAAGTAACTTTTTGTCTGACCAACTTCATTCTGAACTCTTGGCAAGGACTTAACCGCAAACTACCCTTAACTGTGTGATCCTATGCAAAGACTTTGGTCCATTGACTTTGGACCTGGCCTCTTGATTTGATTTCCACACTGTAGTTCCTTTTTCTAGATTGCCCTGCTTACTCACTTGTTGGTGCTGCTCAAGTTCCGACTAACTTTGTCTTTCCCTCCCTTTTAAATTACTGGAGTGGCATTTTGTTCACACTTCATTTTGAGCTTAACTTGTCCAGAATCTATTGGGTGTGATTTTTCAAATGCTTGATAATAGTGAAATGTTTAATAACTGGTGTGTAAATAAATGTATAGTCTTTTACTCAGAAACCTTGAGTCAGTGTTTGTTTGAATCACAGTAATTGCTAACCTTTGTGTAACTATCAAAACTGCTCACTTTACTCTTGAGATAAGTATGGCTTCTCAACCATCGCTACCACTTTACTGTGTAGTACAGGCTTGTACCAAAGGTGAATTTGTACTGTCACTTGCAGTCCTAATTTTGTGTGGTGTTCCCAAAGGGTACTGCATATAATTCTGCCTAACACACTTCTCTTTTGACTATCCTGCTCTCCTCACTAAATCTGGTAGGCAAAGTTTAAAAAGGACATCCTGGTCTCCAACCCATGCCTCCCTATTGCTGACAACTATAGCAGTGCCTCCTCCAGGCAAACTTTCACTGACATCTTCTTTGTCGTTCCATCACCAGACCTATGGACCCAACATATGGTCTCTGTGCTCTCTCCTTTCTCTTCTTCTCCTATTAATGGCGGCACCCGGTGGGAGGCCCTCCTTGCCTCCTTCCACTCCTCTCAGGTCTTCATTAATGTGTACGTATGTGGCACCGTCTTGGTCCAAGGCCCTCAGGCCAACCTTCTCCTCTTCGATAGATGCTTCCCAGGCATCATCAATTTCCCTTCTTCTCCTGCTGACCCTCTTGCCCTGCATCACTTCCTCACCACCCCCTGCTGTCTCTTCATTGGCTACCCTGCCCTCTCCTCCTTCCCTTTTTGCCCCCCCTCAGGCTTCTTCTACACCTCCGCAGGGCGTACTGCTGATATGTACCCCTACCTGGAAGTCTTTCAAGGATGGCAACCTTCTCCATATTGCCCCTCCCAACTCTCAAACACTCATCTGACATCTGCCAAGTACTTGAGGACCTTCACCTCGATGTACTCGGTCTCACCAAGACATGGTTCACGGCCAGCTCTGTCACAAGTTTTGACACTCTCTTCCCTGATGGCTACATGATCCTCTCTGCGCCCAGGTCCCACCGTTCTGGAGGGGATAGCCCTGATCTTCCCTGAGTGAATTCCTGCCTCTGTCATTCCTACGCAGACCTACTCCTCTTTCGAATGCCTCGTCTGCAGGCTCTCCTCCTTCCTCTCTGAGTGGGCAACCTCTCCTTTTCCCTCCTTGTCTCAACCACTCAACTCCTCCTTCTTGGAGACTTCAACATCCACCTGGATGCTTCCTGTCCTTCCTCTGAACTCTTTCGTGTTCTCTGCAACTCTCTTTATCTCTCTATTCTCCCCTCTGGCCTGGCTCACTCTGCAGGGCATACTCTAGAGGTTCTGATATCCTCAGACCTTCCCCTTTCTATCCCTCTCATGACTCCTCTCACCTGGAGTGATCACGTTCTCCTTTCCTCCCAGCTCACCCTCTCTACCCCTCAGGCCAAGCCAACTCCATCACTGCCACTTATCTTCTCTGTCATCCGACCCATGAAGGGTGTTTCTGTTGAGGCTTTTGCCACCAGCTTCTCACCCGCCCAACCACCCTGGCTGACTCACACCGTGACACAGCCCTTTCCATGCTCCACTCTGCTATATCTGACACTCTCAATGTTCCTTCCCCTGTCATGAGGATCTGCCTGAAGCCCAAATTCAAGTGCAAATCCTGGTACGACTCCGACCTCGTCACCCTTGAAGCAAGTGCAGGGTAGCTGAGAGGAAATGGCGTGCTTCTGTGCATCCTCTGACAAACTGGCCTGCCACCTGCTCCAAAGGCAATACCGGCTCTCTGTCCGCACTAAGAAGAGAGCCCACATCCAAGCCCGTGTCTCTGCGGCATCCAACAACTCGGCTGAACTCTTTAAAATCTGCAAGGAACTGGCCAATCCTGCCACAGTATCTACCTCTCCTGTCCCTTCCCAGGTCCTCTGCACCGCACTGGCTTCTCATTTCATCTCTAAAACTCAGGACATCCTGTCCTCTCTCTCCTCCTCTTCTCCTCCTTCCCCTACCCCCTCTTCCTCTTCCTCTGGCCATTCTTTGGCCTCCTCTCCTCCCTCCTTCTCAGCCTTTCCCCTGTTCTCCCCTGACAAGGTTTCTAGACAAGTCTGATCTATGAAAGTCTTGTCAAAACAGGTCCATCCCTATGCCTCCAAAACCATCAAGGACCACATTGACTCCCTGGCTCCTGCCCTAGCCGACTTCTGCAACCACTCTTTCACCACTGGAGTCTTCCCTTCCCCCCTGAATCACTCCCTAATGCCTGCACCCTCTTCTTAAGAAACCCTCTGCCAACCCATCCTGCCAGGCTATCGCCCAATCTCCATCACTCCTTTCCTTGTCAAACTCTTGGAAAAGCTGGCCATCTCCCAGCTTAATCTTCACACTGAATATGTTCGCAGCCTCCAAGAACATCAGTCTGGCTTCAGAGCTGCCAGAAGCATGGAAACCGCTCTCTTGAACATCTGTGAAGACCTGCTTTCCAACCTTGATTCCAAAACCCCCTGTGTCCTCATCTTACTTGATCCCTCTTCTGCCTTCTACACAGTTAACCATGTCATCCTGCTCAACCGGCTCTGTGATAACCTGGGGATCACCGGTCAGGCTCTGGCGTAGCTGAGTTCTTTTCTCTCTGATCTCTCCACTATCTCTATCTCTACCTGTGGTGTTCCCCAGGGGTCTAACCTCTTGCACTTGCTTTTCAACCAATTCCTTGCCAGCCACCTCCTCTCCCTCTCTCATCTCTGATTGCCTAACTGCCATTCAAGACTGGTGTGCCGCCAATGATCTTTGTCTGAATGCCAGCAAGACGGAGATTCTCCTCATCAGTATACCTTCACCATCCTTTCCCCTCACTATCTGGCCGTCCTCCCTTGGCCCTCCTCCAACCCCCACCTGCGAGGCTAAGAACCTCAGGTTCATCTTTTTCCTTCACCGCCCACATGTCTGATGTCTCTAAAAAGTGAAACTACCTACTGCACCTCCTCAGAGGAACTTTGCCTTTCCTCTCCTTCTCCCAGAAGCTCATGGTCTCCCAAGCTCTGGTTCTCTCTAGGTTGGACTATTGTAACAGCCTCTTTCTAAATCTACCTGCCCCTACTCTCCGCCCTCTGCAACTAATCCAGAATAGGACTGCAAGACTTGCCCTTGGTCAGCCAGGCAAGAGTCGGATCAGTGATACCACTATCCACACAATCTGCTTCTTCACAGCCATGTTCACTGCACACAGCAAAGAAAACACCTGGTACCCTGTCTTCCTGTACACCACATCCAGGAAACCTGATTTTCTGATCCCTGATCTCCCCGTATGTGGGTGTGCGGACTACTGCAGTGTCTGCCGACACCAGAGCACAGGGCAGCCTTCTACCCTATTTACCTTTCTGTTTGTAACACTCCCTTATTGGCTTCTTTCAAATGGTCACACATTGGTGCACATATCACATCTAAAACCTCTATGTGTAACTCTGTTATCTCAGTTCAACACTTCAGATGTACACTTCAAGTCGCAATTCACATGTCTCATGTTACTCACAGCCACTTGCATCAAAAAATAACATGGATCTTTCCAAGATTTCTATTTGCAGATTCAACGACACCTGCATCTAAAAGACAGAGTACAGGTATGCTTATATTTTTAAAGTATTTTTTCAACACTTTTACAAATATATATGTGCATGGTTACTGTCACTTACCCTGTAATAATTTACTCAATAAGCATATTCTCTTTTTTAACAACTCTATCAAATAACACATATTGAAGCACTCTGCACCTGGTCACATCAAGTGGCAGTTACTTACATGTACTGCCAACATAACAAAATTGCCGACCACCAAGTGTCACTTAAAAATGTTACATATCTTTTGCAACTGCTTTTCCTTTCTTTTAGAAACAGGTTACACACAGTTCTACTGTAAATGCAAATATGCAATTTTTAAAGTTTCACAAAATGTTCCTAAGAATAAATGTTTATAAACTCGCAGCATTTTCCATTTTTAATTCGATATAAATGTCATACTTTCAATCCTTTCTCATTACATCCCTTATAGTTCCATCATTCTCCACCTGCTCTCACACATGTGTATACTGTAAAAGTATAAATATACAACACCAGACCTTTGCCTATAAACTTCTATTCTTTTCCAACCACTACTATAAGACACCAAACACTCCTCCAACTGCAATGTGCCATTGCATTACAACTAGGCCACAGTTTCTCTATTCCTTAAAAACACTACAACACATTGCAAATACATTACACCAAAAACACAGCACTTCTCTTATTAAAATCACTGGCACAAAAATAACCTAGATATACATCTTTTTTACACACCCATTTTTGCTGTGTTCCTTAAAATGTCCCAAACAGCACTAGTCATAATTCAATGTTTCGAACAACATCGTTATCATACTTTACTACACCACCCATATCACAACTTTATTACCTCTTTTTCCCCAAAACTCCTCCTACCTTATCAAATAACTACCTCTCTTAATAAAAGTATGTCACCATTACCACATGTACCCACTAATTTTCTTTTACAATTACAGGAAAAAAAAAGATTAACAAAGTCAGCTATTGAATAAAGAACACTCTTAACAACCTACAAAGTAAATACATTAATATAGAATATATATCTCTCTAATTGTAACAATGTACTCTCACTCTATATTAGCCTAGAGTATTCTGTTCTACTCAACAACATTGTATTTCACTCTTACTCATTATATTGCAATATTCACACTTTTTCTATTCCCATTCCTATCCTAACACGCATCTCTCAACCACTTCTATCCCATACTTTCACTTCCTTAATATTACATAGCCCTATGCACATGAAGTCCTATTTCCAACCAAACTTTCAACCTCATTGCACTGCAAATCACTAACACACATTAGCACACATACACACACTTCTTTAACCTTTTCTCATCACACCCTCACAACCCTCATACTTATGCTCTAAATCGCACCATTATAACAACCACTGTTTTCCTCAAAACATTGTAATGTATCTACTTATTCAATCACTGTTTTATATGAACACCCTTATATGGGAAATCTGAAAACATAGTCTAGCTAAAACCTGGTTCGGATTCATCAAGAAAAAGAGTACTAATATCCTACCAAGAGATATAAACAACAGCCACAAATGACCAAACAGCCATTACATTACAAACAATGTAATTGACACATCCTACCCAAACAGAAGTACTGCTTTAGAAAACATGTGATTGTATGACATAGCGCAACACTACTCCTACAAAAACAATATCACTCCAGATGAGACAAATGGCAATATATTCAGTCTCAACTTGTGAGTGAAGCCTGGTAAAACTTATTAAAACCAGTTTAAATAATCATGCAAAGCTATTGTTTAAATCTCTACAACCTAGAGAAAGGTATTATAAGGCCCTACTGGAACTTTTCAAACATTCGAGAAAAGAAGATGTATTAGGTGACCATGACTCTTTTGAAGCTGCATTCAATGCAAATGAAAGCAGTATAACAAATGTCAATTTTAAACAATACCAACAAATGTTGGACAGTGAACGCCAACAAGAGGAAGTCATTGAAGCTCTACTACATAAATACAATCCTGAAGGCATTCAACCTACTCTTACAGGAAGTAAAGAACCACTTGGAAAACCACTCATTCTACCTGAAGCAGAAATAGCCATGAGTGAGATAAAAAAATACCATGTATCAATTTAAACAATCTGAAGACGACTTGTCAGTGCTCAAATCACAGCTAAATGATGAACAACGTAGCATTTATATAGATGTCACTGAAGAAATTGAACATGGATTTAAACATGGAACATAAATGTGTAGCTGTAAAAATTATAAACCTCTGTTCATGTTTGTAAGTGGTGAATCTGGTTTGGCAAAATGTTCTTACTTAAAGTAATGAGTACTTTTTTACAAGTCTTGACAAACAACAACTTTTCAGGTGTTGTAACAGCCCATGCAGGTTTAGCTGCCTACAACATAAGAGGTCTAACTTTATACCAACTACTGCTTCTCCTAGCAGAACACCAAAACAAATTAGAATACTACAAATTATCAGAAGAAACTGATACTGAAGTATGCAGAATTCTGAAAAAAAGTGTTTCTGATAGGTGAAGTAAGTATGGTTTCAAGCCTCATGTTGGCTTTAATTCATCTCAGAAAGCAAGAAGTCCTAAAAACCGACAACACAGAACTGTTTGGAGGAAACACGTTATTGTTTTTGTAGACCTCCCATAGTTAACACCAGTAAAAGGTCAACCTATTTTCAAAACATCAGGACACAAACAATGCTGCAACACACTCGGCCGCATTGGAAAAGTAAATCTCTGGCAACATTTTCGCTATAGAGAACTAACTCAAAACGTGCAAAATCCATCTTAAATTCTTGACTAATCCATGAGCTATATGGGTAAAACACATCTGCCTCTGATGTTATTGAACAATTAAATCAACACAATGTAAAATGTATGACCTTAATGCCAATCCTTGCAAACTGTAGTCAATTCAATGATACAATGTTGAAAAAAAGAAATGCAACCATACTGCATATCAGCTCCACAGACAAACTAGTATTGCACAGCATGACACTCCCTATGTGTCAGTACAGATAAACTAAATAGTTTAGAAAACTGTATACACAGCACAGCCGGATAAGAAAAAGTATTAACTCTGTGTCTAAATTGCAGAGTAATCTTAAAAAGTAACCTTGATGCAAAGCAAGGTTTACTCAATAGAGTAACTGGTACAGTTGGTGGCTTCCAACATATCCACATGACAACAGCATTCAGTTTGTCAACATCCACTTTGACAAATTTAAGTTTCTAATACAAACAGAACCTATAGCAGTACTCCTAGCAAAACCTCTGAAAAAACAAAGAAAACCTGCACATCCATCAGAAGACCAAGAGACACATGTCTCTTTTCAAAGAACAACTGCAGGCTCATCAAAGCATAAAGAGGCACAACTGTCTGGTCAATTTAAATTCAGCAACACAACTGGAGTAAACTGCAAAGCAAATTTAGCAATCAATCTTCTCTTTCAATTGCCACCAATTGTTTACAACATTTACTTATACGGCTTGTACCAGTTGTGTTTTCAAATGCTCATCCTTCATAGAAATGTCACAAATAATCCTGACAGCACTTACAGTGTCTCGGGTATAAGGCACAACATTGACTACTGTACAGGAATAGTTAAATTCACTATAAACACACAGGAAGTTCCACAAGAATTCCTAATGCATTTACTACAAGTACTAGAAACAAAAAACATCCCTATAAATGAAATATTCCAGATTTCATACATGTGGAAACACACATGCACTCGCTGCAACCATGTTTCACACGAGCACATCCCTAATTCCATTTCACCAGCTTCTGCAGAATGCAAATCATGGCATATTATGCCTTTTTTGCAATTCAGACAATCGTTCCAGCATACAAATAAACTCACATGGCCATTACATCATATTAATGCTTCCAAGGTACAATGCAGATGATATCAGAAATAACTGTAAGCTCACTAGCTTTACACACAGCCATCTCTTGGCAGGAAAACCTTCACAACCGTACTCATAATATAGCACAATGGTACCACAACCACCTTCAGGCCACTATACTGCATATGTCAATAAAAGAAGTGGTTGGCTTGAATGTAACGACTACTCCTGTTACTCCAAACATAGGTTACCAGAAAATCTAACAAATACCTACTTAATATTACTTAAAAACAAACGTACTCCCTAAAATATAGTACAATACAAAGTTAGAATGTGCCAACGGGTAACTAACTGCATCCATAATACTACAATGTAAGTTCAAAATGCATGACAGTTAAAATGTGCCAACGCGTATCTAACTACTTTAAAAATACTGTCAATGTGTTGGCAAACAATCGTTCCATTTCTTGGCAGGTATTTTAATAAATAATTTTGATTTCCTTGTTGCTACACTAAAGATTCACAGTTGTGTTTTCCCAACAGTAATAGTATAGCTAGGAAGTTGATCTTTAGGTTTCATGCACTAAGGAAGTATGAAACTTTCAATTTTCAATGTTATGTATATTTTTTTGCCGTTTTTCGTGATAATAAATACATAGGGCCTCATTACGACCCTGGCGGAACGGGTTAAACGGTACCGTAAAAGTCTGCGGCGCCGTTCAACCTGTTCTGCCACATTACGAGGTCCCCTCGCGGGACACGTTAAGCACGCCTGGGAAAACTAGGCGTGCATACCGGGTCCCGCGAGGGGAAGAGGGAGCAAACAACGGGCCATCTCGTAATGGCCCGTTGTTTACTCCCTCTCCCATTCCCATTCAGCCCTATGGGGGCTGAAATGGGAATGGGGATGGAGCGTGTCCGTGTCCTCGAGTGAGGAATTACCGGGCCATCCGAACCCGGAATGGTCTGGTAAGTCCTCATTCCGAGGACACGGACACGGATGCGGTTTTGCCGGCGGCCATGACGCGAATAGTGGCATGGCTACCGGCATACCTCGTAATGAGGCCCATAGTGTTCATCCGAAGTCGAAGTGTACTTTGTTCAACAGAAAATGCTGTAAATGTGTCAAGAGAAACCTCTACACGTGTTTCACCACTATATGTGGATCCTCAGGAGGTGAATAATGTTTATGAAGATTTGTATACTGTTCCTTTGTTTGTTGATCAATCCTGGTGAGGATTTTCTTATTTATATTTCAAATTCCCCAACATAGATCCTTATTTGAGATGATTGAATTTGGTTTATTTTCCAATATTTGTTTTCGAAATGCAGAAGAAGGAGAGAATTCATCTCACTTCAGTGACTTTGGATAAACACTATATATCTATTATCACGAAATACAGCAATAAATTAAACAAAAAATGAAAATTTTTAATTTTCATCTGTTTGTAGAGCATGAAACCTAAAGATAAACTTCCTAGCTATACTTCAAACATACCTTTCATTCTAATACACTTCAAATATGTCATCACAGTTATTGTTACTGTAAAACATCTTGAAAGGTCCAATATAGTTAGAATACACCAACAGATATATAACTACGGTAAACATACCCTAAATTACAACACACTTCAAACAAACATCCTATCACACTTACACTCACATAATATATCCATGCTACCACACACAAGTATTCTGTAACATGTCCATTCTTTAAAATTATGTAAGTGCCGAAAACGGTTTGTAATTACAGTAGGTCTTTTCATAATCCATCCACTATGGATTTTTTTTTCCCAATGACCCAATGATTATTATTATTACATGTCAATACAACAACATTGTACCAGAAACCAATGTTGTACTGTACATAATACATAGAATGTACTATTTATGAGGGTCAAAAAAGAAACTCTATATGTACAATTATATGCAATTAAAGGTTTTAAACTATCTTGTTTACCAAGTGATACTTTTCAGAGAAAAAGGACCAAAGATTCAAGCAGTTTTACCATATGGAACTAAGTAACCATACCCACTATTATCCTATAATTATCTTCACAAAGAAACAAATACAGATTCCATAAGCACTATCCTAAATTCTGCTAACATCATAATTACCATTTACACTTATTACAAATACTATATGCTCCCCCTACAGTATATATAATTACTACACACGTATATCTATGGCTGTGGCCAGTGGCCAGATTCTTGGAGGCATTTCAGACACAATATAACCCAAAATGTCCTTCCCAGACTTTTTGCTCACTGTTCTGTCCACGGTCAAAGGCAGCTATCCACGGATCCAACATGGGGACCATTTAAAAAATGATGACACACCTCACATTTTTCAACATCCAACCAGCGTGCATTTTTGGTGTCCACAGACACCCAGCCTCCCCCTGATTGGACTAGGGGTGTCTGCGGACTGCGAATCAGATCTGGAAAAGAGTCTGCAGAATAGACCTACATACTACTAATTTATGTCTACCTACTTTTTGGTCATTTAAAAGAAAAAAAAACTACTGGATGAATTGAGACCAAAGGCACGCTTTGGGGACCAAGCCACTGCTACTCGCACAAGTTTGATGAAAATCTGTACTTTGGTTTGTGCTGTAGGCACGAGCAAAATGTTGTTTCCATTCAATGAGGATTTAAAAAATGTTGGGACCCCACCATAACTATGCCCCACACTCCTTGGGCTAAACCACACCAAATTTTGAAAGATCATTCTGAGGTGGCCATATACTTCTTTTTGCAAAGCTTGGCGAGGGATTGTCAAAAGGCGCCAAAGTTATAAGCTGACCAAAAAGTGTCATTTCTATGAGTTGAGAACTTAACACAACAAAACCCCTGAAATTCAGCTAAAGCCACCTTAACTTTGTGACCCCTGTTACGCAGCCTATGACCATGATGATGACATTGCAGACTACATCACTGATGACATCCCTGAGGACATCACTGGTGACATCACTGATTACAACATCTATGATATACACACAGGTCAATGTATTAAAAAATGTGACACTATTTACAATTACTTTTACTTTGGAAAGTATGTGTTGTAATCCAATCTTAACATGTTAATCACGTACAAAAGACCCACAGAAATAAATATACATCTATTCACATGTTTTCAAGCAAAGGTTGAATTATAAAACTTCATTTCTTTTCTATACATATATACATTTAGAGTAATAATCCCTTCGTTTCAATACCCATGCATGAAAATCCTTCAAATATATCCTATTACTCAGTTGTTCCCTGTTTTAAAGCATTTCTCATGTCATTTAGAAAATTATATGTGCTCATATTTTTCTTAAAAATTTGCAAACAATTAGTGTTCAACATGTCTATCTTTCTATTTATCTCTACAAATTATTTTTGTAAATGTGTATACAGATTACATTATAGTGAACATGTCTTAGATATATTCTGCACAAACCGTAACATTCTAAGCAGTTTACTATTTATAATTCAGATATCATCTTTTACCAATGTACTTCAAATGAAAGTTTCACAAGTAGTTATATGATGCATGTGTAGCTGTTTACTGTTTTAAACAATGCACTCATTGTTATGAACTATTCTAACATGCTAATATCACATTTGTAAAAATGTGAGGGTGGTCTAAATATGGGAAAATAAGTATAGTGACCATATGTCTGATGCCATTAGTTAAATAATCATTGATGTAATTTTTGATGCAATTAGCAATGTCACCAGTGATGTCATCAGTTATGCCATAAGTGCTGTCAAAGATGATGGCATTAGTAATGCCATCTATGATGTCATAATTGTGGTCATAGGCTGTTTAACAGGGAGCACAAAGGTAAGGTGGCTTAAGTTGAATTTGAAGGGTTTTGTTGCATTATATTCACACCTTAATGTCCCTAAACTAAAGGTTTTTGCTTGAATTTCAAAGGTTTTGCTACAGTGTGTTGCTCACCTTAACGTTCCAGTATTTTTCCGCTCATGACTATTATATTTTAGAACACTACCAGACAACTAACCATGGCTTTTAGCCATGGGTAGTGGATGCGCCCTTCAGCTGTGCCCACTGCCAATTTTAGAACACTACCAGACCTCTAGCAATGGCCTTTGGATATGGCCTTTGGGCCCGGCCACTCTATATTTTAAAACACTTGCAAACCATCACTCAAAGCATTCATCAATCACGAACTGATTTTAACATGTTATGACAGTGGTATTTTTATGTATAAAATATTGCAGGCTTTGAGAATGCACAATGTTTTTAGGCAATGTGCAGTGAGATTCACACACTTTGGTTAATCAGCATGTTACAAGCCCCTATTTTACGGCCAGCGTCCTGGTGACTGTTGTGATAAATAGCACCACCCCAACTAACTGCATTTAAGCAGCATTGGAAAGGGAAAAAATGACCAACTGAAAGACTGAATAATGACCAGGCATTTTTGCCCCAATTGCAAAATTCAAAAGCTGGCACCCATGAATATTGCCACAGTAAGTGAACATATATCTTAAAATAAAATATACAAATATAGTGTAATTGACCTTCACCTTAGAGGAAAGTGTGCAAGAAAAAATAGCATTGGACTTTAAAACAAGTTATGAACACTAACAAAAATAGCATGAGAGGAAATGTTCCTATACAAATGCTGGTAAAGTGTAAAAAGTGATCACCTTTTAAATTCAGCAATCTGTAGTGAAATGTTCCCTGGAAAACAAAATTCCAATACAAAACAAGTGCTTGTGGTCTTGTGGATAAGCGTCTGCACTGGCAACATGACACCCTTAATAAAATCCTGGTAGCCATATACTTAAGGAAGCTTGCCAACCTCAAAGAAACCCAAGGGTTTGAGTCTGCCTTCTGAAGAAAAGTTACACTGTCCACCCACGTGTCCTTTACTTGTGCCCTGAAAATCAGCCACAATCAGGGGGAAATATCTGTACGAGTGTCCATGATTGCAAAATCTCTTGCCACATGATGGGCAAATAGTCATGACTCTGTTGCCCGCTCATCATTTCACCAGTGTAACCACATTTTTGTCTTTCAACAATATTCTTCTTTATAAAGATAACTTAAAAAGTACACATACCATAGTGCCACTCAAATATATAGATCCTTGTAGAACTATGTTAATCAAAATGTGTACAATTGTGGTATTATTCCCACCATCTTGACTGGGAGACTACAAATGCAATTCAGCAGAAGGCACAGCAAGGGTCTCTGAGTGCCATTCTTTCAAGGACTGACAGTAGCACAGTTTAAAACAAAATGATGTGGATGCTATGCATTATGAGATATTTAAAACTAAGAAAACACACAGCATTCAGAACTGTGTGGAATCTCTTTCATCCATGCAGGAACCGGGACTGACTAACTTCAAAGCGAGAAAGGATCCGCCCTCCTCAGACATACTGCATTGAAAACATTATACACATACTCTAAATCTGCTCTATATGTAGGACTTAGCCTTGTTCTATGTTCTTAAGGTATGATCCTTATGATTTGTCCTGAGCTCATGGTGCACAGACATGGAACAATAAGCATGCCCCAGATACAAAATATATTCTATTGTTAGCTGTTAATTCCAAGTGTAAGGTTAGCCAATATTTGTATACACTTCGACTTATGATTCTACTGGCCAAACATACCAGATAAAACATACTTTACTTCTATGAACCATGTTGCAGCCATTTCCTATGAGTATGTATTATTATTATTTAATTGCTCTATTAAAAACCAAACTTCAGTACGTTTCTGTTTCAGTGAGTACGTTTTGTGATAAATGGAATTGTTCAAAAGAAGCCTACTGGACACCCTTCATTTGTTGCAAGTAATGCACTAAACTGCACCCTTTGCAGGGACTTTGCATTACGATTGCTACAGAGTAGAAAAATCATATGTGATTGTAGAAAAGTTGGGTATATGACTTGTCACTCTGAGCCACCTAATCAGTAAGAACATTCTTACGTGTTTCCTATCGCTCTATGTGGGTGTCTCAAGGCAATCTCCTAAATCCAGCTGGTTGGTAATTACTTAGTTATTCGTGAATAAAGATTACATTTTTTTAGAAGTATCTGTTTTCAGAAAACGAATTTCCTTTAGATGTGGTCATATTTATTGGTACAAAAGAATGTCCTTTTGTAACACGTCTTTAGGCCCTACTTGGGCCTTTTTCAAACCAGGTCTGAGAGATGTTCTGGATGTTGGCATAACTGTGTCTGGCGGTAGCACTCGTTTTGGTTGCATAGCCTACCATGCTAGCCAATTTCTTTGGTTTTTGATTTTACCTTGATACCTTAACTAAAGATTTTTTTACTGAATTTCATAGGTTTTTATTAGTGCAACTTACCCATGATATTGTTATTACTAACTTTTTTTTCACTTAATTGCATAGGTTTTTCTTGTGCAACCTAACAATAACATATCATTAGCAATGTGTTTACAGTGAATTTCCTAGGTTTTTCTAAGTGGAATTTACCTACAAATTCATATATTCTCTTTGCAAACTTTGCACTTAAGAATAATTCTCCCCTGCCATATAATATTTATGAAGTCCGGCACAGTATGATTTAGTCTTCGGAAGTACCTGGGGACAGATTGCATCAACATCATTGAAAATCATAGGTGGACACAGGGCCTCATTACACGGATGGCGGTAAGGATTTACCGGTACCGGTAAAATACCGGTACCGGTAAATCCTTACCGCCTTACTACGAGGTCCCTTTGCGGGTTGGGGGATTTAACGCCTGCTTTTCGCAGGCGTTAAAAACCAACCCGCAAAGGGACCCAGTGAGCTAATTATGGGGGCAAAAATGGGAATGGGGAAGGGCAATGGTGGAAGGGGGAATTACAGCCCCGCCAACCTTGGAATGGGGCGGTAATTCCCCTTTCCGCCAAGGCGGTGCCGGTATTTTACCGGCATGAACCATGGCGCTAATAGCGGCATGGTTCTCCGCCATCCGTGTAATGAGGCCCACAGTATTCTTTTTATGTAGAAAAAATATACATACAGCATCACTGCAAACAATCAATACAACCATGTTTTACATCCATTGTAACTTTGGACATTTAAATATTGTTTTCAAAATGATAGCACACTATTATGGATTGTCCAAAATATTGCAGAAACATGTATACACTTCAACACCTGAGAGGGACTGGAGCACAACATTGGTTGCAGTGAAGAGGATTATTTCAAAACCTTTAAGTAAAGAGTATATTCTCCTTTAATGTATAACATGCAGTGCAATAGTAATACCTCTGTGAAAATGTTACATAATGAAATATAGACATTGTATATTGTAATAGAAATGGCAAATACTCTGTAATGGTTAGTATTATAGTTCCCCAAAGAAGATACAAATGAACAAGAACGTAATGGTACATTATTTCTAGAAAATAATACCATTCTGTTACTTTTCTATGAACTATTGCACTGAATGCATTACATACCTTTTCTATTTCACAATCTAGAAAAACAAGAAGGAGGACAACCCAAGCAAAACATGAGGAAAAAAAGAACAACATTGTGTAGTTAAATTGTGTGATATAGAAAATCAAATTAACCAATTATGTATAAATTAAAATGAACTGAAACATCAAGACCGGGGTGTGGTGTCGCCTCGCCTGCATGCTTGTCTGTTGGCCGTGGGGGTTTGGATGAGTGCCAACTGGCTTAAGTTGAACGGGTACAAGACAGAGGTTCTGGTGGTTGGTACCTCTTCTTACTCTTTCTCTTGGTCTTCTGCCTTTTGGCCCTCCTCACTGGGTGGGTTTCATATTGCAGAGACTGTTGTGAAGAACCTGGGGGTCTATTTCTCTGCCTCCCTGTTTATGGCCCGCAGGTTAGCGCAGTCTACCAAACCGGACACTTTCTATTGAGGGTCCTTCAGAAGGTTCTGCCTTTTCTTCCCCCTCTCTTCATCCTTTGGTCATCGCAGCTCTTACCGCCAGTAGTCTTGACTACTACAACGCTTTGTATCTGGCTCTACCCACATGCCTAATTCATCGTCTGCAGCTGTTACAAAATCAGGCCGCTAAGGTAGCCACAGACACACCTTATGGCTCTCATATCAGTCCAGTATTGCATTTTCTGAACTGGCTCCATGTGAAACAAAGAATAGCTTTCAAATACGTCTGACTTGTCCATCGAGCTTATCATCAGGTGGGTGCTGACTTTCTCCGGGACAAGTTTCAACCATATGCTCCATGCCGACCCCTGCGATCTGATAATGATCTTCTGGTTCAGGTCCACAAGTTTCGCCTGGTTGGATAGGCCTGTTTAGTGGATGTCAGTAAATTATGGTAAAGTCAACTGAGGCTCATCAAAAAGCACGTGCTTTTTTGTTGCCTTTTAAAAACAGAGATTTGTCTTTAGTCCTGGGATAGCTGCTGCCGTGCTGTGCATGTCCTCGTGCCAAGATGCCCTCGGGTGAACGTGTGCACTACACGGCTCCGCTGACCCATTTCGCTGTTCACTCCATGGACCGAAATGTCAATGGCCTGTGGCACACTGATGTCGGCAAATGTTGGACACGCCCAGTGGTTGGCTGGAGAGAAGCATGCTGTGTGTCAAAGTTTTTGGAAAACACCACCATGGTGTATCGGAGGACTGTGCGCCGGTGGAAGGGTCTGCAAAATATACTGTCTGCCATGTGTTGGCTGCAAGAAGGGAGGGAAAGGGTGAGGGAGTGAGAAGTGGTTAATGTGACATATGACAATAGGGGGAAGAAGACACGGAGTGGCTACAGTATTAGTGTGTATTGCGTCAATTCGTGGGTATGTAGACAGCTGATTACTTTGTGTGGTGATTGTAGACAGCTGTCGAACCCGGCCCAATAGCTTCTGCTGTGACCTGTTTGAGGTGAACACTTTCTGTGGTGAGGGTTGGCAGGTGAATTGTAGAAGGGGAGTGATTTGCACATGGCATATGCTGGGTGAGAGTGCAGATGCCTGTGCTATGTGGATGGATAGCGGTAGTTAGTCACATGGTGGCATGCGTGGGTGAATGATGTATCGGTGGGTCTGTTGAAGGATTAGACTATTGGGTGCATGGCCAAAGGCCGTAGGCCAGCGGCCATGCACTGAAGAGCCTAAGGCTTGAGCTCAACAACCGTAGCAATGCATGTCAGACTCTGTGTCGGTAAAGGGGGATGCGTGTATAGTGTGATGTGCAGGGGTGCAGGAGACACTGTTTTATTTTTACAATATGGTAAATGTGGCAATTAAGTACTGGATAGCTCAATGGCCGTGCGGAATTGGGTAAGAGTGCTGGTGGGAGTGTTGTGTATGTGGATTGTGTTAGTTGGTGACATGGTGACATGTATGGTGCCATTACATTGGGGTGGGTGTGTGAAAAGCCTAGACTATTGGGTGCATGGCCGAAGGCCGTAGGCTGGAGGTCATGCACTCAAGAGCCTAAGCATTGAGCAGAACGAAAAGTATTGTTGCCTCTACATCCTGTCAGCATGGTAGAGGGTATGGTTGAAGGGCAGCTTATATGTGCTTGGATTTATTTATTTGTTTATTTATTACATTTATTAAACACCCAAACCCTTGGGTATCACAACGTTGGTACAGGCAACCTATATTGAAAATTCACAGTAACACAATTACATAGACAAGAGCATTAGTACAAAGAAGTTTACGTGAGTTATTAAATTTAGTAGTCGCTTACAGTGGTTGTAGATTCTAGTGGCAGGCCACCCTAGGGTAGCAAGTGGTTAGTCTTCCGTGTGGGTATTTCAGATTGTTGAGTTTAGTTAGTATTGGTTGAAAGGCCACGTTTTTAAGGCCTTTTTGAAACGAGGGAAGGAAACTTTGCTTTTTATATTAAGTGGAAGCTCATTCCAGAGTTTTGGGGCCATGACTAGGAAGCTACTTCCTCCCGTTCTGGATCTTTTGAATCAGGGGACCACCAGCAGGGACTTGTTATTGGATCTGAACAGTCTCTTGGACTCTTTGTTGCTAATTGAATTGTTTAAGAAGATAGGGGGTTTATTTGCAAGACATTTGTGGGTGATACACAAAGTTTTAAAGATGATTATGGGTAGACAATGAGTCTCCCTCCTAGTAGTTGGGATGTGGTTGAACTTTTTAATTCCTAATGCAGCTCGTAATGCTTTATTTTGAATAAGTTGGATTTTCCCTATGTTGGAATTGGAAGTCCCTAATAGGAGTATGTTGCAATAGTCCAAATTGGAGAGTATTAACTCTCTGGCTAGGGTGACACAGTTAGTAGATGTGATGTACTGGCGACTAAGGGTGATCAATTTGGAAGTGTAGGAGGTAGAAGAAGAGAGGGAACTAACGTGTCTGGTCATTGTTAGGTTGGCGTCTAGATAAACTCCTAGAGTTTTGACTTATTTTGATACTGCAATTTGAGTGCCGTCAATGTTGAAGTTTGAGTAGTCAGGGTGAAGGGTGCTGATTTTAGTTTGGAAGCCCACAATGAGAATCTCAGTTTTATGTTATGTTATGTTATGCTACTTTGCATTTATATAGTGCCTTATGTACCATTGGTATGGTCTGAAGGTGCTGGTAGGTTGAACGCCCTTGGGAACCGAAGTTCAAGTCAGTAGAGAGAGTCAAAGGTGCGTGTGGGCACCGGATACATGTGCAGCTGGTGTGGCATTCGTGTAATAGCTGCTTCTTAGCGGTAGGTGTGGTGGTTGAGAGGTCAGGAGTATGTGTTCATTCTAGCAGGATTTATCCAGACAGATTGTGGCTGCGTTAGGCCTGAGGAGAACACCTGGCTGGGGGGGGGTGTAACCAGCAGTGTTTAGTTAGAGTGATGGGGAGTATGAGGCAGATGTTGGTATGAGAACATCTATACCGAATGGTGTCATAGTATCGCTGTGTTCTATTTGAGTGGTGATGTGAAGAAGAGAGTAATCATGAGATGTGAATATGGTGCTTTACTTTAGATCACGCCCACTCCAATAGTTCCATGAACTTCATCCGTTCCATATACTCCGACTGTTCCGTGCATTACGACCGTTTCAACCACTCAGACCGTTCTGTTCATTGCTCTTGCAGACGTTCCATGCCCTCCAAACCATTCCATGTACATCATGCCATTGTTTGCACTCCCACCCGTTCCACGGACTCCTACCCGTTCCACGCACTCCCACCCGTTCCATGCACTCCCACCCGTTCCACGCACTCCCACCCGTTCCAGGCACTTCAGGCATTTTATGCACTCCACCATTTTATGCACTACTCCTTTCATTCATTCTACCCACGTTATCCTTTGTCCATGCATCATCATCCACATACGTCATCTTCACACGTTCCATTCACTTAACTGATTCCACCCATTCCACTCATACCATCCACTTCACTAGTCCCGCCCACTTCACTGGTTCTAAACACATCACCCATTCATTCACCTACTTCATCCATTCTATCATTTCACCAGTTCCACCCACTTCACCAATTCTACATCAGCTCATCCATTCCATCCTCATACTTCACCCGTTCCATCCACACACTTCATCTGTTCCATCCACACACTTCACCCGTTCCATCCGCACACTTCACCCGTTCCATCCGCACACTTCACCCGTTCCATCCACACACTTCACCCGTTACATCCACACACTTCACCCGTTCCATCCACATACTTCACCCGATATAGTGCATCCACTTCACCCGTTCACCTGATATAGGGCAGACTTTCTGGACTTTGGCACAGTGAGGTTATTAGGGACACTGTCAATTTCCGCTATACCAGAGTGGTGTTGTTATATACCCTTCTAGAATCAACTTTGTACCGAGAGAACACCAGGCACACCTCTAAAATCATCCAAGGCACGCTAATAGGCAGACTTCTAAGTACAACCAGGGCACGCTGTCAGGCACACTTCAAGGTACAACCAGGGCACGCTATCAGGCAAACTTCTAAATTCAACTTTGCGCAAAGGATAATAGGCACACTTCTAAATTCAACCCTGAACAGAGAGGATATTATGCATACTTCTAAATTCAACCAAGGTACGCTAATAGGCACACTTCTAGTATCATTGTTAAGGCAGAGGCTTTTTAGAGCCTTCCAAGTTTCGATTATCACGTAAATCTCATTGATGATTAGTGCATCTTGATCATAGTCACCTGAGATTGGTATAAGGATCTGGGTGTCATCTGCAAAGTTGGTATAGATGACACCCATATCGTCCAATGCTGAGAACAGGAGCTTTGTGTACACATTATACAGGGTGGTCGAGAGGCACAACCCTTGGGTTACCCCAATGGGGACTGCTATGGGGTCAGCAGCCTGCACACCAATGCTTACTCTAGAAGTGCGTTCAGCTATGAAAAGATTTCACCCAGAGAGTGGCGTCTTTGGAGAAGCGTAAGTCATTTTCAAGAGTGTCACATAGTTTTTCATGGTCCACTAAATCGAAGGCTGCCGATAGATCTAACAGCAATAGTATACCAAGTTTACCTGGGTACCTGATGGTATCTATCTGAATGTTTAAATCCAGGAGGGCCGTTTCTGTACAATGGTTCGGTCTGAAGCTGGATTGTCTAGCACCTAGGAGGTGGTTTTGTTCAAGGTGCGCTTGAATTTGATTATAAGCTATTTCGTAGCTGTATTGAGGTTGACATTAGTTTCATTGTTTTCAACTAAGGTTTTTCATTTGGTGAGAATTTTCTTTTGGAGTAGCTCGATAAGCGAATGCATTTTGCATAGTGGTGCACCATTCCTTGCTGCAGTTCACAGGATTAGGGACTGCTATTGGGTTTTCCAGCTCCTTGAGAAAGGAAAAGAGTTCTTTGGAGTTGGAAGTGGCGTTGCTGATGCAGGTGTTATATGCATTGGCTGTATGGGTGATAATGTGGTTTTGTAGTTTTTATTAGCAATTCTGAAAGCATTAGCCAAATCTAATGAGGGGGATTTTTTGTTGAGGTGTTCGAGCGCTCTTTTGGTTTGTCTTAGCAAGACTAGCTCCTCATTAAACCAGTAATTCTGCGCCTGCACATAGTTCTAATACTGTAGATCTGTCAGATACAGAACCTGCATATGGGTATGTGGCTCAGTGGACGTATGTGTCCACTATAGGGGCCTCTGTTTGATGTCATGGGTTTGAAGCCTAGCAGGTCCACTCAACCCTTCATATTTCTGAGGTCGATAAAATGAACACCACTATGTCTGGTAACAATAAACATATGATATCTGTCAATAGTGCCAAGATTCCCCTCTGGGTGTGAACGTTTGCTCTACAAAAATGTGCATTAATGTATGGCTAGTGTGTTATGTGCAGATTGCTTGCACTGCAGCCATGCAGGTTTGACAGTGCATTAGGCACAGGGTGGTGATGTTTGGAGAATGGGTGTGGAGCACATTGTACACATGCTACAGCAGCACAAGTGAGTTCCAAAGGGTGTATTGTGCGTTCAATGGTTGTGGTGATAGTTGCAACATTGTACAGTATTTGATGTACGGCAGGAGATGGTGCAGTGAGAAGTTGTGTATTGTGGACACAGGGTTCAGTGTTTATGTAATGTGAGTATGGAAGAGGGTATGGTTGAAGTGCCACTTACATGTGCTTAGTTACTGTGTGTGTAGATTTCTTTGCAGTTGGTGTCTTGAAGGATTGGACCATTGTAGAATCGGTGGGTCTGTTGAAGGATTAGACTATTGGGTGCATGGCCGACGATCGGGGCAAGATACTCTGCACCAACAGTGAACTACAACCGAAACACGTGTCAGCAGACATATATCTCCTATATTTATATAGAGGGACACATCTGTAAAACAAACGATTTTGACTCTAAAATTGTGTTTTGTGCTGTGATTTACAATATGAACTGTTTGTGATTAAAAAACGAAATAATTATCATGCATCAGTGAAAAATCTTTTTGACTATATGGACACGGAATCCTGTCATCATTTATCTATTGGTCCATTTTTTTTTATTTTTATTGTGGATGCTGCAATCGTGCATTCTTTAGCAGAGGTTTCTGGTGGAGGGGCTTTGGAATTAAAATGGACCTGTACTGAGAGTGTGTAAGGATAAATATGGAGTGGTGTGCCGAAATGATAGTGTGCCATGCAGAGGTTTTGTATATGAATGCTGCATGCATGTTTGACAATTTGCCAGAACCCAATGGGGGAGTGGAGCAAAAATGCTTGTGCAAAGGAAAGAAGTATTGTGTGTGTGTTACTGGGCTGTGGCCCTAACTGTAGATGGGAAAGTGCACATGTCACATTATGCCATTATGAGCATGGTGGAAATGGAAATGGAACTGTGGGAAATAGGCAATTAGGTGTTTAGGGTGTGGTTGCTAGGAAGCGGTGGTACCAAATTGTCCCAATACATTCTCCTTCGGTTGATGGAGATGGAGAACACATAGTGCTTATCGTCGGTGACACCTTTGTGCGCCATCTGCACATGTGTTGCATGCAAAGAAGCGGTGCTGGTAATTTCGGGTTGGTAGGAGTGGACGCTTTCTGGGGCTGTCAGGGCGACTTCAGTTTTGCCGTAATAGTTCGACTTTCCAGAAATGTGGCCTCTGTCACGAACGTTGATTTTGTCGTTGTGCACTATGGAAGTCTACATTTGGGTTATATGTCGTGTGGACGTTTAATTCACCACCTGAAGAGGTTGCTGAATGCAGTGATGCAGATTGTTCCTATTGCTAAGGTCGTTTTCTCATTCATAACACCAAGAGCAGTATGGGCCAATCACAATGTAATTTGTCCCCAACCAGAGGTCAGAAGGTGTGTTATAAACAGAATTATGTGTGATTTTAGGCAGATTGCCGACCATTATGAGGTGATGAGTTTGCACAATATGCACTGGTTCCGTAGAAATGGCATTTATTTGAGTGCCATTGGCAATGCTGTTTTCTTTTACACTGTGTAAGAAAAATTGAGCTGAATGTGGTAAAAAAGTGAGGAGAGGCAAACAAAAATGCATAAAAAGTTGCTCGCACACCTGTTAAAAAAAAAGAAAAAACTTACCCCACCACTACCACAAAAATATATATATATATATATATATTCAGTGAAAAAAACTTTGTTAAAGGGACGTTATGGTTAAGTTGCGCTACTAAAAACCTATGAAATTCAGTGAAAAAACTTTGTTAAAGGGACGTTATGGTTCCAAGTAAAACCGAAAAACCCTTGAAATTCGCCCGTTATGGTAAGCTAAGCAACCATAACTCGCGCCGCCACCGTGCACTGCTAAGACTAACACCCAGGACATCAAAGATGACATCACAAATGTCATTGATGACATCACTGATGACATCACATGTGTATGTACTTCTCATGAAATATGTATTTCTGAATTTCATAGGTTTTTAGTAGCGCAACTTAACCACAACGTCCCTTTAAAACCAGGCGGAGAAAACCATGGCGCTAAGGGACCTCGTTGTTAATTACGCCGCCGTACTTTACGGCGGCGTAATTAACTCCTTCCCCACTCCCATTATACCCTATGGGGCAAGAATGGGAATGGGGAAGGGTAAAATGGGGATTGGGGATTTACCGCTCCGCCAAGGTCGGCATGGGGTGGTAAATCCGCCAACCCCCATGGCGCTATCGGCGGCTTTCCGCCATGCTCCGCGGTGCATTTAGCACCGCGGATTCCGCCAGGGTCGTAATGAGGGCCATAGACTACATATATTCAAACAAAATTGCATGCAAACACAATCTATGTTTAAACCTTTATAAAAATACTTATACAATTTCATATTTTTTGTTTTTATTTATTTATTTACTTAATTACTTTAAATTAGACATGACATTGAGGCGCTATTACCTAGAACAGTTTACTTACAGAAATAGTGGTATTCACTAATATATTATAAATTTCACAAGACATAGTAAAGATATTTTATTTTTGCTACAGTTAGTCATTCAATACAATTTGTTCATTAAGAACATATCATATGTACTGAACTGATGCAATGTATCTTATGTAAATACATTAGTTTAATGGTTTTACAGAAGGCACTGAGGATTTCACTTAAAAAAATCAATATCTAAATTAAAAACAGTGCTATATACAAACAAAGTTACTAATTTGAAGCTTTTACAGTTGCAGTAAAGACCAGTTTCCTGAAAAGAAGCAGCCAAATTCGAAGAAGAAAGAAAAACTAAGAAGTTACCTGTTAATTTAAAAAAAAGTAAGTAAAATATCACCATAATATTTATATTATTAATCAAATATACTATAACATTAATACAAGCTATATTGGTTTCTTAAAATAGAGATTTTGTACCATTTTGTCCAAAAATGTCCATGTCTTAAACAGCGATTTACAACCAGAATGGCCCACAAATTTCTATTTTTGGACACACAAATTAGCCAACTGAACCACTACAATTTTCATATTATAGAACAAACAACTGTTTTAATTGTATACATTAGATTTACTATTTGTACTTTTCCACACCACTAGCTTACTTTTTTTTTTCATCTGAACCCCAGTTTAGTAACACATAAATTCAAGAACAAAACAGCTAATACAATCATTTAGTGAAACATAAGAAGTTTAAAGTACAACAACTTTGCTTCCTCTATCAAAATGTAAAACAAACCAAAAAACAATTAACAGAAAATCAGCTATCCGTACAGATAAAACTACTTCTTCAAATTTTAATATAGTGCAAAATAAGTATACCAAGAAAAGTATTTTAGCCAAAATATACCGTCACAAAGTCCTTCAAAATCTTATAAAAACAGGAGAGAAATCAGGTTCAAAGCTTAAAACCTATCGTAGGAAATTAATCTTAGAAGCATTGATGGACAGTGCAATTCTTCTCAAAAGAAATGTATTTATTTTACTGTTAAACAAAATGAAACCACTAACAAAACTAATAACTAAATTACAAAAAAGACTTCTCAATAAGCGAAATGTCAACAGAAAGAACTTCTTAAGTATCTGCGGAGGTGAATGGAATCACACTACGAGCACAGAACCATATTTTAATGAAGAAGCATACAAACAAAAGCAAACAAATACAATTGCCATAAATAGCAGTGGTCGAGGTTATGAAAAAGTGAATAATACCATAATGGAACAAGAAGTACTCCTTACAAAAATATGCCCTGAAAACTTAGAATTACAATCCATTCAACTGAATCAGAACGTCTAGTGTACAAATGGCCATGCACGTCAATGTGTAACATTCCCAAACAATGTTTCAAATCTGTACACCAATTCCTCAATAAATATGTAAAAAGCAAAGACAAAATCAAAATTAAATTACTGCAAAATATAGACACCTGTCCAGTGCGCAAGTACACAGGACTACAAGGACATTCATTGGCCTGCATTACAGGACCTACTTGTAAAACCACTTTCCATGATATCAAAAAGGATATCAACACATCATTCAACTATAAGAAATCTAGTCTATAAACTGTACTATGCTAAAAGTCCTGCTTTAGCACTAGCAAACTTAAATAACATCCTTCTACATGGTACAGCAAAAGACCTACTTGAAGAAATTCACTATATCCAGAAAAAATATTTTGGAAGTGAAAGCCATTTACAGAATGAAATAGCTTTAAACCAATTAAGCAACAATTCTACACATGGCAACCTTTTGCTAAACACATACAAAAAAGAAATACTAAAATTTAAAAGTACATCAGCTGAAGTACCAAACCATGTATGTGTATGTTGCCGTAGAATTTTTTATAAAAGTAACACAAAAACTGTGGACCTATCATACAAAATAGAAGACAATGAAGATTCTAAATGGTATGAATTAGCTCTCTACCTTCTAGCAGAAAACAAATATGAAATAACTGAGCCCTTAATACTTTGCAGTTATTGCACTACAAAACTTGACAACAACCAAACTCCTTCACGTTCTATCACAAATAATTTGGAATTATACCCAGTACCAAAACCTCTACAACAACTTAATTTATATGAGAGCATCATAATTCAAACAGTACACCCATTTCAACCAATAATACGCCTTCAACCAAAAACAGCAAAATTACCTCCCTCTGAATTGGTAAAAGGCATTTGTGGAAAAGTAGTTTATTTACCATTAAATCTAAAAGAAAATGTGCATACTCTAGGAGTGCAACGTCCAATGCAGCAATCTTTAATTATATTAGTAAATGGAGTACCTACAAAAGACAAAAAAATATGGCAACAGCTGGTAGATTTATATAAAGTTAGACAAGCCTTCCATTATCTTAAAGAGAATAATGAATATTACAAAGAAATTAATATTGAAGAAAACTTGAAAGATACAACTGAAATAATTCAAGAAACACAAGAAGCTGGTCAATTTGAGCTACTAGATCCCGCTACAATATCAAATACTTTAGACCATTATACAATTCATCCTTTGCACTGTAATGACACCGTACAAGATGTACTAGAAACTTACCAAATGCGTCAAACAAAAGGATCGCCAATCAGTATATGGGAAAAAAGTATAGAAGCATGCGCTTTTCCTCTACTCTTTCCTACTGGCAAAGGAGGAAGGTATGATGATAGACCTATTCAAATATCAGCTTCAGAATACCGCTCATTACGGATGTATTCTGAAGATCCCAGATTTAGACAAAATGTGGAATACATATTCCACCTACTCTTTGAAAGTGAACTAGCAACTTTATGTTACGGAGTTGCACACATATTAAAATCAGGATGACACTTTCAAAATATGACAGCTACACAATTATTAGAGAAAGTGCAACAAAAGGATGAGGTTTTACAATCAAATATTACAAATCTATTAGCAAATATGCGTGGACTCAAGAGTACTGGTTTCGACGTCATGGAGATGTACGTTGTATGATCAGAAACCTTGGCCCACCCACTTGGTTTGTTACATTAAGTTGTGCAGAATATGCATGGGAAGATTTACATGATTTCCTACGCATATCAAATAAAAACAAAACAAACATAGATATTCTAACACCTGGAGAACTTTGTTCTTTGGATCCTGTTAATGTTTCAAGATATTTTCACCATCGCTTCATTGCTATGCTACATTTTATTTGTAATAAAACTGTTCCTCCCCTTGGAGAAGTGCAACACTTCTTTTGGAGAAAAGAATACCAAGCCAGAGGAGCACCACATATCCACATGCTTTTATGGATTAAAGATGCTCCTAAATTTGGTCAAGACAGTGATGCCACTGTTTTACAGTTTATTGAAAAATATGTCACTTGTGAAATTCCATCAGAAGCCACAAATGGTGATCTTCGTGCACACATTTTACAATTTCAAAGACACAAATGTGGAAAATATTGTCGTCGCAAATACAAAAACAAAGGCAAATACTACACCAAATGCCGATTTGGTTTCCCTAGACCAGTTACAAATACAGGTCAAGTAAACAACCTCATGTCTTCAGTTAGACATACTGTTAAAGGAAAATCACCTAAAAATACATATTACATAAAAAGAAAAGAAGAAGAAAAATATATCAATGATTATAATGCAATCATTGCCCACTTATGGAATGCAAACATAGATGTGCAGTACATTGCAGACAATTCTACTGCAGTTGCACGATATGTCACAGCATACTTAACTAAAGCAGAAAAGACAGAGGTCCAAGACCTCTGGAATGACCTGTCATCAGATAAAACAGTGTCTCAGAAATTATACAGCTTGGGCATAAAAATGCTCACCCATAGAGAATGTGGATCTTATGAAGCAGCTGATCGTTTAACTGGTACTTCATTGTATGGTAAATCTGAAAATATAGTATGGCTAAGTCTTGGTCCAGCTAAATCTAGAAAAAGAGTTCTAAAATCATATGAAGATATAGAAACAATAGCCAAACATGATCCAAACAGCCAAGACATTTTAAAAAAACAATTTATTGGACACATACTACCCAAACAGAAGTAATACTTTGGAAAACATGTGTCTATACCAAATAGCCCAAAACTACACATACAAAAATAATATGAAACCCGATGAAAAAAAAGGTAAACACAGAGTGACAGACTGTGAAGGCAGCTTAGTTAAACTCACTAAACCAAATTTAATTAATCATATCAAATTGTCATTGAAGACTCCTCAACATAAAGAAGTATATTACATGTCCCTGCTACAACTCTTCAAACCATGGAGAAATGAAGAACAATTACTATATAACTATGACTCATATGAGGATGCTTTCAAAGCAAATGAAAGCACTATAACTGATGTAAACTTTACACAGTACAAAATAATGTTGCACAATGAACAGCAACATGGAGAAGAACTCCAAGCCCAACTAGATAAGGATACTCCTGACAGTAGTCAACCTTCTGTAACAGGAAGCCAAGAACCACTGGGAGAACCACTAATAACAAATGAGGCAGAATTAGCTATGATAGAAGTAGAAAACACCATGTGTCAGTATGAAGATAAGGAAGACTTAACTATACTACAATCAAAATTAAACAATGAGCAAAGTAGCATTTTTCAAGAAGTAACAAAACAAATTGCACATGGTGTAAAACATGAAAATAAAGAATGTTCCTGCCATGATTATAAACCTATACTACTGTACGTCAGTGGTGAAGCTGGTTCTGGAAAAACATTCCTAATCAAAATCATTAGTAAGTTCCTTCAACAATTGACAAACAACAAACTGTCAGCTGTTGTCACTGCCCCCACAGGTTTAGCTGCCTACAACATAGGTGGTGTTACATTACACCGATTACTACTATTACCAGTAGAACACCAGAACAAATTAGACTATTACAAACCTTCGGTTGATGGAGATGGAGAACACATAGTGCTTATCGTCGGTGACACCTTTGTGCGCCATCTGCACATGTGTTGCATGCAAAGAAGCGGTGCTGGTAATTTCGGGTTGGTAGGAGTGGACGCTTTCTGGGGCTGTCAGGGCGACTTCAGTTTTGCCGTAATAGTTCGACTTTCCAGAAATGTGGCCTCTGTCACGAACGTTGATTTTGTCGTTGTGCACTATGGAAGTCTACATTTGGGTTATATGTCGTGTGGACGTTTAATTCACCACCTGAAGAGGTTGCTGAATGCAGTGATGCAGATTGTTCCTATTGCTAAGGTCGTTTTCTCATTCATAACACCAAGAGCAGTATGGGCCAATCACAATGTAATTTGTCCCCAACCAGAGGTCAGAAGGTGTGTTATAAACAGAATTATGTGTGATTTTAGGCAGATTGCCGCCCATTATGAGGTGATGAGTTTGCACAATATGCACTGGTTCCGTAGAAATGGCATTTATTTGAGTGCCATTGGCAATGCTGTTTTCTTTTACACTGTGTAAGAAAAATTGAGCTGAATGTGGTAAAAAAGTGAGGAGAGGCAAACAAAAATGCATAAAAAGTTGCTCGCACACCTGTTAAAAAAAAAGAAAAAACTTACCCCACCACTACCACAAAAATATATATATATATATATATATTCAGTGAAAAAAACTTTGTTAAAGGGACGTTATGGTTAAGTTGCGCTACTAAAAACCTATGAAATTCAGTGAAAAAACTTTGTTAAAGGGACGTTATGGTTCCAAGTAAAACCGAAAAACCCTTGAAATTCGCCCGTTATGGTAAGCTAAGCAACCATAACTCGCGCCGCCACCGTGCACTGCTAAGACTAACACCCAGGACATCAAAGATGACATCACAAATGTCATTGATGACATCACTGATGACATCACATGTGTATGTACTTCTCATGAAATATGTATTTCTGAATTTCATAGGTTTTTAGTAGCGCAACTTAACCACAACGTCCCTTTAAAACCAGGCGGAGAAAACCATGGCGCTAAGGGACCTCGTTGTTAATTACGCCGCCGTACTTTACGGCGGCGTAATTAACTCCTTCCCCACTCCCATTATACCCTATGGGGCAAGAATGGGAATGGGGAAGGGTAAAATGGGGATTGGGGATTTACCGCTCCGCCAAGGTCGGCATGGGGTGGTAAATCCGCCAACCCCCATGGCGCTATCGGCGGCTTTCCGCCATGCTCCGCGGTGCATTTAGCACCGCGGATTCCGCCAGGGTCGTAATGAGGGCCATAGACTACATATATTCAAACAAAATTGCATGCAAACACAATCTATGTTTAAACCTTTATAAAAATACTTATACAATTTCATATTTTTTGTTTTTATTTATTTATTTACTTAATTACTTTAAATTAGACATGACATTGAGGCGCTATTACCTAGAACAGTTTACTTACAGAAATAGTGGTATTCACTAATATATTATAAATTTCACAAGACATAGTAAAGATATTTTATTTTTGCTACAGTTAGTCATTCAATACAATTTGTTCATTAAGAACATATCATATGTACTGAACTGATGCAATGTATCTTATGTAAATACATTAGTTTAATGGTTTTACAGAAGGCACTGAGGATTTCACTTAAAAAAATCAATATCTAAATTAAAAACAGTGCTATATACAAACAAAGTTACTAATTTGAAGCTTTTACAGTTGCAGTAAAGACCAGTTTCCTGAAAAGAAGCAGCCAAATTCGAAGAAGAAAGAAAAACTAAGAAGTTACCTGTTAATTTAAAAAAAAGTAAGTAAAATATCACCATAATATTTATATTATTAATCAAATATACTATAACATTAATACAAGCTATATTGGTTTCTTAAAATAGAGATTTTGTACCATTTTGTCCAAAAATGTCCATGTCTTAAACAGCGATTTACAACCAGAATGGCCCACAAATTTCTATTTTTGGACACACAAATTAGCCAACTGAACCACTACAATTTTCATATTATAGAACAAACAACTGTTTTAATTGTATACATTAGATTTACTATTTGTACTTTTCCACACCACTAGCTTACTTTTTTTTTTCATCTGAACCCCAGTTTAGTAACACATAAATTCAAGAACAAAACAGCTAATACAATCATTTAGTGAAACATAAGAAGTTTAAAGTACAACAACTTTGCTTCCTCTATCAAAATGTAAAACAAACCAAAAAACAATTAACAGAAAATCAGCTATCCGTACAGATAAAACTACTTCTTCAAATTTTAATATAGTGCAAAATAAGTATACCAAGAAAAGTATTTTAGCCAAAATATACCGTCACAAAGTCCTTCAAAATCTTATAAAAACAGGAGAGAAATCAGGTTCAAAGCTTAAAACCTATCGTAGGAAATTAATCTTAGAAGCATTGATGGACAGTGCAATTCTTCTCAAAAGAAATGTATTTATTTTACTGTTAAACAAAATGAAACCACTAACAAAACTAATAACTAAATTACAAAAAAGACTTCTCAATAAGCGAAATGTCAACAGAAAGAACTTCTTAAGTATCTGCGGAGGTGAATGGAATCACACTACGAGCACAGAACCATATTTTAATGAAGAAGCATACAAACAAAAGCAAACAAATACAATTGCCATAAATAGCAGTGGTCGAGGTTATGAAAAAGTGAATAATACCATAATGGAACAAGAAGTACTCCTTACAAAAATATGCCCTGAAAACTTAGAATTACAATCCATTCAACTGAATCAGAACGTCTAGTGTACAAATGGCCATGCACGTCAATGTGTAACATTCCCAAACAATGTTTCAAATCTGTACACCAATTCCTCAATAAATATGTAAAAAGCAAAGACAAAATCAAAATTAAATTACTGCAAAATATAGACACCTGTCCAGTGCGCAAGTACACAGGACTACAAGGACATTCATTGGCCTGCATTACAGGACCTACTTGTAAAACCACTTTCCATGATATCAAAAAGGATATCAACACATCATTCAACTATAAGAAATCTAGTCTATAAACTGTACTATGCTAAAAGTCCTGCTTTAGCACTAGCAAACTTAAATAACATCCTTCTACGTGGTACAGCAAAAGACCTACTTGAAGAAATTCACTATATCCAGAAAAAATATTTTGGAAGTGAAAGCCATTTACAGAATGAAATAGCTTTAAACCAATTAAGCAACAATTCTACACATGGCAACCTTTTGCTAAACACATACAAAAAAGAAATACTAAAATTTAAAAGTACATCAGCTGAAGTACCAAACCATGTATGTGTATGTTGCCGTAGAATTTTTTATAAAAGTAACACAAAAACTGTGGACCTATCATACAAAATAGAAGACAATGAAGATTCTAAATGGTATGAATTAGCTCTCTACCTTCTAGCAGAAAACAAATATGAAATAACTGAGCCCTTAATACTTTGCAGTTATTGCACTACAAAACTTGACAACAACCAAACTCCTTCACGTTCTATCACAAATAATTTGGAATTATACCCAGTACCAAAACCTCTACAACAACTTAATTTATATGAGAGCATCATAATTCAAACAGTACACCCATTTCAACCAATAATACGCCTTCAACCAAAAACAGCAAAATTACCTCCCTCTGAATTGGTAAAAGGCATTTGTGGAAAAGTAGTTTATTTACCATTAAATCTAAAAGAAAATGTGCATACTCTAGGAGTGCAACGTCCAATGCAGCAATCTTTAATTATATTAGTAAATGGAGTACCTACAAAAGACAAAAAAATATGGCAACAGCTGGTAGATTTATATAAAGTTAGACAAGCCTTCCATTATCTTAAAGAGAATAATGAATATTACAAAGAAATTAATATTGAAGAAAACTTGAAAGATACAACTGAAATAATTCAAGAAACACAAGAAGCTGGTCAATTTGAGCTACTAGATCCCGCTACAATATCAAATACTTTAGACCATTATACAATTCATCCTTTGCACTGTAATGACACCGTACAAGATGTACTAGAAACTTACCAAATGCGTCAAACAAAAGGATCGCCAATCAGTATATGGGAAAAAAGTATAGAAGCATGCGCTTTTCCTCTACTCTTTCCTACTGGCAAAGGAGGAAGGTATGATGATAGACCTATTCAAATATCAGCTTCAGAATACCGCTCATTACGGATGTATTCTGAAGATCCCAGATTTAGACAAAATGTGGAATACATATTCCACCTACTCTTTGAAAGTGAACTAGCAACTTTATGTTACGGAGTTGCACACATATTAAAATCAGGATGACACTTTCAAAATATGACAGCTACACAATTATTAGAGAAAGTGCAACAAAAGGATGAGGTTTTACAATCAAATATTACAAATCTATTAGCAAATATGCGTGGACTCAAGAGTACTGGTTTCGACGTCATGGAGATGTACGTTGTATGATCAGAAACCTTGGCCCACCCACTTGGTTTGTTACATTAAGTTGTGCAGAATATGCATGGGAAGATTTACATGATTTCCTACGCATATCAAATAAAAACAAAACAAACATAGATATTCTAACACCTGGAGAACTTTGTTCTTTGGATCCTGTTAATGTTTCAAGATATTTTCACCATCGCTTCATTGCTATGCTACATTTTATTTGTAATAAAACTGTTCCTCCCCTTGGAGAAGTGCAACACTTCTTTTGGAGAAAAGAATACCAAGCCAGAGGAGCACCACATATCCACATGCTTTTATGGATTAAAGATGCTCCTAAATTTGGTCAAGACAGTGATGCCACTGTTTTACAGTTTATTGAAAAATATGTCACTTGTGAAATTCCATCAGAAGCCACAAATGGTGATCTTCGTGCACACATTTTACAATTTCAAAGACACAAATGTGGAAAATATTGTCGTCGCAAATACAAAAACAAAGGCAAATACTACACCAAATGCCGATTTGGTTTCCCTAGACCAGTTACAAATACAGGTCAAGTAAACAACCTCATGTCTTCAGTTAGACATACTGTTAAAGGAAAATCACCTAAAAATACATATTACATAAAAAGAAAAGAAGAAGAAAAATATATCAATGATTATAATGCAATCATTGCCCACTTATGGAATGCAAACATAGATGTGCAGTACATTGCAGACAATTCTACTGCAGTTGCACGATATGTCACAGCATACTTAACTAAAGCAGAAAAGACAGAGGTCCAAGACCTCTGGAATGACCTGTCATCAGATAAAACAGTGTCTCAGAAATTATACAGCTTGGGCATAAAAATGCTCACCCATAGAGAATGTGGATCTTATGAAGCAGCTGATCGTTTAACTGGTACTTCATTGTATGGTAAATCTGAAAATATAGTATGGCTAAGTCTTGGTCCAGCTAAATCTAGAAAAAGAGTTCTAAAATCATATGAAGATATAGAAACAATAGCCAAACATGATCCAAACAGCCAAGACATTTTAAAAAAACAATTTATTGGACACATACTACCCAAACAGAAGTAATACTTTGGAAAACATGTGTCTATACCAAATAGCCCAAAACTACACATACAAAAATAATATGAAACCCGATGAAAAAAAAGGTAAACACAGAGTGACAGACTGTGAAGGCAGCTTAGTTAAACTCACTAAACCAAATTTAATTAATCATATCAAATTGTCATTGAAGACTCCTCAACATAAAGAAGTATATTACATGTCCCTGCTACAACTCTTCAAACCATGGAGAAATGAAGAACAATTACTATATAACTATGACTCATATGAGGATGCTTTCAAAGCAAATGAAAGCACTATAACTGATGTAAACTTTACACAGTACAAAATAATGTTGCACAATGAACAGCAACATGGAGAAGAACTCCAAGCCCAACTAGATAAGGATACTCCTGACAGTAGTCAACCTTCTGTAACAGGAAGCCAAGAACCACTGGGAGAACCACTAATAACAAATGAGGCAGAATTAGCTATGATAGAAGTAGAAAACACCATGTGTCAGTATGAAGATAAGGAAGACTTAACTATACTACAATCAAAATTAAACAATGAGCAAAGTAGCATTTTTCAAGAAGTAACAAAACAAATTGCACATGGTGTAAAACATGAAAATAAAGAATGTTCCTGCCATGATTATAAACCTATACTACTGTACGTCAGTGGTGAAGCTGGTTCTGGAAAAACATTCCTAATCAAAATCATTAGTAAGTTCCTTCAACAATTGACAAACAACAAACTGTCAGCTGTTGTCACTGCCCCCACAGGTTTAGCTGCCTACAACATAGGTGGTGTTACATTACACCGATTACTACTATTACCAGTAGAACACCAGAACAAATTAGACTATTACAAACTTTCTGCAGAAGCTGCAATGGAATTACGCAGAGTATTGAAACAAATGAAAATGCTACTAATAGATGAAGTGAGCATGGTCTCCAACCTGATGTTAGCTTTGATTCACCTCAGATTACAAGAAGTACTCAAAACGGACTATGAAGAGCTCTTTGCAAGAAAACACATTATTGTTTTTGGAGATCTGCTTCAATTAACACCAGTAAAAGGTGAACCTATTTTTAAAACATTAGGGCACAAACTCTGCCGTAAAACTGTTGGCAGCATTGGAAATGTCAACCTTTGGCAACATTTCCAATACAGAGAATTAACAGTAAACATGTGCCAATCTGCAGATCTAACTTATGCCAACATTTTAAAAAGTTTGAGAGTTGGTATACTTTCTAAAGAAGCAGAAGCAACATTGAAAACCCGGCACATGAATGCACTTTATGGCGATAATGCATGTGCTACAGATGTTATGGAACAATTAGCCCACAAAAATGTCAATTGTATGGCCTTAATGCCAACTCTTGCAAGCTGTTTCAAATTCAATGAAATCATGCTAAGTAAAGAAATGCAACCAATAATGGAAATTATCGCCACAGACAAACTAGATGTACATGGTATGACACTACCCATGTGTGACCAAGCCACAACAAGACTAAATAATTTAGAAAAATTAATCTCAAACACAGCAGGCTTAGAAAATATGTTAAAATTATCCTTAAATTGCAGAGTAATGCTTAAACGTAACCTTGACGTGGACCAAGGACTAGTTAATGGAGCACTGGGTACAGTTGTTGGCTTTCAAACATACCCACGTGACAACAAAATTCAGTTTGTCAATATACTCTTTGACAAACTTTCAGAAGTAAAACAGATAGGACGCTCAACAGCTAGATTCCTTCTCTTCAAAGATATGTATGTACGCAGAGAACAATTTTCTCTAACTCTTGCATACGCAGTCACGATTCATAAACCACAAGGTCTTACCCTAGACAAAGCAATGATAGATATTGGTAACACAGTCTTTAAAGAAGGCATGAGCTACGTAGCACTATCACGCTTACATACACTTGACGGTCTATTTCTAATCAACTTTGATGCAAGCAAAGTAAACGCTGATATTCCTTGCATTTTAGAATATAATAGACTTCGCTCACTATACACTCCCCATCTAAACAAATATTCTGTTCCACAAAAACAAAAACGTTGTAAAAGAAAACTAAATCAAACAGAAATGCAACAGGACGTCACTGCAAATCCTCCAAAGAGAGTAAAAGAAACTAATACTTCATCAAGTACCACAAACAAAAAAGAATCAATTAGAGAAAGTAAACCAGGTACTTCTTTAAAGAAGGAAGACAAACTCCAAAAAAAGCAGTTAGATACAGAACTCCCTGGACCATTTAAATTCTCAAATATAGTTGGTGTAAGTTGCTATGCAAATGTAGCAATTAATATTCTATTTCAATTACCACCAATTGCTGACACAGTACAGACCCATTGTGTTTGCAAATGTTAGTACTTCACAGAAATGCAGCAAACAATCCTGACAACACATATAGTGTTTTTGGAATAAGCCGACAATTGGACTACTGTGCTGGAATGGTGAAATTCACTATAAACTCACAGGAAGATCCACAAGAATTTCTAATGTACTTACTACAAGTACTGGAAAACAAAAACATACCTATAAATGAAATCTTTCAGATTTCATACAGTGGAAACATACATGCACTCTCTGCAACAATGTGACACAAGAAGAAATCCCCAATGAACGCTTCATATATATATCAATACCAAATTGTGAATCCATTCCATTTCAGCAACTTGTACAAAATGCAAACCATGGTAGATTATGCTCTACCTGCAATTCAGATAATTGCTCCACGTTAGTAATACAAACACATAGTAAATACGTAATACTAATGCTTCTACGTTACAATGCAGATGGTACCAAAAACAACTGCAAGCTGACTGGATTCACACATGGTCAAATATCACTTGGTAAGAAAACCTTCACAACAATAGGTATAATCTACCACGCAGGAGCCACAACCAATTCAGGCCACTACACTGCGTATATAAAAAAGAAATGTGGATGGTTTGAATGTAATGATAGTACCATTACTCTAAAGCAGAGATTACCAGCAAATCTTACAAACGCTTATTTGATGTTCTTAAAACCAAAATTTGATAAATAAACTGTATTTAAACCTTTAAGTAAATTTGTGTTACAAAAATATAAACTGTTAGAATACTCCAAAAGCTATCTAAATGCTCGAAGATTCTACAACAACTAATCAGATAGATGAATACCACTAAATTAGACCACAAAATACACAGTTAGAATACGCCAATTGGTATCTAACTGTCCCAAAATTATAAATTTGTGTTAAAATAATATAAACTGTTAGAATACTCCAAAAGCTATCTAACAGCTCAAAGATTCTACAACAACTAATCAGATAAATGAATACCACTAAATTAGGCCAAAAAATACACAGTTAGAATACGCCAATTGGTATCTAACTGTCCCAAAATTTAACAATATCCAAATAGATAAATCAAAACCACTGAAATATATTATAAAAATAGACAGTTAGAATACACCAATTGGTATCTAACTGCTCCAAAATTTTATAATATCAAAACAAATGAAGAATCTGTTACTGCTCCAAAAAAAATACAACAAAGCAAAGTATAAAGCATTAGCCAGAAACAACAAGTGAACACTGAAACAAACAAACAAATAAACTGTAGCATAACAGAAAAAGGTTTTTTTTTTAATCCACCATGGATTTTTTTTTCTCCCACAGACCCAATGATTTTAGCAACAAATACAGAAACTGAGCAAATTGCACAGTACTCTGATTTGTACTCTACTAAATATGAGGGTCGAAAAAAAATAAAAGTATATTACTTATACAATGTAATAAGTCATTACAAAATACTAATACTAACATGCTATTTTCTTTTATCACAGAAATGAAGAAGAAAAACATGGACTCCCATTACTAGACCATACAGTAAGTATACAATAATGACAACCATAGCAGCATATCACATCCATAGTATCTAATACCTTTGTTCCTTATACATTTGTTTTTCACCCAAAGTTATAAGCAAATATGAATGTGATATGCTGCGGTGGTTGTTGCCAGGGCATACAATCTTGGGTGCATGGCCAAATGGCCATGCACCCAAGACTCTATGCCCTGGCAACAACCACCGCAGCATATTACATCCATAGAGTCAAACATTTCAACTATGATCTATGGGAAACTTTTAATGTCCGCGAACAATGTGAGTGTTCTTAGAACACTTTGAACTTGCCAGCGAACAATACGGACACCGTTTTCAGGACACCCCCTACGAACATTTCAGAACAACGCGATAGTTCTTACAACACTTTCAACTTAACAACGAACAATACGAACAGCGCCCTAAGTACACCCCCTACGAACATTCCAGGACACCGGGAGTGTTCTTAGAACCGTCTTCAGAACACCACCATCTTGTTTATTTGCGAACATTTCAGGACACCGCGAGTGTTCTTAGGACACATTCAACTTGACAAAGAACAATACGGACAGCGTCCTCAGGACACGCCCTACGAACACTCCCCGGACACCGCGAGTGTTCTTATAGCGTCTTCAGAACACCCCCATTTTGTTTATTTGCGAACATTTCAGGACACCGCGAGTGTTCTTAGGACACATTCAACTTGACAGAGAACAATACGGACAGCGTCCTCAGGACACCCCCTACGAACACTCCCCTGACAACGCGAGTGTTCTTAGAAGCGTCTTCAGAACACCCCCATTTTGTTTATTTGCAAACATTTCAGGACACCGCGAGTGTTCTTAGGACACATTCAACTTGACAGAGAACAATACGGACAGCGTGCTCAGGACACCCCTTACGAACATTCCCCGGACACCGCGAGTGTTTTTAGAAGCGTCTTCAGAACACCCCCATTTTGTTTATTTGCGAACATTTCAGGACACCGTGAGTTTTCTTAGAACACATTCAACTTGACAGATAACAATACAGACAGTGTCCTCAGAACAACCCCTACAAACATTTCAGGACACCGGGAGTGTTCTCAAAAACATCTTCAGAACACCCCCATTTTGTTTATTTGCGAACATTTCAGGACACCGCGCGTGTTCTTAGAACACATTCAACTTGACAGAGAACAATACGGACAGCGTCCTCAGGACACCACCTACGAACACTCCCCGGACACCGCGAGTGTTCTTAGAACAGTTTCACTTTGCTTGCGAACAAAAGGGACACATATTGACTCCTTAGAACACCCCCTAGTCAGTTTATTTAGAACATTTCAGAACACCAGTGATGGCCGCAAACAAATCCAACACAAAAAGAACGTCTAACACATAAAAAACACAACTTTCATCCTATCTCATACACTCCCACCCTCCCCAAACACTCCTACACACCAACACACTCTACAAAATACACCTTTTGAACAAAGTTTCACCGCGCTGTCTGGGGACGTCCGCAAATCCAAGATGGCGGGCGCTACCGAAAAATCTGACGCGCTTCACGCTTCACGCCGTCCAATCAGCGAACACTTTGCATGTCCGCGAATATCACGCAAGACGATTGGCCAATCAGGACACTTTCCGCGGAGCGAACAGGGAAGTGTATCCGCAAACCGAACACAGATATCACTAATTTTTTTTTACCTACTTTTTGGTCATTTTAAAAAAAACTACTGGACGGATTTTCACCAAATTTGCAAAAGCACGCTTTCGGGACCAAGCCGCTGCTCCTGGTCCAAATTTGGTGGAAATCCATCCAGCGGTTTGGGCTTTATGCGCGAGCAAAAATTTTTCCCATTCACTCTATGGAGAGTGAGTATAATGTATACAAATATGAGCATATAGAGGGAAGTTAGAGTAATAAAAATAAAACTATGAGAAAGTGCTGATAACCATAAAGATTATCTTCATGCACAGAAAGGATTGCTCTCTTTCAAGCCTGTATCTTCCGCTATGTATATGTTTCATATGATGTGACAGGACCCTAAGTCTACAAATATTGTACCTTTTCAATTTTTACTTCCTGACTGTTACTGAAGAAAACTATGTGGCTTCGATATGTCAGTAAAGGATAAAAAGGGAGAGCCAGCCATGTGATGTCATCAGTGATGTCATCAATGACATTTGTGATGTCATCTTTGATGTCCTGGGTGTTAGTGTTAGCAGTGCACGGTGGCGCGAGTTATGGTTGCTTATGTTACCATAACTGGCGAATTTCAGGAGTTTTTCGGTTTTACTTTGAGCCATAACGTCCCTTTAACAAAGTTTTTTCACTGAATTTCATAGGTTTTTAGTAGCGCAACTTAACCATAACGTCCCTTTAACAAAGTTTTTTTTAATATCACGCAAACAATATCCAAACATGGCGTGCAAAAAACAACTTCTACAGATGGCTTTACACAGAATGTTGCAAAGTAAGAATTTATGCTCGTTCACAGTGAAGGTCAGCTGCTTCCACAACTTCTACAGATGGCTTTACACAGAATGTTGCAAAGTAAGAATTTATGCTCGTTCACAGTGAAGGTCAGCTGCTTCCATTTTTTTCTCGGGCCCCGGAAAGGCTCACGAAGCGGACTATAAGGTTGTATTGTGTTTTGACCTTGACAGACAGAGATTGTGATGAAAGACTTCTCTTGAAGGAGTGTTGCTAAAACGTAAGAGAAGATAAAGATGAAATTTCTGAAACGAAACCACTTTTACATATTATATCACTATACGAAAGATCGTTGGCACACGCGGAGTCGTATTTTGGGACTGCACCACTTGTAGACAATGGAAATTGCAATTGTACTGTAAGTAACCCTTTAGATTACTTTATACCAAATATAATTACAATAGCGTAGCATTAAAGACAGCTCAAGTTGAACTTGTTTGTTGAAAGTGGCATAATGTTTTCTACCGCGCACTATCACCGCCGAATTGATCCCCTGTCGTTTAGAGGGCTCTGAAAAAGGCAGACGACACAGGGTGGGTTAATAGAAATAATTTAACCGGTCTATAGGCGGTCAAGCGCTCTACTCGCTGTGCCACTTCACTGTAGCCTGTCAAATGGCACAGCGAGTACAGCGCTCGCTTTGACATCCGTGCACAGCTTGCTAACGCAAGTTTGAATCCCGGCAAGGCGAAACTCAGCCTTTCATCCTTCCGTGGTCGATAAATGAGCACCACACACCATGGTTAATATTAAGCACCGCTTACATACCTCACGGTTCTTAGCGCTATATGAACGGGAAAATATTATTATTTTATTATTAACATACTCTGTTGCACTATCTTCGATAGCAAATAGTTTCACGCCCTAATAAATAAAATGATGATTTTTAATGAAGATTGGCTGGTGAGACTAATTTATGTTTTTTAAAACAGGTACGTGGCCCCATTTTGTCTATGTCACGATTTACAGACTCCAGCGGATGGGGTCTTCAACTGCCAGGTGCAAGTCCAAATATGCAACTTCATGACCCTCACCATTTTATGGGACAATCGCCAAGAACCAATATGCCCTTACGCAGTACTAGCGGCTACAAACAACATACCAACCAATAGGGTGGTCTAATGGCTTGTTGTTGGAGCAACCTTCCGATTATCAGAGCGACCATTTACTGCTTTTATCATAAACCAACAGCCTATCTACCGCAAAGGAACAACGCGTGGCTCCAAATAAACTTTTGCTGATCGACAGCAGAGACAATAGCAAATCGCTGAATATTCACTAAACATTTCATGTGAAATAAATGTACTTTACCAAATGTACAATCCTGCTGTTTACTTTTAAACCACAGTTTCATATTCTGAATTGTGGCGCACTGAGTTGTAAGCTGATCTAACACTCTCTGTACCACAAAGGAACATCGCGTGTCTCAACATGAACTTTTGCGGATCGACAACAAAGACAAATGCAAATTGCTGAATATTCTCTAAACATTTGATGTCAAATAAATGTACTTTACAAAATGTACAATCTTGCTCTTTGCTTTTAAATCACAGTTTCATATTCCGAATTGTGGCGCGCTGTGTTGTGACATAATGTGTGTTGTCTTCCGGGTTCTGTGTAAAGTCGCGTAGTACTGGAGACGACTGGGCGCGTTTCATTACGCACCCTGTAACGTCACGGAGAAAGGCGGGGAATATGAATGCTTTCATAATATTAGGCTTAGGGGCGGGAGATATGATTTAGTGTCGCAAAAGCAAGTCAGCCAGGTCAATAGCGCCAGTCATAGGATTATCACATAATGTCGGCGCACACCAGCCGGATTTATCGTTTCTTTAGTGGACAAAAAGTCGGTTGACGCCCCTAGGAAATTGTACTATTAGCGAACAAAAGGAGTGCTCTTAAAACACTTTCACCGTGACAACGAACAATACAAACAACGTTCTCAGAACACCCCCATTTTGTGTAATTGCAACCATTTCGGGACACTGCGAGGGTTCTTAGAACACATTCAACTAGACAGATTACAATACGGACAGCGTCCTGAGGACAACCCCAGTTTGTGTATTTACGAACAATTAAGTACACCGCAAGTGTTCATAGCTCATTTTTACCTTCCTTGCAAACAAAAATGACACATACTCCGTCCTCTAAACACCCCACCATTTAGTTTATTTACAAAATGTCAGAACAGCCGTGTTCTCCGCGGACAAATCGAACGCAACAAAAAGGTCTAGCACATAAAAAAACAAAACATTGAACCTATCTCGTACTCCCCCACCCTCCCCAAATACTCCTACACACCAACACACGGCACTAAATACAATTTTTTATCCACGTTTCACTGCGCTGTACGCGGTCGACTGTGAATACAAGATGGCGGGCGCCACAGAAAATCTGACGTGCTCCACGCCCCTCGCCGTCCAATCAGCGAACACGTCGCATGTCCGCGGACATGACGCAAGGCCATGGGCCAATCGGGGTGCTGTCCGCGGAGCGAACAGGGAAGTCCGTCCGCGAAGCGAACGCAGATATCACTAATTTTTTTGCCTTACATTTTGGTCATTTTTAAAAAAAACTACTGGACAGATTTACACCAAATTTACAAAAGCACGCTTTTGGGACCAGTCCGCCACTCCTGCCGCAAATTTGGTGTAAATCCGTCCAGCGATTCGAGCTGTAGCCATGCGCAAAGTTTTTTCCCATTCAGTCTATGGGAAAAAATAAAGTTTTGGGACCCCCCTATATCTTCCCCCCCTTGGATGAATCCTCACCAAACTTTGCAAAAAAAATCAGAGTGATCCAACTACTTTTTTTGCAAAGTTTGGTGAGGATCCGTCCAGGGAGAGCGAAGTTATAAGCCGCCCAAAAAGTTCTCTTCCTATGGAAACAGCAACTTAACCATAACTACATGGCCACTACCGTGGCCATGTAATATTCGTAATATTCGTAATATTCATAACGCTTTAGTATATTGATCTGTCTATTTGCAGAGGGCCTTCATATAACTATTTGAAAGGGATCATTAGTGAAAATGGGAAATAGGAACAGCATTTCACAGCTCCAGTAATTAGAGCTTAATAGCACTTTTCAGCAAATGCAACACCCAACTTTTTAGCAGCCTTCTGAAGGTTAATGCGTAAAAAAACACCTGTAAAATAACTTGTGATGTTCACAAAACTTTTTAAGTTTAATCAATGGCTAGCTGCAACCAGCTGAAATGTTCAAAATCTCCAATATTACATTGGACACGCTATGTTATCTTCCTCCATATTACAGTTGATTTTTTCACAGACTATTGCTATTTCATCAGCACATCTCATGATGCATTACTTTTAGATTTGCATCTGTAGCCCATGCCAGCGGCTCCCGCAATCTTTCTCTTGCAAACCAGTTCTTCAACCCCCATTCTGGACTGGTCCACTAAAATGAGCCACCTGTGCAGTGTCCACCAAATTGTCAAGCAAATTAAAGGTATCATAGCTATGATAGCCATCCCTGATGCTAGTGCAGCTCATCACTTGTGCCAAAAAAAAAAAACCAACCAGATCTATTCACAAAGGGCATCTAAATGAGAGCATCTTGGATCTGCGCACTGAAAAGTGCATCCTGAATTCACAAACCAGATGTGCTTTTAAATGCACAGAAATGAGGGTCATCCCCCTGCACCTGTGGAAGAGACACAGGGAAAGATGTAAATCATGACAGGGTCATTCCTAACACTCTCATGAGTGTTTTAAGTGATTAAGATGCGCCTAGACATGGAATTTATTTTCTTTTTTTTCTGACCATTTCAGTTACATGGGCCCTCTAAGGGCCACCCTCTTTGGGTGCCCTGTCTAAAATGTTTTGATATTTGAAATATGTTAGTGTCTGCTGCAGGTGGTGGATCCCTAGGCTGTCCCTACCTAGTGGAACAAAATGGAGAAAAAGGATGCGGATCCCCAATCATGCGCTGACATATAGCAATGAAAAAACAATATTGGAATGCAATGTCTGATACGGAAACCAATTTAATGGTTATATTGTTGGTTTGTACAATGGTGCCGAAACGTGTTTCGACTGAGTAGGTCTTTCTCAAGGCACAAAACAAAATTCTTCATTGTACAATTCAATTCTCTATCAGACATTGCATTCCAATATTGGTTTGTCGTTGATGTATGTCAGCGCATGATTGGGGATAAGCATCCTTTTTCTCCTCTTTGAAATGTCCTCTGGACAACCACATTCTCCTGACACTAATGCATGAAAGAGGCAGGGCAGCCATCATTGCACCCCTGTTCAGCCTCACCTGAAATGCTCAGATCAAATTTGCACTCATTTCCTCTGCGCTACTTTTTGAGAATCTGTCCCAAAGTTCAATCAGCGATTTGTGTCGGTTTAGTGTGTGCCAATAACTGTTGCTCAAATAGTACAAAAATAACTAAAAACAAATTACAAGACGACCCCGATTACATTTATGAGACCTGATAAAGAGGTTTTAAAAATATGTATTCATGTATTCATTAGATATCATGTGAAGGTAAACCAATCAGCAATTCTGTTCATGACGATTTAAATAGGACATGTTGAATTTTGTTTATACCAATAACTGAACTAATGCAATGCAGAGTAACTGTAGAAAAGTGGTGAAAACACCCATATTAACTTGGGGATGCATGTTGCAAAGGATTGAAGTGAAATATACTTGATACTTGGAATATTGTAAACCTTGGACACATACCCACTGTTGGCAATGTGGCAAAGTTGCACACACAAGCAATGAGAAGTGACTTGCTCCATTTGAAATTCGAATGCCTAATTTTCAATTTCACATCCTCATCTGGAATATTAAAGAGGAGAATAACAACTTTGACCTTAATTAATAGAGAGTGTGTCTGTCAAGTGTAATGTATTTAGATTAATATAATAATTAATCATGCAAACCTACCTCAGGGTACAGGGAATCATCTCATTAGTTCGAGACATAAAGAGTTTCATTTACAATCTAATTAATACCTAGAAATGTGACAAATAAACCAATAATATTATATTGCAATGTGTTGCCTTCTAATTACATGGTTGTTGTAAACTAAATAGCAAATAGTGTGATTGCTGGCAGGGAATAGAATATGTGTAGGATGCTAATACATGACCGCATGTTACCAACATATAAGGTGCCATCTTATAAACGTGGGTGATGGTGCCATTATGCACATAGCTGCCATAGCAATGAGCCTTATGCAAAGTTATAAACAAATACATAATGTACCATTCCAGACACTAACAAATATCTATGAAATATGAAAATATCAGGGAAAATATAGATGCTCAAGGTGCCATGGCATTACCGGAGAACAGAGCATTGGAGAGCATTGAAACATTGTGTAAGGCACGATATAAAGAAAATATCACATCATATCCTAAGGACCTCGACATTGACATACAGAGAAAGGATTAAGCAGGAAGTCGGAGACAGAGAGAAGAAGTTGACATAGCAGGTAAACTCATAAGAGAAAAAAAAAACATGTCATAACTAAATTACACGATACTGCTCAAATGGCACTACACACATGCACATGGTGGCAGTTCATGGCTGCCTAAATATAAGGCACTTAAGATAAACAGACTTAACAGAAAAGGTCGTGTTCTTCCATCTGCATCCCTCAGGGGTTAGTCGTCTGATCTGTGTAATAAATGCTGCTCATACACACTGTGTTATCCCCCGCTGTTCGTTAGCCCTATGAAGATGCAATTGGTGGCATGACACGCATTTCACCAAAATGAATAACAAGAACATAGAAGATGTTCAAATTATGCAATGCGCAAATGGAACTCAGTACAGGAATAAACCCCCACACCTATGACGGTGTGTCGGACTGATTACTGAAGTAGGTGGAGGGCACAGGGGATGATTGGGAAGCAATCCTCAATTAAGTGTCAAAGGGATTCTTGAAGAAACCTCATAACATACTAATCAATAAGACTCATTGTGGTGAAATTGTATATGGTAACATGGGGTTGGAGAGAACAGCTTTATTTCTTTGTATTACACATTTAAGCACCATAGAAAGGTATCGTAAAATTGATTGCAAAATGCTTAAAAAAGGGTAACATAATAACACTTTGCCATACAATTGTAAAGGAATGCTACATTTAGCAGTTTGTGTCACAGTTTAATAAGCCAGTCGAAGGGTTGGATGTATTGGTGGAGAAATAAAAGAGGAATTATGGAGTTTGTTTGAAGACTACCTAGAGATGCTTTGCCCACAGAGACTGAGCGAGCTACAGCTGTTATCTACCCTGTTTGAACTGTGGACAGCTTTCTGGTTCAATGGCTATTTAGAAGATTTGCAGAGAACAGATGGTGAAAGTAATACATAAGGCTTAAGTCAGAGTTTAATTAGAGACAAGCAATTACCTGGCTAAGATAGAAGTTGGAGCATTTTGAGACGTGGACCGGTGCAGTGGCAGTACTACTTTAATATACAAACCTTGGTTTTTATATATTTGAATGAATAAAAAAGACATCCTGTTACGTCCATATGTCTATATTTGAAATTTATAAAGTGCAAACCTGGCTGGTAAGCAGTGAAGCGCTATACATGAATGGCATAGAAGGCTGTGGACTGCAAAGATTCACGACTGGTAGACTAATTAATTAGTACATTCATCTTTTATAATGTGCAATAGTACCAGAGACCAGTGTCTAAGCACAGGACCAGATTCAAACCCGTGTTTCTCTGAATGTCTTGTTTCCAAGACAAACACATTGCCCCTGAGCTATCCTTGTGGCTTTACTAGACTAGTCTGCACTGTGTAAGATTGCTGAACTAGGAGTAGGCAAAGTCAGAGATGGTTTGGACCAGGAGATACAAAATGCCATATTTCTTGTTTAAATATGACTAAGATGTGGGCAATGTTATGCTCCAAGAGAAAGTTCAATATGTAGTACCACTAAAGTTTCAGCGGGGGAAGGAGGTGGAGAGATATAATCAAACAGTAGTGGCCATTTTAAAGATGAGTGTGGTAGATTCTAGATACATTTGGGACTTACAGTTACCACAGTTACCATTATTCCCAATGTCTCTGGGGCATACCCGTACGTCTGCTCCTTCTGTCCCTTTTGAACTCATGACCAGAAAAAAATGGTTTTGCCTTGACATCTGTTTTACCAGAAACAGGAACAGACGTTGATAAAAACCTCTATCACCTTTAAAAACCTAGCAAACCTCTGAAAGCTTCACAGCATACCGTTGCATTCACCAAGAGGAACATGGAGACGTCTAAGGTAAGTACAAAGACCTACTATGACTTAAAGAAATCCGGAAAGCAGTACAAGGTAGGTGAACGAGTTAATCTCTACAATTTGAAAAGGGACAATACAAAGGGTGCACATTCCTTCCCAGCTCACGCAGAGGTTTGACGATCATGGATATGATCTATCCCATCACCTATCGGATGCACATACCTGACTGAGGAAAGTTGCTTACATGTGAACCAGCTGAAAACCTGTCATCCCCAAACTGTCCTGAAATGGAATAAGGAATCAGTTCATCCTCCCGATTACGTGGCATGTGACTAACAAGAGGACTACATAAAAGGTCATTATAAAAGTTTAATTGAATGGATAAATTTTGAGGAATGTTAAAAATAGAAGATCATTTATGTGTTTGTTGAATTGTGAAGCAAAGTAAAAGTGTAAAACTACAACATCATGCTATGATATTTAACCAGCCTTTGTACCCCTCTCTTCTAGAAATGAACTCCAACCTCATTCCAGTGTTCTGGATCAAAAATGGTAAGAAGGAAGAGGCCTAGAGAGAAGGCTATCAACAGTGTCTCAAACAATGGTAAAGAGGTGGGGATTTGTTGGGATTTCTGAACCAAGATTACTCAGGATTCTGTTATGAAGAAATGTTACAATGTTGATGCTTCTTGTGGGGCTAATGTGGACCGCATGGAAGAAGAATAATGAATGTCCAAGAATAACTGACACCTGGACCAGTGTGTTGCTCTGGTGATATTGTTGCTTGGGGGGTGGGGGATTTGTCACCTGAAGTGCAACTCTATACTGGTTCCCTATACTGGTTCCCTGAAGCAAATTGTTTCCACAAACTGTAAACTGGGCAGCTTCCTTTGAGTGAGAGGCAGATGGCTCAGTGTACAGAGAATGAAACATAAATGGAGATTATTTGAGAAGCACCAGAAAAATGCATCATTGTACCTATGATTTACACCATGCTAACACCTGTGGCTGTGGAATGCCAGTAATCACCTGCAAACCTAAGAGATAGTACTCGATCCATTGGAATAATATCAAAAATGAAACCATCCCAAGAACAATGTTGTACCATTGTGTACATGTCTCCCGGTTAATGGGTGTTTACCAATACCAGAACACACTCTGAGTATTCAAGCGGTCAAAGTTTCAAGAATACTCCAATATACACAATGCATTTATTTCTCTCAAAACTGTCAGATTATTGTACAAAGCATACACTAATATGGTGGATGTTAAATAATAGTTTACAGTATAAATATGTTGGAAAAGCATTGGTTCCACTGTTTTAAATAACACTTATATTCAACATCCCTATATTGTGCTAACTTCAAGTTGACCTAAGTTTCAATTCGGAGCCAGCTAGACTCCAACATTTGAGAGACACCAGAGGTTATTCTTATTAAAACAAACATAAATACCAAGAATATAAATCTTTTGGCATCACAGAATATTAATATCTACAGTGGTCAAATTGTCAATTTTAAAATCCAACATGTATGGAAATCCCATAGATTTAAAGTGGTATTGTTCACCTTTGCTTGACAGTAAAGCTTTCTGGAAGCAAATCCAATGAGAAAAAACATAGTTTGATCATTAATTGAGGTCACACAATGAGTTGTTTACACATAACTCATGTGCTGAGCACGAAGCCCCAAGTTCAATTACAGGGCACAGCCAGTAATGTTTTTCCTTTGGTTTAAATTACACATGTTATTTACACATGCCCTTGAATGAAAAAGGTAATACACATAGGAAGATAAACACGGACATGTTTCAAAGATCCGAGACTTCTCTTTAATTTTACAACAAATTAATTTATGAAGCAATATGCCAACTAGTTATGTCATGCATCTAGACCTCTAAGGTCTACACTAAAGGATTATAGTAATCCTGGTTTCATTAAGTTGTGAGCAGAGAGGAGAGGTTTCTGACTCTGGAAAAGCTCACATAAATAAGAATAACTGTCCCCTATAGATGAGTGCTTAATGTGGCTATTATGAACCAACTTAACCTGGAGCTCGATGTCCTTCTCTGTGAGAGTATTGTCCAGGAGGGGACTGCTGAGCCCGAGATTTCCAATCTTAGAAGGTCACTCCTAGTTCCATGCTTTAAAGATCAATTTAAATTGTGTATGACAGCTTCCCAAATGTAATTAAACAATGCGCTGTATTCATTGCCGTAGGTCCCTGGGGTGCTAGAGAATTGGAAGTTCATTTCACCAAAGGGGTGCTATTTGCAAATAGAGAAATCCATTGTTTTTAGAGTGTAGTGTGAATTGGCTGTGAAACACTAGTGTATAGGTGCATTACAATGCCATATCATATCATATTGAAAACATTGTAGTTTGCTGATGTGAGTCATATCTTGATTTGAATGTATTTGATAATTGTGTGTTGTTTACATAGCACTTTCACAAAAGCACTGTACATACTTTTATCACCCAACCAAAGGTGTTACTTACTTATTAATCTCAGGAGGATGACATACTGAGTTGACCTTGCTAGGATTTGAACCTAGAACCCATAGATAACACAATGATTGCGGTTGTCAGTGTTCAACCCACTGACCTATATTTCCAGCATGGAGCTCAGAGGCATATCCTGGATTATCTAGCAAGTGGAGCCGGAAGCTGATATAGTTGGGTCCACAGCAGTAAAATTTACATGTGACATGTATATCTGTCAATTCCAACACAGCACTGTTGAGTTGGCAGTTACAGACTTTGGGTGGACTTTGCCTGCTTAGGGATTACCCTATCTACCCCTCTTTTGAAGCTGAAGGTGATTTCATTCAAATGAATAAAACACTGTTTTTCTGTGTTGTGTCTACAGTGTAAAACAGGGAGTGCTTCCCAGTGCTGACACGGTAGCATTGAATAAGAGATATTAAAAAAAGAACCCTAAGTGTTAATACAGATATAGTCGACATTAGATCATGGTTTGAGGGCCCCATGCCACGGCCTAACAAAGATATGTTTGATAATGTATATTCTGTGAAAGCCATAGCTATTTAATACAGAACGCGAAATAAGAGAAAGCTTAATCGAGTCCTTTCATATCACATACAAATCATGTAAAGCACATGCAACACCTCATTATGAAATTGCACAGTGAGATATATATTTGATTTGAAAGTGGGGGGAGGGGTTATGGTGTGCAATTCAGTCTGAAAACCATCCTCTCTGGTTGGGTGAGTGAGCTGACATTGCACATTCTAAATCATTGCCACGGTTTACCTAACCTGTAAATGACAGTCATTTGATTTGATTCATGATGACCTTATTAAACAAATAAGTGCCTTCCATCCGTTTTTATCACACTAGAAGGGGATACATCCCCACACTATTTAGTAAATATTAGCTGTACCATACACTAACGTAGTTCATGCTTTTTCTCTCTCCCTCTCTCACTCTGTCTCACTGATGCTGTGAGTGTGTATGTGTGTGTGTGTGTGTGTGTGTGTGTGTCTGTAATTGTGAGGGGCCCTCTGTTCTCTCTGATAGTACATGGATGGTATGCTCTTTCTCTGCTGGTGTATTTTGTTTATCGCTCTTTGTCTTTTACAATTGCAATCTGGTGCTATGTATCTCCATGTTATCTCTAAGTGTGAGCTTGCAGTCTCTGATCAATCTGTCTCTCTATGTCAGTGGCATCAGGGACATAAACACTTGTACTGTTTATTTGGACTGGCCTCTCTCCATATCACCTTCTCTCTCACTGTGTTTTTCTTTCTCCCCCTGCATCTATCTCACCTTTCCTCTCCCTCTATCTCTCTCTCTCTCTCTGAAACTCTCTCTCTCTCGCCTCCTATATCTCTATGTCTCCTCTTTCTCTCTCTCTTTCGCTCTCTATTCCTTTCCATTCAAATGTTATTGTATTGGGCTGAAACCAAAATGTGCAAGTGTAGTCGTTTTTCCTGTTATTCAGTGATGTGTACAGAAAGAGGGCCATGCACAACAGTAATCCTAAATGTCAGTGTTTGAGTTTTTTTTTTTTTTTTGAAGGAGAGGGGGATACTGTAGACAGACCTGCACACCTCCCTGTCTATTAATCCTCTGGTAACACATTGCTCGCTCCGTGTGTGCTAGATCCACCAGAGAGGTTAATGACAGCTGCAAGACCTGCAAACAAATACAGATATCTTGCATTGAGGGGTGCTGTGTTATGTTAAGGTGTAATGAGAACAGCAATGATAGAGGCAACCTCCAAGGTCAGTATTGATCTGGCATTCAGTCTCATGGATAATTCCCTGATAAAATGTCTACATCACAGAGTCTTCATTTGGGAGGAAAGGTAAGTGGGGAAGTATAATATACGTAGCAGATGGGTGCTGGATTCCGGACAGTCCTTGTAAGGGACCGGAATTTCAGGCTGCAATATGGACAACTGTATTTGTTATTTTTTGTGTGCTATTTATATCTGTGCATCCTTTAACAAATGTGTGGGTTCAGCAGCACTTTCAACCAATCAGGTGCAAGTATGTAAAATTAAACATTGCCTTGGTGTTCTCGGAAGAAACAGATACTTCGCTTTTTCATCTGAATGTATTCCTTTCTCAAGAAGGATGTACATTCTGAGAGAAAGCTATTAAGATAAAAGGACATTATTTAATTATACATTTTCTATTTTGATAATTTTACCAAGTTTATTTCTAATGATCACTGTCAGTATATATCATAGTCGTAACGAAAAGGGTACAATTGTCTTACTGTGCAAAGCTCCCTGGGGAGACCCATATGTGAAAAGGTAAGATGACAAATAGCACTGATGACAGCTTACATATAATCAAGGAGCGTTTTGCAAACAAATGAATTACAATAGTGATAATTATTTTTTTGATAACAGGTCTGTAAGCTTTAATCATTTAGTGCTAAATGTACATTGGGTAAGGTGCTTACTAAAGCTTACATTAAAGTGTTTGCTTCTATGAACCAAATATACTCCTTCGGACAGAGACTGGATTTGAATGTGAGGATTGAATGGCAGTGACATTTCCTTTTGCGGGTATCCCATGGACTTACTCGTTTTCATTGCTAGAAAGAGTGTTTTCTTGAATAGCTGCAACCTTGATGATTTTGACAAGAGGATGGGCTCAGAGGGGGATCCAGGTCCCAGGGTAAGGATGGCTGAGTGCATTTCCAGCGTATCAGGTAATAAAATCGCAGAAAAAATGTCGCTGGTAAAAAAAAATTGGCTTGACCGGTAAAGGTGTACCCCATTATACCATTTAAAAGGAGTAGGGGTTGCGGGGGTGTCCCCCGCTCTCCTTAAATGGTATAGTGGGTCTGGGGGTTGCCGGGGTGTCCCCTGCATCCGTTACATGATTGTGGCGGCAAAACCACAGCATTTTTGCAGCAAAATTTTGTATTCACAGCCATGTCCCGCACACAAGGGAAAAACATATTTCTAGAAGTATACATTGGAAATCAGGTTTTTGTATAGCATTTCATACCCAATTCCTCTGACTTCTAAGCCATGCAAAGAGCTATAGTTAGTACCAAATTGCCCAAACTCCACTTATCATCTTGAGAGGATGAAGGCCTCTATCATTGCTCCTCCTTTTAAATGTAAAGCGTGAACAGGAAATGACCCCATGAGCTACCCACCCAATGGTTGAAGGTATGCCTACTAAAATCCCAAATTAGTATCTTGTATCGTTCCCAAATAATGGAAATAGGAGAGTTTAAAGGTAATGCGAGATGGGCTTTCAAAAACATCTTCATCACAGATGATATTCTGGACTGGTGATGCAATTATGCAGACAAGAATGGCCAGTTCCATTGTTTTGTTGAAGGTGGTCAGAACCAATGTAATGTAGCTATGAAAGAAAGTTGTGATGACTTGCTGATTAAAAAAGAAAAAACAAAAACATGCACCTACATTTCCGTCTACAGCTGTTATCCATGGTTTGGAAGCAATAGTTGTATATGTAGAGTTCTATAGAGAATGAGGCGTAACTGAATTCTTCACTTTGCTGTTACAAATATAACATGGATTGCAAGCTTGCTTTATAGTTATTTGGGTAATGAATACATCTATGGCACGTCTTTTTTTTTTGGATAGTATATGTATGTACGGTCCTGTGCTGTTTTGCCAAAGTAAATTACTACTCGTTACTATTCTCCGTAAAAATTACTTTGATTGACCTTGTTTTTTCGATTCTTTTTTTATTCTAATGTGGGGCTTCCACCAATGTCCCTCACATACACCGTTCCCCAACACTAACAACACCACCCGCAACCATCCGCACAACCCGACATCCATACCCCACCCCCAATCCCGCTACCCAACCTATATACCCTAACCCTTAAATATACATATATCATCCCCCTATGGAAGAAATGTTGCTGAAGTAAATCACCTATACACAAAGAGGCCATAGTTACCTAAAGTTGTATTCAGTGGATAGGCCCCACTTTCCTGTTGTGACAGATTTAAACATATTCCACGTAAACGAAAGTACTTTAAAGAAAGCTGCAGAGAGAATGTAAGCCCTGTTTCCCAATATTTACATTCTGTCTGACAACGAAGGTGTCTCTTAGACAGCGTCGGTAGGGATTCATTTTTAAAATCTAAGAGCGAGTTGTTAGGAAATCATTCAACCACTCCGGAGTGCATTTATTTCTCTCCTGCCTCAGGCGGGAGAATATCTACATTTGCCGAAAACCAGAAATCTTTTGATTGAATATGCCACTCAAAAGTACCTTTCTCCTCTCCAAAACTGGCGGGTCAAGAATTGTTCAGCTTTCGCTGTTGGCAAATGTACAGATACGTAAAAAAAGAATACGCACGGTCTTGCTGTCTCTGGTGAAGACAGTACACATTGTCAAATGTCCACAATAAACAGTGCAGAGAATAAGGACGTGAGGGAAGAAAGCATTTATATTAGAGCACTTTTTGGCAAGTCACAGGAAAATGCTGAGATGACAGCAAGCAGAAGTTAGTTATGCAGTAACAGAAGTTTTCACAGAGAATTCTGTTGAACACATCAGCTGAAGTTACTTTTTTCTTTATTGTTTTAACAGTAATGTATTCAGGTAATAATGAAAAAAATCCTCCATTGACTACAGGAAGTCTGAGGAAAGAGATGAAAGAGTTGTGCAAGCAAAACAAGAAACAGGGAAATCACTTCTTAGTGAACCTAGTCAACAGAAACAACAACGTTTTAACGCACATAAGTGGACTGATCTATCTCTTTAAAACGTCTGATTATTACTCTCTCATCTCAAGTGTCCCTCAGGAAGAACTAAGCTTACCCTTTCCCAATGTTATAGATGGTGTGCCTCCCATCTAACAGTGTATGCCAAAGAACTAGTCCTCTCTTTTCGGATAAAAACCTCTTGATTCAAGATGCAATGTGATACCCTCCTGGGCGGAGAGGTCACTGTCAACGTCTAATCGCGCCCCAAATGATAGAGTCAATCTGTATAGAGATGTTATGTCAACCATTAAGCAGATGCCCTGGCATCTGGAGTAAAGTATAATAATCTACATTCGAGTCGGGATTTTAACTCCATGTATTCAACCGTCCCACGAATGAGTTGATAACGTTTATGAAGAAGTTCAGAGCGATGTTGCTCAAGTGTCTCCCCTAAAATAGATATTTTAACTCAGTATCCCCAAATAATAGTAAAGGGTACCTTATCAAAAAAGATGGTTGAACGGTTTCGGTGACTTCTCATTGGTGTCATCTGCATTATGACTGTATTAGCCACCTTGTCATTCTGGGGTCTTATGGGCAATTAGTACTCAGGGCCTTTAATAAATCATCCACCCAAACTGAATTGAAACAGAACGTAAATCAAAATAGAGACTAAACTATTTATTTCTCTCTTGTTCTTGCATGCATCGTTAAACTATGTCATTGCATTAGAACAATAGCTCTTTTTAACCGAGAATGGCCCATAATTCATTACATCATACATGCATCTTTACAGGCGTCGCCCTATCCGTGGACCTTGTATTATTCATGTACTCTGTTTTCATTAACCTCGACTCAGCGTAAAATTTACTAAACAAGAAACCAACTGGCAAAACAAAAGCTTATTAATACCAAATCATATCATATAGTACGGGATTCCAAGACCGTGCACCTCCATGGTCTGCCATTCATGATTAATATAATTTCCTATGATTTCTTTTGCAGGTTTTCAGTTAAAGAGCAACAGATAACATAATGGCAGCATTCAGCCACTCCCCAATAAAATCAAAAAGAAGATCATCAAATGTCGGCCAACTTAATGTACTGGCAAAGCCCATGTTGAACAATCATCCTCCGCCATAAAACGAAGACAGAATATCCGCAACATACTATGCAGGATGCAGCAGGAAAAGAGACCACATCTACTGATCAAAGATAATTGTGGTATCCAAGACCAATCTCGGGACATGCTATGATGAGTCATGCTGCAGTACACAGGCTGCATCTCAGGGTGCCTGGGTAGTCACAATAAGGTCCTTCAAAAGACATTACCATCATACAGGGGGGAGAGGACCAAGGCTAGGACAGCAAATCTGAAGTTGTGTTTTTAGATGAATTACTTGATATTCTGCAGCAGAGAAAGTTGGAACCAAGCCGTTTGTGTCTGCTTTTTGAAGGAGAGTTGTCTGTCGATGTAGAACCCAAGGGACTTGGTGCTGGTGGCCAGCTGGGAGGTGAATCTCTTGAGGTTCATAGCACAGAGCCAGGTTTGGATGTCAGGGTGTTTAGTGTTGTTTGCTCAGCAATAGGAATTGAGGTTTGGAGGGGTTGAATTGCAGGCAAACAATGGAAATCCATGATTGGATTAATGTAAGGCAGGACATGAGCCTGTGGATGTCTTCAATGGAGGATATCTTGAGTTAGAGCTGCCAGTCATTTGTGTGTTGGTGGATGGGGATTCTGTGTGGCACAAGGAGGGTACATAACAGTTCCAAGTAAAGACTGCAGATGGGGTATTTAATGAATCCTTGCGGGACTCCACTGGTGGTGGGTAGAGTTGGTGATCTGGAGGAATCCATTTGTACAAACTGGTGGTGAGAAGCAAGATAGGATTTGAACCATCTGAGGATGATCTCACTGGTCCATGCAGAGATGTAGATTGTTGGTGAGTGTCTGGTGGTCTACTCTGACGAATGCTGCTGAGAGGTCAAGGACAACAAAGAAGCAAGGATTGCCATCATCAAGGATTTCAAGGACATTGTTGATCACCATGATGGCATTTGTTTCAGTGCTGCATCTGGGTCTAAGGCAGATTGGTAGGATTGAAGGAGATTGTTGACTTTCAAGTGTTGGAGAAGTTAGGTGGATACTGCTTCTCAAGGACCTTACCTAGTCAGGGAAGATGGATAACAGGGCAACAGTTGCTCAGTTTGTCAGGATCCAGTGTAGGTTTCTTGAGACATAGGAGGATTTATCCGCTGTTGCAGATTGAGGGGAAGGTGCCTTGAGTTTGCCAGCTGTTGAAGATTGTTAAGTAAGGGAGGAGTGCTTCAGTCGGAAGGGTCTTGAGTACCGAAGCAGGGAGGACGTCATCCATATATGATGTGGCCCTGAGGGATTCAAAGGGGGCATAAGGTCTTCCACAGTTTTGCAAATTTGTCCAGGTTGTTTTGTTTTTTCACCATGGGATGCAAAGCGTGATGTCAGTTGTGGCGATGGTGTCTTTGTGATGGCGAATCATGCTGATCTTGACGAAGAAGGAGTTGACGGCAGTGGAGTGCAGTAGTTGTGGGCATTGCAGGGAATTGCTGCAGTGCTTGATGGCTTTGAAGAAGGCTGTGCTTTCATTTTTGGACTTGGGTCATCTGCGTGTAGTTCCTTGAGCAGTGCGAGTTCAGATGTGCTGTAGGATTTATTCCAAGTAACTTTGTGTCATTTTATGGTTTCTGTGCTAAAGCTGTGTTCTTGGGTGTACCAGTGTGCTGAAGGTTTAGGCTTGAGGGTGCTTTGTTCATCATAGGTAGATTAGACCATGTGAGGTGGAGTTTGGCAAGGTCTTCCATGAGTGCCTCCACTGGGCAGTTCTTGAATGATCTGAAGGCTTGTTTGCTAGGTGTCTGATTGGTCTGCTTGATTGGTGTGACATGACTAAAGTCAATTGGTATTGTCAGATGGTCTGATAACTTGAGCTGGATTTGAGCTGTGATAGAGGGTGAGCAGGGTAATGATGATGAGTTGTAGGGAGAATTATCCAGAATGGCTAATTTCCCTTACTTATTGAGTCCCTCAGCAGCTTTGCTGGATTTCTAGGGTTTATTTTGTACACCTGGTAAGAGTGTGAGACTATTTTCCCACTTTAACATGTGTTTTGCTGTGTGTTTAACATTTCTGTGTTCATGGACTGTGGAGAGTCCTGGAATGGGTTAATAGTTATCCCTTTTTGTCTGTGTTTCATGGAACATTATTTCGTTCCCCTTTCTTTAAGATTTGGCTGGTGGCAGTGGTATCTACCATATTTTTCCTACTGCAGTCTATGAAAATAGCCTTGTTACTGTGTTAGGCTAAGTTAGTAACCTCGAACTTTAATCTGCTGGACCCCATTTACTTTTCTTTGGTTCCGGATGGGTTTATTCGCCATTTATTTTTGTAAAGGTCTTTCTCGTGTTTTACTCTGTGTGCCAAACCACGTTTGGTTCCTTTTTTCGCCGTCCTTTGATGGGCTTCTACACAGAAGCCCTCCTTAGGCGCCTGAGAGTCTGGGTGGACAGAGAGGGATGGGTTTTAGGCCCTATGCACAGGGTTCGCTTGGAATTCCAAGTCACACTCTGGTTTAATTGGCTAGGTGACTGTCCTGCCAGGACAGCCACCCTGCTGTGTGATTGACAGCCAGGCTGTGTGAATTGGGGAAAACTGCATAAAAAGCAGGTCTCTGGGACTTGGAAGGCAGAGTCGCCACTGGATCGAGAGAACTGAAGAGAAGCTGAAAGAAGAGGACCACTACCACAACTGAAACTCCGGGTGAAGCCCTGCTGCAGGTCCGAATCTCGAGATTCGGACCTGCAGCAGGGCTTCAGAGTAAAACACGAGAAAGACCGGACCCTGTTTGGGTTTTAAGGAGCGCACCATTTATTTGTTGCTTTGCTCTGCTGCTGGTTTCTTCCCTAGGCAGTGCAGGACCCTAAAGTATTCCTACTTCGTGTCAGTCCAATAGTCGCTTCAGGAACCGCACTGCAGGGACTTCCAAGAACCTCTGCCTCAGCTACAGCCTTCTTCTTCATTTAAGGTACTGTTCTAACCCGGTTGTACGTTCCGTCCGACCGCGGTAATAGTGTTTGAAATCTTTCGCCAATCCGAGGGCTTGTCCTTCTATATTCTTTTAAATAACTTTTCCTTCGACCAACTTCATTTTGAACTCTTGGCAAAGACATAACCGCAAACTATTCTGAACTACTGTGTGATCCTCTGCAAAGACTTTGAATCATTAGCATTGGCTCAGGCCTACTGATTTGAATCCTCATTGTAGCAAGCCTTTTCTAGATTGCCCGGCCTACTTACCTGGTGGTGCTGCATAATTTTCTGTAACCTTGTCTTTCCCTCCTTTTATAATTGCTGGAGTGCCATTTTGCTCACACTTCATTTTGAGACTAACTTGTCCAGAATTGATTGGGTGTTGTGTAGTATATTAAGAATGTGATTTTTCTTCTGCTTTATTTAGTGAATTGTTTTCCAACTGATGTGTAAATACATGTATATACTTTTACTCAGAAACCTTGAGTCAGTGTTTGTTTGAATCATAGTAATTGCTGTCCTTTGCTTAAGTCTTGAAACTGCTTACTTTACTCTAGAGATAAGTCTGGCTGCACAGCCATCACTATCACTTTACTGTGTAGTACAGGCGTGTACCAAAGGTGAATTTGTACTTGCACTTGTAGTCTTAATTGTGTGTGGTGTTCCCAAAGGGTACAGTGTATGATTCTGCCTAACGATGAGGTTGAGGATATAACCTTTCATGCAAGTCTTTCGGGGGCTGTATGAAGTTCAGAGTTTCGAGTTGGCAATGGAGATATTCCTTCACTGACTTGGTTGCTGTGTTCCCAGGGATGTTAAAGTCTCGGAGAAAGATGTTGTTGGCTGCATGAGAGTCATGATGATGACCACCTCCATGAAGCCTTTGATGAATGAGGTGTTGGGCTTGAGTGCGTAGATGAGATGAAAAGTGACTGTGTCCTATGGGAAGAGAGGAAAGCAGCATCAAAGTTTTCAAAAGAGCCAATGGTGGCGCCGTTCAAATGGGTGCATGTCCATGATGTCTTGTGAATGATGGCAAGGTTTCTGACAATCTTGTTTGGATCATCTTGTTGAAGAATTCTGCAGGGTTTGGGGATGACAATAAACAGCATGTGTGTGGAGGTGGATTTTATCCAGGTCCATGTGTGGTGTTAAGGTGGGCGTGGTCTGTTGCATGGTTATTAATTGTTAAATTGACATTGGTGAGCATCAGTTTCTCTTGTAGTAGTCGATGATGGAGTGCTGATGGGGTCTATGGTGATGCAGTTGAGGTTGCTGTGATGAGGTGTCCATGATGTTGCTGGTGAGTGGCAGAGTTGAAGTTGAGTTGTGAAGGTAGGGATGGGCTTTTGGGAGTGAGGGCTGAAATGCATGTTTGAGGAACCTTACCTGATGTTAGAGGAGCAGGAGGCATTCTGGCCCTGGGTCATATGGGTCAGAACAGGTCCGAAAAGTATTTGCCCCTTTCTTCATCTGCCAATAACTTTGGATGCCCAGGAAAGAGGCACCCTCAATGAAAAGAAAGGAAAGGCAGGGCTAAACAGGTTAGTCGGGTTAGGTCATATGATCCCGTTGCGCCTGCTCACCAACTGCCATAAATCCCGTTTTTGTGATTATTACTTATATCATTGAAAATGGTTAATAAAACCATAAAATGTATAAAACACTTGGAACAGCGCTCAATCAAGTCTACACTCTACCATCATCATGCCAGGCTAGATTTTACCAAGAGAACATATGCTCAGATGAAAGATTATCTAGGGTGGATTACAGAAGGTGTTACGAAAGTCAGTTGCTCACACACTTTAGAAACTGGCCTGCACATTTTGACAGAAATGTGGCTCTGTGTCAACAAACAAGAGAAGCAATACGTATTTGACTGTCTTCCCATGTTTACTTCTACGCCCAAAAAAAGCACGCATTTGGAATTCGACAAAAGAACCTATACACCACAAACTAATATCTACCCTGGCTCTGCAGTGGGCGCTTGAAACACTTAAAAACAATGTTGAGGATATGAAATAGGGAGAAGGGCAAAGTGCTTTACATGATTAATAATATTTTATTTCTGTGTTGAACTGCTGTTTTATCGATGATATTGATACTTTTGTATTTGTTTTTTGATGTTTTATTTGCTGGTGACTGTTGGGAAATGGCACTTTACGATTGTTTTTAAGATGATATTGGCTTGTTTGGCATTTTGCGGCAATAAAGTTTTAATGAGGATAATGATGAATGATCTATACAGATGTTACTGATATCTAACCAATCAAATCATACTTTGTCCAAATCTTTTATGAATAGGACACACCCAGATGAGGGGCAGATTGCTAATCATTATCAAATGCCGATGTTCATGGTAGTAGAAGCTTGATAGAGATAACACATTTATAGAGAAAACACTGTTTCCTTTTCTTCTTTTTAAAGACATAGAAAATAGTCTACAGTCTACATGAATGCATATATACATCTTAAACTTATAAGTTTATTATGACTGTAAGGCATGTATACAAATCTTAACACGAGGTGATGAACTCAGAACCCCCTGCAAGTGGAGAGAAGTGTTAGGAAAGATTTCTTAATTGTGGGTAATTTTCCTTCCATGTGGCAACCCCTAAACTTTTTGCTGTTGTTTTCACCATGATCTAGACTTTGCCAGAGAAGTGCAGCCTTCTGCCGCACTCCTCTGGGCTTTCGCTCCATTCTTACGGGGAAACTGACATGCCCTTAAGACAGTCAGTACCGGGAAACGCTGTTTTCCGTAGTTTCTTTATCATGTTGCAGCTTTCGTGCAACATGACACAAGAGGGCACTGTAAGCTAAGTTACTGCTCTCTTGCGTCTCTTGCCTTCTACAGGCCCTAGATACTCTTTTTGGATTGTAACTGATATGTGCAAGTGAATCACGGACGGGAATGGTGGCAGCAATCGTTTCTTGTGTTTTTGAGCTCCTTTTGGCATTTGAAGCGCGTTTTTCGCGCTTAGCCCAAAATGGTGGCCTGGCTCCCAAAATGGCCAGACCACGAGGCTCCTTTGTCCTGTCCGCTGACCGTCTTGCTCCCTTCACCTTCCCCAGGTCGAGCCGACCTGGGGCCCTCCTTATTTGGGCATGTACTTTCCTGCGAAACACAGATGCTTTCGCGGGCTTCTACAGGCCTTGTGTGTGCCTCCAGGATGTGGGCTGGGATGTCTGGTCCCAATACACATCCTGGGTGCCAGAGAGTCTAGTGTGGTGTGAATGCCTGGGACCACCGTGGTCCGTGATAGGTCCCCGTATGGTGTGAGTGTTTGATGAGCGGATCTCTCATTGGGTCCCCTCCGTTTTGGCGCGAAGGGAACCGTGGATAAGAGGGGGCTGGAAACGGCACTACCATGTCGATCTCCTGAGTTCTCACGAACAAAGGAATACAGGAGCCAAGTATCCTGCAACCATGAGGCTGAACCGAGGAATCACTGGTGACCCGCTGAAGGACTGCTCCTCTGCACTGCTGTCGCTTTGTGAAACCCTTTCTACCTCTGATCGAACCAGAAGGCCTGTACTGGTACTTCGACCCTTGGAATAGCGGGGACAGCTATTCTCGGCATCTTCACCATCTCCTGCACGTAAGTCTTCGGAAGTGTCTCTGGGCCATCCAGCAGACTGACCAGCCTACCCATGAGTCTTGCTCTGTAACCACCGCCAGGTTGTGTTGTATTTCGAGTCCTTGTCACTCTCACACGATTCGTACACTTGGCATTCCCAGGTCTGAAGTGAGTAGTGTACATTTGGCTGAGATACACACGACCGCTCCGTTGCCCTGCTGTGGTAACAAACTGTGCGGGTTCACTTTGTTTGGGACATCTTTAACTCAACTCTGCTGCTGCAGAATCTACACAACGACGAGACGTCCCCTGCTCCCCTGAACCTGCCAGCACTGAAACTGACGCGGAGAAGCCTGGGTCTCCTTGCATCGGGGACCGGTGAATAGCATAGCTAGGAACTGGTCGCCCTCCTGCAGGAGCCCATAGCTTTTCCCAGCTGTGTCAAACAGCACGCCTTTCCATACTCGCGCTCTGCTTCTGCCCTCAGTGGAGGCTGCGCTTGAGTCGCGGAACTCTGTTCTTCTTCATTTGTGCACCAAACTGAACTGCCTTATTCCCTCGAAGAGATTCCCCTTTTTGCCCATTGGCACCAGCGTGTGCAGGTACTTTTGAGCACAAGGCTCCACTCTTCGTAGGGCTTGGACTTCCTTTTAGTTAGGTGCCTCTGAAGGCGGACTGGGTCTAATCATTACTTCGCACTGCCTGTTTTCCTCCCCTTCTAGGTGGACTACACATTTCGTGCATCTAACGCTTTAGACTTGTTTGTATTTGTATATATATTGTATTGGTTTGGGGTGTGTTGCTTTACTAGAGTTTTATTGTGATTTCTCGCTACGGTCATTATTGCAAAGGCCTTGGAATAAATGTGTATATATTTTTAATATAACACCTGTTTGGAGTAATTTGTAAGTGTCCTTGCTTTGTGTGCTCATTGCGGGCTTTCAGTCACCCTCACCCCTCTTGAGACCTAGTCTTGACCGCAGCGATCGCTACCCTGATTGGTCTGGCTGGTCCAGAGGTTACCCTGTTCCATGTAATTAGGTTGGCCTTCTGAACTTCTGCGCCGCCAGGACAAAGTTCAGAAATCCGTCTTAACAAGAAGTAATATTTCAGTTATGTTTTAGCCGTTGTTATAGGAGATCCTCTAGACAAGGGGTCGGCAACGTTAGGCTCACCAGATGTTTGAGACTACAACTCCTATGATCCACCACCATCAACTGTGCTGGTAAGGGCTATTGGGAGATGTAGTCCTAAACATCTGAAGACCTCTGCACTAGACCTCAGGAACCAAAAGGCTTACTTCCAGCAGTAATTATGTCCTGTTTGTTCAGCATGATGAACAAGTTGTGAGGGGAGGAATAAAGTGTTCTGTAATAATATTTGGGGATTGTACTAATAACACCAGATTTATTCCAGAAATGCCACTGCTGCCAGTGGATAAACTCTGCATAGCTGGGAATTACAAAATCCCATTGGCAGAGGTGGTATTTTTTCAACCCACAAAACTGTTAGCCAGGTTTGAGAGACTGGGGTTTAGTTGTAAAGGGGTGTAACCCACAGGCAGCTGCAGTCAGATTCAAAGACCATGGGCCTCATTACGACCTCAGCGGTAGCCATCCCGCTATTGGCAGCATGGCTGCCGCCGAAATCGCGTCCAGGTTCCCAGAATGAGGAATTACCGGGCCATTCCGAGTTCGGAGGACTGGTGATTCCTCCCTCTAAGGACCCAGACCCGGACCTTCCCCATTCCCATATCAGCCCCCATAGGGCTGAATGGGAATGGGAGAGGGAGCAAACAACGGGCCGACTACGAGTGGCCCGTTGTTTGCTTCCTCTTCCCCTCACGGGACCCGGTAAGTTTTACCAGGAGTGCTTACCGTGTCCCGCGAGGGGACCTCGTAATGTGGTGGAAAGGGTTTAACGGGTCCGCATCCTTTTGCGGCATCCATTAACCCATTCCGCCAGGGTCGTAATGAGGCCCCATGTCTCTCACAGTTGGTAAAGCTGGTTTTTGAAGTCTCAGTGTTGAAATGACATGGTGTCAGATACTCTTTGTGGATCCCTGAGATAAAAAATACAGTCGTAAATAGTCACTGCACTTAGAAGAGAGAAGGGTAAGGTAAGGGTATTGTAGTGGAGAATAAAAGAGATGTAGAGATTGGTTAAATATAAAGCAGTGCCAGTATACTGCATTGCTTCTGTTGTGTATTGTATTTTTCTTTAGCTACAATTACACACCTGTGTGATGCACGTAGTAGTTACCTGGTCACCTGAGGGGAAGCATGCAACATACAGTGCATAGATCAGCACAAACTCAGCATTTATTTTAATCACATAGGCAAACATCTACACAAGGGCTGAAGGAATGAGAGTAACCAACTTTTTTATTCACAGTAAGAAAAGCTAAAAGCCCCTTTTCAAAATAAAATATTTCACTTTCATCCCAAAAATTGTATATTACTGCATTGAGGGAAGGTACTGTACAGTAATTTACAAATAAAGCAATATGGGGTCTGATTTACAACCATGTTTTTCAATGGAGAATTCCATATAAAAACAGACATATGGAGGCTAAAAATAGTGGGTATCAGAGTGCAAGAAAGCCAAGGAATGCGTGTCAGTTCTTATATTACCTGGGAAAACATTGTTAAGCTTTGAAACAGAGCTTAATGCATTCACCTTTAATTTCATGAACTGCAAGGTCATGTGCTTCTTTTTCCAAACAGTAAGCACACTCAAGTAGACTATCTTGTTGAGTATATATTTTAGACTAATAAAGTGATGCTCTTGCTAAAGATATATGTAAGTCTTTAAAATGAGTTATATATTACTGTTTAAATCTGTATGGCGAAATTGGTTTTCTAACGTGGATTTGTCAATGTTATGCTTGGATTTTTCCAGGAAACCTCAAAGTAAGATTACTTCAACGTCATCCTGCTGACATTGTTGGTGGGGCAGGGTTGATATCCCAGGAGATTATTTTTCCATTTGGAGATACATAGATGAATTCATCATACACGAAAGAAAAAACACTAACATCCTTTAAACAAAGACACATCTGTTCAGAGCCTCTGATTAATATGATGCACCCACTCACATGGGCCCAGGTCAAGGGCCATTTTTTTGTTGGGAAAAACCCATTAATCATTCCATTTAGGCCTTAAGTATGGTCCTTATAAGAGATATGATCTAAAATGATTCCATAACAGTGTGCTCTTATGTGTTTCAAACACAGCAGAATGCACTTAAAGTGTCCCCCTCTTGACAGCTGTTCATTATTAAAGTCCCCCTTATGCCCAGATAATGGAAAATCAAACAAAAGGAATTCTGAGGGGTGTTTACATTACTCACGATGCTAACACAATGCTAACACACAGTTTGATAATTCAAGGAAAGGAAACACATTTAAGTACATATCCACAAGCATATGATGTTGAATTCACATGATTCTCCTCCACAAAATGAGTCGGAATAAGATATCTGTTAATTGATGACATATTGTCAAGTATAAAAAGTACACTGATTGTTTGTAAATGCTATGGACACTGGGTAAACCCTACCCCAGAGTCAGAAACTTCTATTAGTCTATCCCTGCCAGGAGGGACCGTCCCTGTCTGTCTTCATGTGGGTAACAACCTTAACCTGCTCACATACGGCGGCGACTCTCCCTTCTCACTGTATAATCAACCTCGGGGACGCTCAGGATATGCTATGAAATTTGGTGCTCTATCCTCAGGTTGCTCCAGATTAGACAATCTCACTTCTTTGTCCATTTGCAAGCTTGCTTCAGGGGCACATGTGCTCCCTCGTCCTACTTCCAGGGTAGACTATTTTTCCTAATCTGACATGTTTTGCCCCAACTAGTGTGACTATCATCCACCTCACTCTTATCCAGATTCAATCTACTTCAAGACAATTCTCGATGTTCATCACTGAACAGGCTTCCCTCCTCTCTTTCGTGATTGAGGCATTAGGTATCGATCATCATCCCTCGAGTTTCATACTCGCTATTTCGCCTGAATTTATCAATCCTTTCTTCAATGCTTTCCACATCAAATATTTCTTTGTCTAATGCAAATCTAGATGCCCCGGCATTGTTACAGAATGAACATAAACTAAAAGAATGAACATGAACTCAAAGTTTGTGTTCATTCTGTAACTGCACAATTGAAATAACTGACCAATATTGGCAGTTTTTTGTATTGTTGTTTCATTGAAATCCAGCTCTTTCCACTGGATTATACCTACTTGTATTGTCTTCTAAATACTCCTGGGTGCTCTATCCTCACTATCATTATTCAGATGCTATTAAATACATTCAGTTCTAAAATGTATTGCTAGTGACTGTTAGATGTGTCAAAATGTTGGATTGGTGTGACCTCTCGCCCTAAAATTTAATTTTGGTTTTGTTTACTCAACACTGGTGTAAAAACAGCCCAGGAAACTACTAAATTACCCAGAGGATTTAGAATTAAAGATGAAATAGACAAAGGCGGAGGCAAAATCCAGATTTATTATCATTCAAATAAAGAAGGGACAGCTTATGCATTTATTAATTTATTTATTTATTTATTTATTTGTTTGTTTGTTTATTTATGTATTTATGTATTTATTTATTTATTTATGTATTTATTTATTTATTTATTTATTTATTTATTACATTTGTTATACGCCCAGGCCCTGAGGTGTCACGGCATAGTCACAGACAAGGCAAGTACAGTCTTGTTGTTAAGCAGAGCATTGTGACAAGCGATACAGGTTTGCATTTATACATTTATATACAATGATATGCACTTATATACAGTGAAGAGTAGGTAGTTGGTCTGAGATGCTAGGTATCTAGGTGAAACTTAGAACTGGTTGAATAACCACATTTTAAGTATTTTTTTTTTAATTGTGGGAAGGACGTTTCGTTCTTGAAATTGATAGGTAATGCATTCCAGTTCTTATGAGTGAGTACTTTGAAACTGCTGCCCACTGCTTTTTATCTTTTGTATAGTGGGATTTTGAGGTTTTCACTATTGTTCGATCTGAGGGGTCTGGTATGGGTTTTATTGGTAACTGTGTTGAAGAGGTATTTAGGAGCTTTGTTGGCGATGCATTTGTGGGAGATGCTGAGTGCTTTGAAGAGTATTCTGGCTTTGATGGGAAGCCAGTGGCTCTGTCGCCTGATATTGGAGGTATGATCAGATTTTGTTATGCCTTATGCAGCTCAGAGGGCTTTATTTTGCATAAGTTGGAGTTTGGAAAGGTTGATGTTGGAAGTGCCTAGGAAGAGGATGTTACAATAATCTGGCTTTGAAAGTATGAGTGCTCTAGCTAGTGTGACACAATTTTCTGGTGACAGGAATTTGCGGCTAAGGGAGATGAGTTGAGCTGTGTAGGAGGTAGAGGAAGCTAGGGTGTTAACTTGATTGGACATGGTTAGTGTCACGTCTAGGTAAATCCCGAGTGTCTTTACTTGTTTAAGTACTGGGATTGTGTTGCCATCAATCATGAACGATGAGTAAACAGGCTGTAGGGAGGCGACTTTGGATGATGAACCTAAAATGAGTAGCTCTGTTTTGTCATTGAGACATAAGCTGTTGTTGGCCATCCAGTTTTGGATTAGTGAGTAGATTTTATTGATAAGCAAGGAGTCTTGCTCGTGGTTGCCTGTTAGTGGGATGAGGATCTGAGTGTCATCTGCGAAATTGGTGTAGATGACACCCATAGCATCCAGTGCTGCAAAGAGCAACTTGGTGTAGGCATTGTAGAGGGTGGGAGATAGACACAAACCTTGAGAGGCCCCTATCAGGACTTGTATGGGATCTGCTGATTCTTTACCAATGGCAACTCTAGAGGTCCTATCTGTGAGGAAGGATTTAATCCAATCTGTGGCATTATTAGATAGGTTGAAGTTGTTGTTGAGGGTGGCACAAAGTTTGTCATGGTCGACCAAATCGAAAGCTGACGATAGGTCTAGGAGTATAAGCAGGCAGAGTTTACCTGCTTCTCTAGTAGCATCCATTTGGATCTTCAGGTCGACTAGGGCTGTTTCAGTACTATGGTTAGGGCGGATTCCTGATTGTCGGTCCCTTAATAGTTGATGATGTTCTAGGTGGCTTTGAATTTTGGAATATGCTATTTTGTCAAGGATTTTCAGTAAAAATGGGACAGTGGTTATGGGTGGGAAGTTGGTGGGGATTGAGGGGTCCAGAGTCGATTTTTTAATGCTTACAAGCATTACCATCTTTTTTCTCTCAGAGGATACAAAGAGAACAATTGGTTAAATATTACAAAACGTTCATTGTTGTTGTGATAACATAATCTTAGTTATACTAACCTACTGAGAACAAGGATAGGTTAGTGGTGGTGACTACATATAGACTATTTAAGAGTAAAACATTTAATTGGGTTACAACAATCTGATGTCTCCACCTGAGACCACCTCTAAAATGATAAAGGTAAAGATAAATCATCCCTACACCAAGTGATTGGTTGGCAAGCTATTTCATGGGTGGATACCATTGAGGGCTTTGATTGGTTGGTTGATACTAGTCAACCTTGCGCACTTGACAGGTTGTCAAGACATGAGCCAGGCAAGGGGAAGGGGGAGAGAGGCCCATTGTTCATTAAAGAAGTTAGCCTCCCAAGGCGATGGACCAGGGTGGTCTCTTTGTACTTGGCCCTGTGTGTCATCTCCTGCCTGTGTGTACATTGGGGGAGTATGGCATATGTCCTATCTGAGTTTGCATCTAATGAATGGACAGTGTTTTACATTTATGGGTCACATGCTTAGAGACTGTGTATGAAAAAGAATGAATTGCGATTTATTGGGATTAAAGGTAATATTAATATGTGTGCTGTGCTTTCTATTGCACTCTTGAGTTATCCTTCATGGAGTATTTTTGGATTACCTTGTCCTTGCACCTGGACAAAGAATCGCTGTCCCTTTAACCCATCTGAGAATATATGGCTAGCGCCTTGGGAATCATAATCTTGTGCTTTTCCTCTGCCGTTCCTAACTTCCCTTATTTATCGAAACATTGACTTGGGTTGCTAGCTACTGTCTGAGCTCTGTGTTGATATGTATTTTTGTGGATTCAGTGTATTGAGTTCGCTTGTAGCTTGAGGCCTTTCGTTTAATTAAGAGCTTGTTGCCGATTCCATTTTCAAGAAGATGGCTGCCCAATTACACTCTTATTTCTATGCCAGTGAGCTATGTTTTCGTGTCATTTATATTACATTTGCATTAAACATTAGTCATATTAGTATTCTTCATGTCTTGTGGATGATGTGTTAATATTATTCATGTATAAATTATTACCTAGTGTCTGCATTTCTTCATGTTGAATGCACATTTGTTTTGTGTCTAATGCAATACATGTATTGTTGCAACAGTATTTTGACAGCTTTTTCCATCTTAACAGTAAATGGTATGTGTGGCTTGCTTACCTTCCTTTGATAAGTGTGGTATGGCTGCCTCAATGAGTAACATTTCTCTTCTGTGCAGTATTTATCCGACAGGTTTTAACTTTCCTAATTTATCGGCTCTGTTGCATCTGTTTTGTAACACTGATGTGTGATGGTATACATGAAGTGAAGCAGATCTTAATCCATCCATTTAATTTGATGTGTGATTCAGAGCATGTTGCTGCAAGATAATAACAGAAAATTTCGAAATAAATACAGGTAATAAAGGACAGTTATATATATATTCACATTGGAGATGTCTATCTTGCAATCCTTGGTCAGTCCAGGGGTAAGGCCTCTTGTCCAGATAGAATCCTAGTTGTTCTCTCTGTGGATGAACAAACAATGTGGGATCCTTTTTTGTTTCAGTTATTTAATGCCATAATTATCCTAGGCAATTAGTGGCCGTGTAGTTATGGTTAAGTTACTAATCCCATAGGAAGAGCACTTTTTGGGTGGCTTATAATTTTGCTCTCCCTGGATGAATTCTCGCAAACTTTGCAAATAAAGTATATGGCCCACTCTGAATTATTTTGCAAAGTTAAGTGAGGTTTGGTGCAGTTATAAGGGGGGCCCCAAAATTTAATTTTTTCCCATAGAGTGAATGGGGAAAAAAAATTGCTAATGCCTACAGCTGAAACCGCGGGACGGATTTGCACCAAATTTGTGGCAGGAGCAGCGGCTTGGTCCAGAAAGCATGCTTTTGTAAATTTGTTGGAAATCCGCCCAGTAGTTTTTTTAAAACAACCAAAAAGTAGGTTGCTAAAACTTAGTGATATCTATGTTTGCTGCGTGTACACATTTCCCTGTTCGCTCCGCGGACAGGACACTGATTAGCTAATCGGCTTGCGTCATGTCCGCGGACATACAACGTGTTTGCTGATTGGCTGGGTTGAAGCATGAGGTGCGTCATATTGTTTTGATGCGTCCGCCACCTTGGATTCGCGGACATCCGCGGACAGCACAGCGATGAACGGGGGAAAAATACAATTTCAGGGAGTGTTTTGGCATGTAAGAGTGCTTGGGGAGGGTGGGGGAGTAAGACATGGGTCAAATGCTGTATTTGTTTAGGTGGCAGGTGCCCCTGATGTGTTTGTCATATCCGCGGTCACCACGGCTGTCCGCGGACATAAAACATGCACTAATGGATATTTTACATTAGTATGATATTGGTTTTGGGTTGTTAGTACAGCATTGATTGTAATTAATATCTCGTATAAGTAGCCCATATAGCACAGCTAAAATGTTAGATTCTATGGGTGTTTTATGCTGCAGTGGTTGTGGCCAGGGTCCAGAGTCTTGGGTGAATGGCCGAAGGAATCAAACATCCATCAAATATCCACAAATCTATAGTTTGTGTACTGTTTGATTTATAGAGTTTGTATGTGAAGTTTTGGCTAAGACATGCAATAAAGATTGTAGAGTTTGGTAACAAGCACTGCAATATAACATATCCATGGAAGTAAACATTTTGGATTGTGGTGTGTGGTTAGATGTTTGCTTGAATGGTTGTGTTATGGAGCAATATTTGTGAGTTGAATTATATAATTACTGTTTGACTTTTTGTGATTGGATATATTTTTTCATGACTTAGGTAACTGGAGCAGACATTCTTTTTCAATTTATGTGGTAAAAGAAAATATTACATGTTAGTGTAGGTAGTTCATAATGCGTTATTGCATTGCATAATTGACATTTCTGCATTATTTTGACCCTCATATTTAGTACTTTAGACGTACTATATTTCAAACCAGGGTACTGTGTAATTTGCTCAGTTTCTGTGTTTATTTATTAAAACATTGGTTCTGTGGGAAAAAAATCCATGCTGGATTTAAAAAAAAACGTTTTTGTTATGGTGTTTCTTTCTTCGTTTTCAGTGCGTATTTGTTGCTTCTGTCTAATCTTCTATTTGTTGGCTTGTTGCAGATTTTTGAGGCAGTTTGATACTGGTCGGTGTATTCTAATTGTTTACATAACATTTTATGGTAATCTTCTATTTGTTGGCTTGTTGCAGATTTTTGGGGCAGTTAGATACCTGTTGGCGTATTCTAACTGTTTATAGTTTTCTAATTGAAGTTTTGTTAATTTTTATGCACAGATTAGTTATTACATTTTGGTTTTAAGAATATTAAATAAGCATGTATAAGATTTGCTGGTAATCTCTGCTTTAGAGTAATGGTACTATCATTACATTCGAACCATCCACAATTCTTTTTTATATATGCAGTGTAGTGACTTGCAATGGTTGTGGCTCCTGCGTGGTCGATTATATCTATTGTTGTGAAGGTTTTCTTACCAAGTGATACTTCACCATGTGTAAATCCAGTCAGCATGCAGTTGTTTTTGGTACCATCTGCATTGTAAAGTAAAAGCATTAGTATTACGTATTTACTATGTGTCTGTTAAGGTGGAGCGATTATCTGATTTGCAGATAGTACATAATCTGCCATGGTTTGCATTTTGTACAAGTTGCTGAAATGGAATGGATTCACAGTTAGGTATTGATACATATACAAAACTTTCATTAGGGATGTGTTCCTGTGCACATGGTTGCAGAGAGTGCATGTATGTTTCCACATGTATGAAATCTGAAAGATTTCAAATATAGGTATGTTTTTGTTTTCCAGTACTTGCAGTAAGTACATTAGAAATTCTTGTGGATCTTCTTGTGAGTTTATAGTGAATTTGACCATTCCAGCACAGTAACCCAATTTGTGTCTTATTCCATGAACACTGTAGGTATTGTCAGGATTGTTGGTTGCATTTCTATGAAGGACTAACATTTGCCAACACAATTGGTCTGTATTGTGTAAGTAAATGTTGTCAATAATTGGTGTCAATTGGAATAGAATATTTATTGCTACATTTGCGTAGCAATTTACACCAGTTATATTTGAAAATTTGAATAGACCTGATAGTTCTTTGTCCAAGTCATTTTTTCGGAGTGTGTGTTGCTTCTTTGAAGAAATACCAGAGTTACTTTGAGCAGTAGATTCTTCTTTGGTTGTAGTAATATATGAAGTATTAGCTTCTTTTACTCTCTTTGGAAGATTTGCAGTGAGATCCTGTTTCGTTTCTGTTTGAAGTAGTTTTCTTTACAACGTTTTGCTTTTTGTGGAACAGGATAGGTTTTTAGATGGGGTGTTCAGTGAACATAGTCTATTGTATTCTAGAATGCAAGGAATATCAGCATTTACTTTACTTGCATCTAAGTTGCTTAGAAATAGACCGTCAAGTGTACGTAAGCATGATAGTGCTACAAAGCTCATGCCTTCTTTAAAGACAGTGCTACCAATATATATCAATGCTTTATCTAGGGTAAGACCTTGTGATTTGTGAATGGTGACTGCATATGCTAGAGTTAGAGAAAACATTACTTTGAAAAGAAAGAATCAGGCTGTTGAGCATCCTATTCTTTTAACTTCTGATATTTTGTCAAAGAGAATATTGACAAACTGAATGTTGTTGTCACGTGCGTATGTTTGAAAGCCAACAACTGTACCAAGTGCTCCATTAACTAGTCCTTGCTCCACGTCAAGGTTACTTTACTTGCATCTAAGTTGCTTAGAAATAGACCGTCAAGTGTACGTAAGCATGATAGTGCTACAAAGCTCATGCCTTCTTTAAAGACAGTGCTACCAATATATATCAATGCTTTATCTAGGGTAAGACCTTGTGATTTGTGAATGGTGACTGCATATGCTAGAGTTAGAGAAAACATTACTTTGAAAAGAAAGAATCAGGCTGTTGAGCATCCTATTCTTTTAACTTCTGATATTTTGTCAAAGAGAATATTGACAAACTGAATGTTGTTGTCACGTGCGTATGTTTGAAAGCCAACAACTGTACCAAGTGCTCCATTAACTAGTCCTTGCTCCACGTCAAGGTTACTTTACTTGCATCTAAGTTGCTTAGAAATAGACCGTCAAGTGTACGTAAGCATGATAGTGCTACAAAGCTCATGCCTTCTTTAAAGACAGTGCTACCAATATATATCAATGCTTTATCTAGGGTAAGGCCTTGTGATTTGTGAATGGTGACTGCATATGCTAGAGTTAGAGAAAACATTACTTTGAAAAGAAAGAATCAGGCTGTTGAGCATCCTATTCTTTTAACTTCTGATATTTTGTCAAAGAGAATATTCACAAACTGAATTTTGTTGTCACGTGGGTATGTTTGAAAGCCAACAACTGTACCAAGTGCTCCATTAACTAGTCCTTGCTCCATGTTAAGGTTACGTTTAAGCATTACTCTACAGTTTAAAGATTATTTGAATATTTTTTCCAAACCAGCTGTTTTGGTGATAGAGTTTTCTAAGGTAATTAGTCTTGTTGTGGCTTGTTGACACATGGGTAGTGTTATACCATGTACGTCCAGTTTGTCTGTGGAGCAAATTTCAATTATTGGTTGCATTTGTTTTTTCAACATTGTTTCATTGAATTATGAACAGCTTACAAGAGTTGGCATCAAAGACATACAATTGACATGTTTGTGTGCTAATTTTTCCATGACATCAGTATTACATGAGTTATGGCCATAGAGTGCATGGATGTGCTGGGTTTTTATATTGATTGTGCTTCTTGAGATAGTACACCAACTCTAATACTTTTTAAAATGTTGGCGTATGTGACGTCTGCAGACTGGTGCATGTTGTCTGTTAATTCTCTGTATTGGAAATGTTGCCAAAGGTTGACATTTCCTATGCTGCCAACAGTTTTAAGTTTAATGGCAGAGTTTGTGTCTTAATGCTTTAAAAATAGGTTCACTTCTCACTGGTGTCAATTGAAGAAGATCTCCGAAAACAATAATGTGATTTCCTCCAAAGAGCTCTGCGTAGTCTGTTTTGAGTACCTCTTGTAATCTTAGGTGAATAAAAGCCAACATTACGTTGGAGACCATGCTCTCTTCATCTATTGGTAGCATTTTCATTTTTTTCAAAACTCTGTGTAGTTCCATTGCAGCTTCTGTAGAAAGTTTGTAATAATCTAATTTGTTTTGGTGTTCTGCTGGAAGGAGTCGTAATAAGTGTAAAGTGACACCACCTATGTTGTAGGCAGATAAACCTGTGGGGGCAGTTACAACAGCTGACAGTTTCTTAGTTGTCAATTGTTGAAGGAACTTGCTGATGATTTTGATTAAGAATGATTTTCCTGAACCAGCTTGACCACTGACGTATAGCAGTATAGCAGTATAGCAGTATAGGTTTGTAGTTTTGACAGGTACACTTTTTATTTTCATGTACACCATGTTAAATTTGTTTTGTTACTTCTTGGAAAATTCTACACTGCTCATTGTTCAGTTTTGATTTCAGTACAGTGAAGTCTTCTGTACCTTCTTCTAAGTGACACATGGTGTTTTCTACTTCTGTCATAGCTAATTCTGCCTCATTTGCCTCATTTGCTATTAGTGGCTGTCCCAGTTGTTCTTGGGTTCCTGTTACAGAAGGTTGACTACTGTCGGGAGTGTCCTCATGTAGTTGGGCCTAGAGTTCTTCTTCGTGTTCTTCTTCGTGTTGCTGTTCATTGTGCAAAATTGTTTTTAAAGCATCTTCATATGAGTCATAGATATCTAGTAACTCTTCTTCTTTTCTCCATGGTTTAAAAAGTTGTAGCAGGGACATGTAATATAGTGCTTTATGTTGAGGAGTTTTTGTCATGATGCCTACCTCCAAGGAGCCAGGTCCGACCCAGCAA